>NC_043707.1:123326473-123392051 GCF_006229205.1 Suricata suricatta | reverse complement strand
GAGAGAGAGAGAGAGAGAGAGAGAGAGAGACAGTGCGAGTAGGGGAGGGTCAGAGAGAGAGGGAGACACAGAATCTGAAGACAGGCTCTAGGCTCTGAGCTAGCTGTCAGCACAGAACCCAACGTGGGGCTTAAACCCACGAACCATGAGATCATGACCTGAGCCAAAGCCAGACTCAACCGACTGAGCCACCTAGGTGCTCTCTGGGCCCCGTTGTGCTCTTAAAATAAATTACTGGGGATTCCAAGGAGCTTCTATTTATGTGGGTTAGATCTATCCATATTTACTATATTAGAAATGAAAACTTTTAAAACATTTAAATATTTGGCAATCCACTTGAAAATAATAACAAGCCCATTACATGTTAATGCAAATTACATTTTTAAAATGAAAAATAACTATATTTTCCAAAACAAAAAAATGAGAAGATTGACTACATTTTTGCAAATCTCTTTAACGTCTGGCTTAATGGAAGACAGCTGCATTTTCATATCTGCTTCTGAACTCACTCGATTCCAGTATTACAAATCATGTAGCTTCTAGAAAAAGCCGCCTCAGGCCTGAGTGAATGAGCATGTAAAAGGCAGATGACATCCTGGTATTGTTACGAAAATGATGTTGACCTGTAAGACCCACTGAAAGGATCCAGGAATCCCCAAACTATGTTTTTGTTTTGTTTTGTTTTGTTTCTTAAGTTTACGTACTTTTAGAGAGTTTGTGGGCAGGTGTGCACACGCCCCATGACCCTCGGGAGAGAGGCAGAGAGAGGCAGAGAGAATCCCAGGCTCGGTGGGGCCTGATTGGGGGCTTGATATGGGCGCTATTTCAGGAACCATGAGGTCATAACCTGAGCCATTACCTAGCGTCAGACGCTTAACTGATTGGCTCACCCAGGCGCCGCCCCGCCCCTGCCCCAGACTGTGTTTTGAAAACTGGTTTAGAGCAAGGACACCAACCTGGGCTTATTCCCTTGGTTGACCTGCAGTTCTCTTGTGTTCCACAACCACACCTTAAACCTGTGGCCCTTCTCCGAAGTGCAGAGCCTTGAACAGATGGCTTCGAGCCAGTGTCCTGTCAGTAATACGCAGTGGTGGCGTGTCCGGAGAAAGGCTGTGGCTTTAAAATCCTGAACATCTGCATGGTTCTTACTGGTGCGGTCCACTTGTGCCCCAGCAGCCTGCTCTGTAAGAATGAGGCTCTTCAGGAACGTTTGATGAAGAGAGGAGCCTTGTCCGTCTTGAGGCCATAAATAGGATTCCTCTTAATGTTCAGTTAGCCTCTCCTTTTTATATGGTGGGTTTTCAATGGTCACGATTTCCTGTTGTCACTTGCTCTGTTGTTATTGTGTGGCAGTTTCAGAGATCTTTGCCCAACCAATACTTTTAATACTCCCTGTTTGAAAATAACAAGTGCTAAGATGTGTTTTTAATTTTGTTCTGTTTTTTCCTTTAGGCCTTCTCAGTATTTTTTGTTTGTGTAGCGTTCACGTCAAATATAATATGTCTACTGTTCATCCCTATACAATGGCTGTTTTTTGCTGCTAGCACCTACGTGTGGGTTCAGTATGTATGGCACACAGGTAAGTCTGAATGGTGTTCTTATAATGGATAGAAATCTTACATTCAGCTTCTTAAATGATTTCTTGGAATACGTAGGGTTGAATTTAATGTGGACATTCTAAAGTGGCCTTTTTCTAGTAGATTATATCTTTAAAGTATATTTCATCTTTTTTTTCATTATTGAATGAGAAGTTTAAGCTTTTATGATTTGACATCTCAATTGTAGGCATTTCTTTTTTTTAATTTTTAAAAAAATGTTTTTATTTTACTTTTGAGAGACAGAGTGCTAGCAGGGGAGAGGCAGAAAGAGAGGGAGACACAGAATCCGAAGCAGGCTCCAGGCTCTGAGCTGTCAGCAAGCAGGGCTTGAACTCACCGAGTGTGAGCTCATGACCTGGGTGGAAGTTGGGTGCTTAACCGACTGAGCCACCCAGGCGCCCCAGTTGTAAGCATTTCAATGACCAGTTCTCATTATCAAGATAGTCGTGTGTGTGTGTGTGTGTGTGTGTGTGTGTGTGTGTGTGTGTTTTGAAGTGATTTCTCTTTAGATAGACTCGAAGAAGCCATGCTCCACATAGGAAAAATGTACCTGGAGTTTCAGCTTTGAAAAGAATGTCTAAGCTCATTTAGTTGAACCCTTGTTTGGGCTAAGAATCCCCACAGCATTCCTGACACTTGGTGGTTTAATCTCTGATTGAAAGCCTACGGTGACAAGGAACTCAGCTTTTAGGGCCTCTGTAATAGAAAGTTCTTCCTGATACAGAGCTGGAATTTTCCTCCTGATTGATACTTTTGACCCAGCACATCCTGACTGTTTTGGGGCTTGCTTATCTGCTACAGGGTATAAAGAGGTTTCCCCCCGCAAATATAGGGAAGAGCACAGAACTGTTTTCTTCAGAATCGAGGGGTCTACAGACCATCCCCTCAAGCCCAAACATTGCATCCCTACCTTAGAGCCCCACTGAGTGCGTGTGGTCTCCCTTCCACGGTTAACATTTCTTTAGAGATTTAAAGCCTTCTCTCTCGGGGCGTCTTTTCAGTAGACAGAACATCTCTGGTTTCATCAGCTTTCCTTGTGTATTCTCTGAACCACTTTCACCATCCTGACCGCCTTAGTTCTTGGCGGTTCTCTTAACCAAGATGTGCTGTTTCAGGTACGTTCTGCCTGGACTGGAGCCACACAGTCACCTCCCTTCCTGCAACTGCACTTCTGCCGTCTCAGGCTAAGATGAGACGGGACACCCTCACATTTCTCCCAGGCCACCGTGGCAGCCTGAGTTGGGCACATGGGGCGTGAGGCGAGCTCTCGGCATGGAGCCTGATGCTTCGGCCCGGCTGCGGAACCTGTAGGAACCTGTAGGATTTTGATCCTGGAGGCAGGGCCGGCTGCTGAGAGCTCCCCAGGGCAGCACTCCTCCTCTCCTCAGAGGTGCCAAGGGGGTGACGCTGGCCCGTATAGCGGGCACACGTCCGCTCTGATACTTGAAGTTCCCATCGTGAGCGTGGTTTTCTCTCTCTCTCATATCTGAGTTGATTTAGAAGCTAACGTGACAGTTCCTTAGTCTGCTTTCCTCTCATTAGAGTGATTGTATTCATACTTTGGGTTTTCCTTGTACTTCCTGGTCCTGTGTCTTGGTTCAACTGAGTTGCCATTTATACTTGTCATTCCATCTGGGTCTTAGTTTTTCCAAACTTTGTCCTATGAAGGTGAAGTAATCTAGATAATGTCTAGGGGAGCCTTCAGGCTCCATAATCTGTGACTTTGATGAACTATAATGATTTTATAAGTTACTTTAATAATGTCTTAGCAGTTGGGAAAAAAAACTACCCGTGTAACTATTAGTAGAACCTATTGGGAGTAAGTTCAGTAGGTGACCACAGGGCAGCAATGAAGCAAACGTCATAAGTGATACCAGCCTCCCTTTAGCCCTAGGCTCAGAAGTGCATGTTGGAACAGCTAAGTTGTGAAGTATGTTTTAATTTGGAATGACTAGTGCTCAAATAAACAAACAAAGCAAACTTTATGTTCTTATGGAGCCAGGCAAATAAGAGTACAATTTTTATAACTTGGGATTAATTTCTCTTGCCACTTGTTAAAATTTTTTCTTAAGTTTATTAGGAATAGATGAAATTATATATTGCCACAAACAAATGATAATATTCTATCATAAGTTTTATTTCCTTGCTGTTAAGAGGAAAAAAACAGGATTCAAAACTGTAGGTACAACATGAATCTTTCACTTGATCAAAAATATTTTCATGATTTTATTTATTATTTGATAAGTGTATAAATATAGACATTTTGTCCAAAAGTTTCCATTTTTCCCTGTAATATGCATATTATATGTATGATAACTTTAGAAATTAATATAAGAAGTTAGGGAATATAAAATTTTTTTAACGTTTATTTATTTTTGAGAGAGTGCAGTGGGGGAGGGGCAGAGAGCACGGGGGACAGAGGATCCAAAACGGGCTCTGTGCTGACAGCAGCCAGCCCGACACAGGGCTCGAAATCACCAACTGTTAGATCAAGACATGAGCTGAAGTCTGCCGCTCAACCGACTAAGCTACCCAGGCACCCCAGAAATAATAAATTTTTGAAAATGCATTTTGAAATGAACTTGTGAAAAGGCCCCATTTTTTATAGGTTAAGTCAGTAAGAATCGTTGCGGCCATCAGCTGCCCTGACAGAATTTTGAGTGTCCCTCATACACTAGGTCTAAGGTGATTGAGGTTCTCCTTAGGGACAGACTTCACATCATCTCTGTGAACTTGGACCCAATTTCTATGAACTCTAGGGCTTACTTTATTCTTCAGTATAATAAGGAGGTCGGACTAAATGGTCTTCTTTGTAGTTCCAAGTTGCTATGATTTCTCTTTTATTTCATCCCAAAGATCCTTAGTAAAAAGACCTTAGGTTACAGATTTCCCTCCCCATCCCTGCCCCTCACTCTCTCTTCTGTAACTCACTTGTCTTATACAATCGCAAAGGAGTTCTTTCCAGAATTCTTGGACCTCATGCCTCTGTAGTCCATCTTCAGAAAAAAATCTCATTATTAATCATGTCTTGACATAGACCCAGCTTGCAGATTTTGATTGTAGAAATCAGTGAAAATTCATTATTTATTATTTCTATCTTATTTACTCAACTGCAAGTTACTTTTTCCTCCCTTGAAAATTGCTTTTAATTACAAAAGGAATATAAGCTTATAGTTAAGAAAAACAATTTGTAGAACAGAACTTAAATGTCAGAAACATTTCTTTTAGTTGTTTTCTTTTAAGTTTATCATTTATTTTTGAGAAAGAGATACAGCAAGTGGGGGAGGGGCAGAGAGAGAAGGAGACAGAGAATCCCAAGCAGGCTCCACACTGAGTGCAGAGCCTGATGCAGGGCTCAAACCCACAAACTGTGAGATCATGACCTGAGCCAAAATCAGGAGTCAGAGGCTTAACCGACTGAGCCATCCAAGTGCCCCTTAAATGTCAGAAACATTTCTTTATGTTACAACTCATTCTTAAGAATTGTTTTTTTTTACATATCATTTCATGTTAGTATAGATCTTCATTCTTTTGAAAAGCCGTATCATAGTCATTATACAGATTTATTATAAACAGTTCTCTATTTGATAGACATTTCAATTAATTCTACATTTTTGCTATTGTGAATAATGATATAGTGAATATTCTTATATATTTATTCCAGGGATTTTTAAAAGATTTCTATAGGGTAGATTCCTAGAATTGGAATTTGTGGGTCAAAGGTACAATATTTTAAATTTAAGTATACTAACCAAACTGCCTTCTAAAAATTGTTGCCCCAGTTTATATTTTTGCCAAATATGAGAATGAACCCTTTGCCTTACCCTGCCTATATTGTTACCTGTCTTTTAAATTTTCGCTTATCTGGTAGATTAAAGAAATGGAATCTCATTTGTAAAACATTTGTATCTCCCTAATCAATAGTCGTGAAGTTGAGCATCTTCTCATATGTTTTTTAGCCATCTATATTTTTCTTTATATAATTTGCAAATTTTTTTCTTCAGTTGCCTTTTTCTTGATTTGTAGGAGCTCTTTGAACAGTAGGGCTGTGACTCTTTTCTTTTGCATATTGTAAATTTTTTTTGCCAGAATGTTTGTCTTTTATTTTTGTCAATGATTTTATCGCATCTTTTGTCATATAAAAGCTTTTAGTTTGGATCAAACTTCTTTTTGATTAGTTTGAAAGTCTTTCTTTGCTTTTTTTTGTTTTAATGTTTATTTATTTTGAGACAGAGGGAGCAGGGGAAGTGCAGAGGGAGACGGAGACACAGAATCCAAAGCAGGCTCCAGGCTCTGCGCTCTCAGCAGAAATTAGGTGCTTAACCAACTGAGCCACCCAGGTGCCCCTAATTAGTTTGAAAGTCTTAATGGAAGTCACTGTCGTTAAGAGAACAAAGTAATGGTTTCCGGAGGAAAGGAGCATAGGGGCTCGGGCAAAATGGATGAAGGGGAGTAGAAGGTACAGGCTTACAGTTACGGAATGAGTAAGTCATGGAATGAAAGGCCCAGCAGAGGGAATATAGCCAATGGCAATGTTATAGCGTTGTGTGGTGACAAACGGTAGCTACACTTGTGGTGAGCATACCATTACATATGGAGAAATGGAATCACTATGTGGTACCCATGAAATAATGTAACGTTGTATGTCAACTATACTCAAAAAAAGAAAAAGAAAAAAGAAAATTACTGTAATTTGAACTAGTGTCCCAAGCAACCCATCTGTTATGTTAGTTTAATGTGTCACTGATGCTTGTCTCTCTGCTGCCTTCCCACAGAAAGGGGAGTGTGTTTGCCCACAGTGTCCCTCTGGATTCTCTTCGTTTATATTGAAGCAGCAATTAGATTTAAAGATCTCAAAAATTTTCATGTAGACCTTTGTCGGCCATTTGCTGCTCACTGGTGAGTATTATGTGTATTCTTAAAAAATTTATTTTTAACGTTTATTTAGTTTTGAAAGACAGAGAGAGACAGATCATGAGCAGGGAAGGAGCAGAGAGAGAGGGACACACAGAATTGGAAACAGGCTCCAGGCTCTGAGCTGTCAGCACAGAGCCCAAAGCGGGGCTCGAACCCACGAACTGTGAGATCATGACCTGAGCTGAAGTCGGATGCTCAACTGACTGAGCCACCCAGGCATCCCTATTATGTGTATTCTCAATCTCTAATTCAATTCAATATTTTCAGTGTAGAAATGGTAAGTTCCATTATAAATTTTTTCTTAGAAATTTTACACCAACCCAGACGACAACATAACGTGGCAGCCAAGAGCGTGAGCCTCCCCGCAGGCAGATGAGTATTCGAGCCCCAGTTCTTCCCCAGGAACACTGTCACCTTGGACATGTTGCTGTCTATCAGCCTTAGCTCTCTCACCTGTTTATGGGGACGTGTCTTGTGGGAAAGATGAAATGAGGGGATGTACATAAAGTAACTTAATTTCAAGCACATAGGCATCTGATAAATGTTATCTATTTTTATTTTAATCAGATAGTGATTCCAAAATGTCTTGATGAAATAGATGCCTATCTCATGAAATTTGAATGAACTGACTTAATTTTTGCTAATATTTATGGCAGAAACCAAAATAAATAGGAATCAACTAAAAAGATACCTTTTCCAATATTTTAAAGTCTTTTCACAAGCAAGTGAATTAAATAAACTTGGTCAATAAAACTTGTCACTTTAAATTAGCAGCAAGATCACATTTAGACTAATTATAATTTATAAGTTTGAATGTTAATGAGGCTTAATATGAGTTTTGACAGTGTTTGCAGAAGCTTTGAAATGGTATTAGACAGACTGATGAGTTAAATGCAAATATTCCAGCTTTTTATCCCAGAGGTTAGAGTTATATGTACAGCTGGTTTAATTTGGTGGTACAAACCAAATGTTGGGACTGATTATATCAATGCTTATTTATGTATTTATTTTTAAAATGTTTATTTATTTATTTTGAGAGAGAGAGAGAGAGTGAGAGAGCGAGCAAGCAAGAGAATCCCAAGCAGGCTCGATGGCATCAGCACAGAGCCTTATGTGGGGCTTGATCCCACGAATTGGGAGATCATGACCTGAGCTGAAATCATGACCAGATGCTCCACCGATTGAGCCACCCAGATGCCTCACCACTTATTTAAATGATTCTTGAATTTATGTATGATACAGTATTTATGAACTAACTTTTCAGGAATAGCTGGTTGATATACCCTCAACTAGCAAGATTAACTTAGGGTAGACAGCTGAATTTGACCCTGGCTTCTAGTATTAAAAATGAAATTGTGTCCCTTTAGATTTTTTAACACTTAAAATGCCCACTCATTAAATCTCTATCCTGCTAGTTCTTTAAAGCATACAGATGCCTAAGTTCTTTTTTTTTTTTAACATTTATTTTATTTTGAGAGAGAGAGAGAATGCGCTCATGGGTGTATGGGATGGTCAGAGAGAGAGAAAAAGAATCCCAACAAGCAGGCTCTGTGCTGTCAGCATGCAGCCCAGTGGGGGGCTCAATCCCATGAACCATGAGATCATGACCTGAACCGAAATCGAGAGTCAGCGCTTAACTGACTGAGCCACTCACTCAGGCGCCCCCAGATGCCTAAGTTCTAATACTTCACAAGGGAGTTCAGTGTTAATCAAAGACATTAGCCACTGTGTCCAGCAGTCACTGTGGGTAAGTTCTCGAGTTGGTTTGAAGGATGCCAGAGTCCGGAGGGCAACCTCTTCTGGTCTAGCAGCCCCTCTGTTCCCTGAGGGTTTGCTCCTCGTGCCGCTGCCGGTCACTTCCACAGCAGACCTCACGTATGTTTGTGTCCACTAAATGCTCCACTATCAGCATCGTCCAGAATTTATTTCTTCATTTCCGTCACAGGTGTCCTCATGTGCTTGATGCGTGTGTTGTTTTGTTTCGAACTGTCAATTTACTGGCTAGGTTTTCTTCTTTCTAGCATTGGGTACCCTGTGGTGACTTTGGGCTTCGGCTTCAAAAGTTACGTAAGCTACAAAATGCGGTTAAGGAAGCAAAAGGAAGTGCAGAAAGAGAACGAATTTTACATGCAACTTCTCCAGCAGGCCCTTCCCCCAGAGCAACAGATGCTACAGAAGCAAGAAAAAGAGGCCGAGGAAGGTAGGTCTTTACCCTAAAGCTGTGTTGGCTCTGTAGGTTAGTGATTATTTTGTCTATCAGTAGCTTCTCCCCCCTCTGGAAGAGTTGGTAGAACTTTGGAAGAGTACCAAGAGTTTTCCTGTTTCTGGTGTGTTCCCCTTCAGGGCCATTGCTTTGTTTGGTCATGAAATACAGGGCGTGGATATTTTCTGACTAGTATCTGAGGACCATGTGCTTTTAGTGTGTTTATTTTATTTTACTATTTTTATAGCTTATTTTACATTTCAATCTCTTATAAATATTTAAAAACGTTTATTCCCAGTAGCAACGTGGTGTGTGCGAGTTTGTAATTGAAGCAAGCCAAGAACCAAAAAGATCGAGATGTAGACATAAACAATTGTGTGAGAAGTTAAAATTCTTCTGAATAGAGCAAAAGTGGTTGGGTCCCGTTCTAAATAGTTCCTGTCGTGCAGTGTGGCTCTTAAGTGCTCTATGTCTAATAGGACCGCTCTAATGAGCATTTATCTAATTCAGTAGATGGATTGATAGCAATACTAGTTTTCTTTGAGAGTTAGAAGTTTGGAGTCATGTTTGTAGTTGATATATACCAAAATCTTACTCTCTGGTATGGTGCAGAAGTATCTCTTCAAGGAGACTTGGACAGACTGGAATGTGTGGGCCTCCTTTGGAAAATTCTTTTCAAGTGGCCTAGTAAATGACATAGACTTCTCATTGCCTCATTGCTAGAGTCAGGAAAAACATAGATTCCCCATATCCTGACCTCATACCTCTTCTCTTGTTTCATTTAATCACTTTCTTTTTAGTAAAGCTATTAGCAGTTTGTTTAGCACCTTTTAAAATACGGTCTCTTAAGAGTCTGACCTGCCTGTGTTCTCTCATCCCGGAGACAGACAAGTTTGATTTGACTGATAAATTCTGTATGACTTAATTATAAAATCCTCATCTTATAGTCAAGGCCCAGACTATAATGGCTTGGTGTTTATAAATGATTATGCTTTTCCATAAATGATAGTGATTTTTTTTAAGTTTATTTATTTATTTTGAGAGAGAGAGGGAGAGAGAGAGTCTCAAGCAGGCTCCACACTGTCAGCACAGACCCTGATGTGGGGCTCGAACCCATGGACCATGAGAACATGGCCTGAGCTGAAATCAAGAGCTGGACGCTCATCCTTAACCACAGGCGCCCCAGGGATTTGCTTGTGCAAGTTAGCATGATACGGTGTGCTTATTGCTTCTAAATGAGTTTGTAAATTGTAGCAAGTTTCAAAGCATAGACAGTGCAGTTCATCGAATCAACCTGTGCTGTGTTTTTATACAACTAAATGTTCTGGTGTGGGTTTTTTCGTTTGTTGGTTTGTTGTTGGTATTGTAGCAGCCAAAGGACTGCCTGACTTGGACTCCTCGATCCTCATACACCACAACGGGGGCGTCCCGGCCAGCAAAAAGCTCCCCACGCCTTTGCCAGAGATAGAATACCGAGAAAAAGGGAAGGAGAAGGACAAGGATGCCAAGAAACACAACCTTGGAATAAATAACAACAATATTCTACAACCTGTAGACTCGAAAATACAAGAAATTGAGTATATGGAAAACCATATCAACAGTAAAAGATTAAATAATGATCTTGTGGGAAGTACAGAAAATCTCTTGAAAGAGGACTCATGCACTGCTTCCTCAAAAAATTACAAAAATGCCAGTGGAGTTGTGAACTCCTCACCTCGCAGTCATAGCGCCACAAATGGGAGCATTCCTTCCTCATCTAGTAAAAACGAGAAGAAGCAAAAATGCACTAGCAAGAGCCCAAGTGCACACAAGGACTTAATGGAGAACTGTATTCCTAATAACCAGCTGAGCAAACCAGACGCACTGGTAAGGTAAGTGTGCATGCTGGGTGCCTCCGAGCACTTTCCCAGGAAACGTGACTTCAGTCTGGAAAACCAGACCCCTTAGTATGAGCCCGGAAGAATCGTTGGTGATCAGATACTGCGGCTTTTAGCTCGGGGGTGTTTGAAGTGTTTATGCCACATGCGTTTGCTGGTCACCTAGTGCCATTGTCCTGAAGCATTGATTCCCGCTCTTTCGAGCGTTCTCAGAGGTGACAGTGATCTCTTTGCACGTTTGACCAATTTACATGTAACTCGATTCTCGAAGTGGTTCTGAGAGACAGATCTGTGGTCCCGGTCCTGCTGTTTGCATATCCAGAGTTCTGTGGCGGAGACACAAGGCAAAGAGATCGTGTCCTGGTCGTGCGCGTCTCTCTGTCAGCCTGGATCTGAAAGGCAGGATGGGATGGGTACTTGTTTTTGTTATTCCACTTAAATTTGGATTATGTCCGCACTGTGGGAAAATTGGGTGTGAAAGGTAATCTCTAAACATCCTAGCGGTAAATACAATATCCGGCTTCCATTTTAATCAGAAATGTTCCTTTTCTCATCTTTAAGTAAAAGAATAACGTCATCATATTTACCTTGACTGGCTCGGTCTTAATTTTGCTGTTTTATGTATTTTCTAAAACACATGTTCTTTTTACCTCATCTCTTTCAATTTGGAAACTGGGATCTGAACAGGAGCTTTTTTTTTTTAATTTTTATTATTTATTTTTGAGAAAGAGAGAGACTGAGACAAAGTGCAGGCAGGGGAGGGGCAGAGAGAGAGAGGGAGACACAGAATCAGAAGCAGGCTCCAGGCTCTGAGCTGTCAGCACAGAACCCACAAACCACAAGGTCATGACCTGAGCCGAAGTCGGTTGCTCAACTGACTGAGCCACCCAGGCACCCCTGAACTGGCACTTTTTTCATGCGTTAACTCAAGAGGAATTATAATTCCCTCTCTCTACTAAGTTATCTTACATTCCTCTTCCTTTGGCTTAATTAAGAGCAGATAATTCCAGGAGGGAAGGTTTCCAGTGTTATAAATGACATGAACTAGATTATTAATTTATCTTCATTTTCTGACTGCCAGTTAGATTAAGAGAAATACATGTGGGTTCTGCTGCTAAAGGCTCTGAAGGTGTCCTGGTCCCCAGCCACTTGGAGAAGCATGCCATGCTGTTGAGGATGCCAGGTCAGCATCCTCATCTGTTTGTTGTGACATTCTGCCCACAATGCCCTTCAGAGAAAACACTCAGCAGAGAACGCCCACCGCCAGGGGCCCATGGGAGAAAGACCAATTAGTTAACCTTCTATTTCAAAGGCAATGTCCCACAAATTTACTATATGCTATAAATGAAACATGTGCCACAAGCTTTTGAACATCCTTTCTCCTATCCACTTGTAATAATAGCAGCCAAATCAGAACAGTTTTCCTCTTGGGGGACTGCAGAGACAGCAGAGGAGGCCCATCTCACTTGGGCCCCAGCTGTAATGTTGGTTGACTCTACTACCTAATCTGCCTCTCGTAAAGAAAGTCAAGGACTCAGATGGCCAGTCTTCCTTCTGTGGGTCCAGTGCCCCCATGCCTCGTCCTGGGTGGAAGGCTCTTCCTGTGGTCACTAACGTGTACTCTGATGTGCCTTGATCTGAAGGGCCCCGAATATTAGTACCTTCTTTTAGGGGAATACCTGCTGTCAAATACATAAATAGGTAATGTTATATTTAAAACATTTTATAAGCTTCCATAGGATTATTTTCAATGTCTATTGATAGAATAAATATCCAACAACGGGGAAGAAACTTAAATTGTGATCCATCCATTTGATGGATTTTTTAAAATAATGTTTATTTTTGAGAGAGAGAGAGAGAGCGGGGGTCAGGGGGGAACAGAGAGAGATGAGAGAGAGAATCCCAAGCAGACTCCACACTGTCAGCACAGAGCCTGACATGGGGCTTGAACTCATGAACTGTGAGATCATGACCTGAGCCAAAACCAAGAGTCGGACTAAGTCACCCTCTCTGGACTTACAGTATAGACATTACAAAATTCTATTTTTGAGCCGTATTAAACAGTATAGGGAAGTACTCATGACATACCATTTAATGAAGAAAGTAGAAAGCACTTTTATTAAAAACATCTTTTTTTCTGATATACACAGAAGTGATTCGAAGGGAAACGAACTAAAACGATAGCAATCCTTATTGCCTCATGACAGCATCGGGGCTTTAGTTTTTTTTTTTTTTTAACTTTCGTGCATTTTCAAGTTTTCCAAGATGAACAACAGTGGAAGTTTATAAACAAGCTATCTGAGCTCATTACTCAGCCTGCTCCTAGGAGGCGTTATCGCCTTTCCCCTTGCCCTTCTTGCCTATCTCGCATTTCCTCTTGTTTGACTTCGTGTACGCTTTGATGAATGTTAGCCAGACTATAACTGACCCAAACCTGATGTGCTTGAGTTGTGAGCTGGAGGGTGCAGGTGTATCTTCAGATGGAGGGGGGCGGGGTTCAGGGGTCCAGAAGGCGCCTTCTGATGCAGATGCCCTGGGCTGACCGAGTATACACGGAGCACACTTGCCCTGGGCGCCCACTGGCCAGGCTGGCTGCAGGGAGGGGACTCATCTCCCGCCTCCTGTTTCAAACATTTTTTTAAAATCACTTGATGAAACAACTCAGGCAGAGAAGGACAGATACCATATGTTTTCACTCATATGTGAAACAGGAGAAACTAAACAGAGGACCATGGGGGAGGGGGAGGGGGAATATAGTTGGGGAGAGGGAGGGAGGCAAACCATGAGAGACTCTTAAATACTGAGAACAAACTGAGGGCTGATGGGGGAGGGTGTAAGGGGAAAGGGGGTGATGGGCGTGGAGGGGGCCACTTGTGGGGAAGAGCACTGGGTGTTCTATGGAAACCAACCTGACAATAAACTATAAAAAATAATGAAAAAAAGTCACTTGAGAAACCAGTACTGCGATATTAATGGTACAGGGCTCGTCTGTCTCAGGATCTGGGCTGAGAGCTGCTTCACTTGAGGAACCAGCACTGTGACTTGGGACAATTCGTTAGGACGCCACTTTCAGGGGGAGTTCTTGCAGGGCCGTGTGGCTGTGACAAGGTTTGACAGCCGCTCCTCGGAAGGAGCAGGTAGTCCCTCGGGCCTGTTCTCTGTCCCTCTCAGCCCCAGGCACGCTCCCCAGCGTGCGGGGTGCCATCCGCTGGCAGACGACGGTGCCCAGGCCAAATCTGGCCCGCTGCCCGTTTTTGTAAAAAATAGTTTCCTTGGCACTCAGCCACGCTCATTCATTTACGTAGCGTCTGTGGCTGATTTTGTGCCACAGTGGCAGTTGAGTAGCTGCGACTGAGAGACCGAGACCGTATGGCCTTTACAAAGACAGAGGTGTTAACTGTCCAGCCTTGGCGGAAGGAGTATGTTGACAGGTGGCTGTGGTTACAGAATGTGAGGGAAGGTGGGGACTTGGGAACAAGTGTCGCCTGGAGGATCCTTCCCAGGAAAGGTTTGGGAACTTGCAAAAGCTGACCCAAAGTTCTCTTGCATTTGAAAACTACGTCTTACAAAATGACCTGACTTCTGCCAGCTTGATTTCTGAATCCTTTGCCCAGGAATTTAGAAACAGGCTTATAATGCTGGTAGCCAAAATATTTTTAATTCCAACCTGAGAAAATTCTAGATAAAAACAGAACAAACAAGGAAGATGGTCAGTTATTTTTTTTTTATTTTGTTAATGCTTATTTTTGAGAGAGAGAGAGAGAGACAGAGCATGAGCGGGGGAGGGGCAGGGAGAGAGGGAGACCCAGAATCGGAAGCAGGCTCCAGGCTCTGAGCTGTCAGCACAGAGCCTGATGCGGGGCTCGAACCCATGAACCTTGAGATCATGACCTGAGCCGAAGTAGGACGCTTAACCAACTGAACCTCCCAGGTGCCCCAAAGATGAGTTATTTTAACTCAGAGCTGGGTTAAAAGAAGTAAATGAGATCTGCTACATTTCTTCTAAAATTTGGTCAATTTAAAAACATTTTAAATGTGAAAAAATTAAAGAAAATTTAGAGAAAAGGGAGAAATCATCCTACCACATGACACAAATCACTGTTAAAATTTTGTCGTATATTCTTTTCATCAGCTAAACTTACATAGTTGTGGCCCTAGTGTTTGTGTAGTTTTTGTGTCCACCACCTTTCCACTTAAATTGTATCTACATCATTTTGCCACGATAGCCGAACCCTCTTTTTCCCCGTGATGTGGAATGTTCCACAGCAGTCTGTGAGGTCCCTCGGTGTCGCTCTGAGATGGAGCAGGTCAGGGTGACACTGCAGCGGCTCTCCGGCAGCTTCCGGCCTGCGAGCGAGAGAGCAGGCGGCCGACCGTGTGCGCTTGACACCACGCTCCCGCTCAGGAACTGTCATTGCAGCGCAGTGTAGTTCAAAGTGGAGTTGCCATGCGGCCCAGAGAGGCTGTTGTGGTTAGAAAAGCTAGACATTACATTACTACTTGTTGCTCATGAGTAGGTCGTTAACAAGCTTCTTTCTAAACAGGAGAAATACTTTCCGCTCTGAGCCCCTTTCCTTGGCATTTCCTAGGAAGTTTTGCAATTTAGTACTTGTTCAATACTATTTTCTAAAGCTGTGCAGGAGGTTCAAGAATTTCTGGAAGTTACCAGGGACAAGGCAGGAAAACTCATCCAAGGGACTGCTCTCGAAAGAGCCATTCGCTCTGGCAGTGGGCGGTTGTGCGTCAGGGCCAGGGATCTAGGCACAAGCCATACCTCGGCCAAGAACTTGGAGGAAAGCTCAGTTTACTTACTCGTCTATGCTGGCGAGTCTTGCCCTCCCCCTACCAGCCCTGGCCATTCTCTTTGTCTTCGTGGTGGCTGGAGAAGGAGCTCAGATCCCACATTTCTGCTTCAAGAAAATCCCGCAGGTTAGAAAATGTGTTGACTCGGGCACCTGGGTGGCCCAGTCGGTGAAGCATTCGAGTCTGGATTTCAGCTCGGGTCATGTTCTCACGGTTCGTGCGTTTGAGCCCTGTGTTGGGCTTTGCCCTGACAACTCGGAGCCTGCTTGGGATCTTCTCTTTCTCTCTCTCTCTCTCTCTCTCTCTCTCTCTCTCTCTCTCTCATTCTCTCCTTTCCCCTCCCAAAGAACAAATAAACATTAGGAAAATGTGTTGACTGCTTACATATCATCTCTGGTGCTAGAGGAAGAATGATAACTTTTGTTCTCTTTTGCATTGGAGTACATTTTGCTGTGTGTCAGACTTAGTTTGCGGAAGAAAATCCGGGGATAGGGCCTTGGGACTTTAGCCCGGCTGCATCCCCTCTGTGTGCCCCCTGCGCACCACAGTGCTGACAAACCGCTCCTGCCAAATGACTTGCTTAATGCCCTCCCCAGGGAGCGCTGGCTACCAAAGCAGACCTTTCTAGTTCTATAATACACAGAGTAATTTGTTTGTAACAGTATTGTTATTATTTCTAGCCTAGCGGTAGAATTTAGTAAAAATGTGTGAAATTTTTAGAATCCAGATTGTGCAAACTGGGCAGTTAGAGGTTCTAACTAGATTAAATATGTTCAATTTCGCTGCTACCAAGTTATTTGGAAATGATTAAGTGGGAGAAACAAGTACGAGCCATAGTTCTCTTTAGTAAATTTGGTGTGTTTGTTTTCTGTCTCTGTGCAAAAGTGTGTTTGATCCATATTTGTAGCATGTGCCTCTGCGCAGACATGACTTATTTCCACTTTCTGCCACACTCATAGTATTTACAGCACCTCTAGGTTTTATTCGGTTGGCTCTATTTATATTAATTCACAGTACAGTTTGAGTTTATTTTAACCACTGCAGTTATTTAAAACTATAATATTCTGAGATAAAAATGCGGTCATAGGAGCATGATAATTTTATACTTAAACAGGACTAGTGTGTGATTTGCAAACCAGGTAGCCCTGGAGAAACTAGGCATCACTGAATTGAAGCCAGCAGTTTACCTAACGCCTTCATATGCAGGTAATCAAAGAAGACAATTACATTGTGGAGATAAATAAATTATGAAATAACACAAATTTAGGGGGTCCACATTGGAAATATTTTCATGTTGAGTACTAAGAGTTTATTCTAGGGATAACCAGGGATTTCTAGGTAGATGGTTGGAAAATTTCCTCCCTCGAATTCAGAAGGAACTACTATAAAACTTTGTGTTAAATTCTGAGTCAGTACCCCTGCTGGCACATCATGAATTGAGATTTCCAGCTAAGGGGATTAGTGGTGGATTCCCTGAAGGGGAGGCACTCCAAGGAAAAGGAACTATATTCTTTAAATGTTACTCACGCCATCATTTAGAAACTAGCTATTTGAATACGCTGACAGCAGTGTGGGCATACTTCAATCTTTGCAAAGGTCTGAGACCTTTTTTCCAGCCAGCTGGGACTCTCAGGACTAGAACAAGTTTTGGTTTCTCTTTTATCGGACGAATGACAGCTCTTCTCTCACGTAAGGTACATTTCACCTCTCTTGGCCCAGCCTTGTACCAGACTTGAAAAAGAAACAGAGTAACGAACTGGAAAAGTCCATTGCCCTTACTCTCTGCCTGGCACGGCACAGGCTGGGCTCGGCGCCATTTGCATTCATCACCGCGCCTGGCCCCTGGGAGTCAGGATGCATGTACCCTCCCTGCGGAGCCGATGGTCGCCGTGGGGAACCGCAGGCCCGGTGTTGCTAAACCTTGTTGAGATTCTGAAGAGATGCCAAAGATAGATATGTATGCCAAATCTCCCACTTATAAAGTCGGGAAGGGTCAAGCAAAATATGTTTACAGGCCAGATTGACTTACCAGTTTGCAACCTCTGCACCTGACTTTTCCTGTTATTCCTGTATTTTGTTCCCTCCCTGCCCCCCCGCCCCCCGGCCCTACCAATCAAAACTTGACTCCTCTAGGAAGGACTTTCCTGTTACGGAATAGCTGGTAGATCCCATGAACTCATCTGCCACGTATGAATGGGAACGGTTTGCCTTATCTTCTCCTTCAGTTCTTGGCATTCCTGGAAAACATACACCTGTTTGCAGGGCCTCCCTCCATCCCAGAGACCATCGCCTTTGCAATCGAATGCCCACACCTGACTGTGAGGCTTTCGGGGTGCTTAGAAAGGAGGAGGGACAGCTGGCCTTGTGACAAGAAGGGTGGTTTGGGTCTCTGGTGTTCCTCCACTTAGCCCTCCTGCGCCCGGGACTGGCGACTTCTCCCACACCAAGGTGTTTCTCTGCCATTCCTTGGAGCAAGAAAGACCCCAGAATGTGGGACAGGGGTGCAGGTTAGTCAGACTTCACGGGCCAGCTGGTTCAGAATGTGACCTCCCAGCAGTGCATACTGTGAAACCTGATGTCAGAGTGATGTCTGCTCCCCACTTTCCAGAGAGAGCCAGACCAGGGCAATAAAGTGTGGTGCTAGAGTCTAGATTTAGAAAAACTATTGTTTTGATAGGAACCGATGAATGGGAAGTAGTTGATGTAGATTCAGGAAGTGAGGCATTCTCTACTTCAGAAGCTTAAATTCCCCCTTTTTTGGAGTGACCTAAAAAGTTTATAAAGTAAAAGAGTTGGACTTTCCCTAAGGCTTTCAGATTATTCTGAAACTGGTCTATGACAAGGACAAATCTAAGAGGAACAGTGAACATTGAAAAGCCATGGAAGGCCGAATAATAGCCTCCTCTTTTTTTTTTTTAAGTTTTAATTTAAATTCCATTTCGTTAACATATGTTGTAATGTTAGTTTGGGGTGCATAGCATAGTGATTCATCACTTTCATACAAGACCAGTGCTCATCATGCCTAGTACACTCCTTAATCCTGGTCACCTGTGTCACCTGTCCCCTGTCCCCCTTCCTTCTTGTAACCACCAGTTTGTTCTGTTATAGTTAAGAGTCTGTTTCATGGTTTACCTCTCTCCCCACCTCTTCACTCATTTGTTTTGTTTTTTAAATTCCACATGAGTGAAATCATATGGTATTTGTCTTTCTCTGACTTATTTTGCTTAGCATAATACGGTCTAGCTCTAGCCATGTTGTTGCAAATGGCAAGATTTCACTCCTTTCTGTGGCTGAGTAATATTCCACATAGATACCACATCTTCTTTGCCATTCATCAGTTGATGGACACAGGAGCTGTTTCCATAGTTGGCCATTGTAATTAATGCTGCTGTTAATATCAGTGCGTATGTATCCCTTTGAATTAGCATTTCTATATCCTTTGGGTAAATACCTAGTAGTGCAATTGTTGGATCATGGGGTAGTTCTGTTTTTAACTTTATAAGGAATCCGTATTGTTTTCCAGAGTGGCTGCACTAGCTTGAGTTCCCACCAGCAGTGCAAGAGGGTTTCTGTGCATCCTCACCAATACCTGTTTTTTCTTGTGGTGTTGATTTCAGCCCTTCTAGAAGGGGTGAAGTGATATCTCATTGTAGCCTCCTCTTTTAAAATAATCTCCCAATTATAAAATAATAATGAAAATGTTAAAAATAAGTTCAGGGGCATCTGGGTGGCTCAGTCAGTTAATATCCAACTTCGGCTCAGGTCATACTCTCAATGGTTCATGGGCTGGGACCCAGGTCAGGCTCTGTGCTGACAGCTAGGAGCCTGGAGCCTGCATCAGATTCTGTGTCTCCCTTTCTCTCTCTCTCTCTCTCTCTGCCCTCTCCATAGCTCATGTGCTCGCTCTCTTTCTCAAAAATAAATAAACTTAAAATAAAAATAAGCTCTATATGTTGATTATATCCAACTTTGAAGATCAAGAAGAGATAGTCACTATCTTAATATAATATGCTGTCAATCTTTTTTCTCTTGCGTGCATATGTATTAGTGCATACATATTATTTTTTCTAAACGGAGCTCATACTATGACTAATATTTTGTAACGTGTCTTTTTCGCTGACTGTGCAATGAGTGTTCTACTGTGTCATCAGATACTTTTCCTACCTGGTTTCTTACTGGTTGCGTGTCAGTCACACACATGCATATACAACAGTTTATTTAGCCAGTCTTCTGTTATAAGTAATACTGCAACAAACACACTTTTACACGTAGGTCTTTGTATCTCCAGTTCTCCAAATAAATGTGCTACACTAGATGTAGCACTCACAGCTTTATTCTTGAAGGGCTTCAAGAAGTCACTTTCCCTATTTCCCTATGGGACCAGTTACGTGAATGCCTCTAGGATTCTTGATGGCCGTGAACGTGTTTACCTTTTGCACTTGACAGATTAATTAGGAAGCAGAGACATAAGGTACTTTGTAGTACGGTTTTACTTAGTAAATTATCAGTCTCTTATTTATTTTTGGATATTTGTGCCTAGTAAGCAATCGTCATAATCACAGCGAGACCCGCGGCGGCTTCATTTCGCTGGTTCCAGAGCTGTGGTCTCTAGGACATGCAGGAGCAACTTCCGGTCAGCGGAGTGGGCCGTACCGATCATGAGGCGCATTGGGGTCTGTACGTGCATGCCCTGTGCTGCCCGTCCCGCCAGGGAGAATGACCTGGAGAGGGGCAAGGGAAGGAGGTGGTGGAGAGGGTTCGTACTATTCCTTCTGGAGACAGAGCTTTAATGCATGTGCTCAGCGTTCTTCATAGACAGCTGTGTGGCCCTAAACAAGCCTGGTCTTGTATGATTAATGTGTAACAGGGGATCTCCTAATGGAGTTAGGTCCTTCGCAAGATGAAGCAGTTGCTCCTCGTTTATTCTTTTCATGTACACCTGCCATGATAAGCAAATGCCCGTTTACCCCTGTCTCCTTCAGCCACTATTAACCAAAAAATCTGACGGGCTGCTGTAGGTGGATTGTTCCCAGAGCTGACCCTGTTCTAAGCGCTGAGGAGATGGACACCGGGTGAGGATTCAAGACAGTGATGTATAAGGATTGGAAGAAACTTCAGAAATACAGTTCCGGGGGCGCCTGGGTGGCTCAGTTGGCTGACCATCTGTCTGACCTCGGCTCAGGTCATGATCTCACAGTTCGAGAGTTCAAGCCCCACATCAGGCTCACTGCTGTCAGCTCAGAGCCTGGAGCCTGCTTTGGATTCTGTGTCTCCCTTTCTGCCCCTCCCCTTCTCTTGCTATCTCTCTCTCGCTCTCTCTCTCTCTCTCTCTCTCTCTCCCTGTCAAGAATAATAAACATTCTTTTAATTGTTAAAAAATTGAAATATAATTCCAGCTTCTCATTTTATAGCACAGTCAATCCCTGGCTTCAAAGAATGTATAGTCTTTGGAGAAATAAGATACATACCCAAGAAAACATGAAAAACCAGAACAAATTAAAAAAACAGCACAGGGCTCAGCTTAGTGGCCAGCAAGGATCTCCCACAGTTCAGGCCTTCACGTCCGGAGGCAGAGAGGACTCTGGGCCCTGGAGGGAGATCTGCACCTCGTGCCGGAGCGCTCGTTCAGTTTGGTCTTTATTTTTAAACTGGGCCTTGAAGAGTGAGACTTGAAAATTGGAGGCCATTCCTCCCCAAGGGCTGGTATAATTACAGGCAGAAGAAGTCTGGAAACAAGGAGTGGGTAATTTTGGCTGGTGTGATGAGGTTGTTAGGAGCACCCATTCTTCAGCCGCATGGCTGGATGATTTGGAGATTATCTTCTGAAGCCCCTTGTCTTACAAAGCGAAGGACGTTGTAAATTGTCTTTTTTTTTTTTGAAGTGTAGTTGACATAATATTGAATAAGTCTCAGGTGTACAACCTAGCGGTTCAACAATTATATACGTTATGAAAGGCGCACTGTGATAAGTGTATTCTATTACCGACTGCATTCCCTATGCTGTGCTTTCTATCCCCGTGACTTATTCCTTTCATAACTGGAAGTGTGTACCTCTTAATCCACTGCCCCTATTTCACCTCGCCCTCTCCCCTTTGGCCACCACCAGTTTGTTCTCTGTATTATGAATCTGTTTCTCTCTTTTTTGATGTTCATTTGTTTTTTTTAGATTCCACACATAAGTGAGATCATATAGTGTTTGTCTTCCTCTGTCTGGCTTATTTCACTTAAGGTAACTAGGTCCATCCGTGTCATCATGAATGGCAAGATCTCATTCTTTTTTATGGCTGAGTAATACTCCATTGCGTGCATATACCACATCTCTGTCCACTCACCTGTGAATGGATACTCAGGTTGCTTCCGTGTCTTGGGTATTGTAGATAATACTTCAGGAAACGTAGGGTGCATATATCCTTTCAGATTAGTATTTTCATTTTCTTTGGGTGACTACCTAGAAGTGGAATTACTGTATTGTATGGTACTTCCTTTTTCTTAAAAGAAATATTTTTTGCAATGTTTTATTTATTTTTTTGAGAGAGAGACACACAGAGCATGGCAGAGAGAGAGGGAGACAGAATCTGAAGCAGGCACCAGGCTCTGAGCTGTCAGCACAGAGCCCGACGCGGGGCTCGAACTCGTGAACTCACATGAGATCATGATCTGAGCCGAAGTTGGCCACTTAACCAACGGAGCCCCCCCAGGCACCCTGATTGTATGGTACTTCTGTTGACAGTGTTTTGAGGAGGCTACAGACTACTTTCCAGAGCGGCTGCACCAGTTTACATCCCCAGCAACAGTGCATGAGGGTTCCTTTTTCTCCACATCCTTGTTGGCACCTGGGATTTCTAGTTCTGGTTGTCCTGCAGAGCCTGTAGCCTCTCTGTCACTAGCTCTGTGGAGTTCAGAGCTAAGCAGCAGAGCTCAGGCTCCTCATCTTCCTGATGGGCTCATGGGCTCAAACCAGCAGCCCTAGAAATAGACACTTCAGTAGTTTCCTGGAGTGGGTATAGGGTGTGACTCAGAGAGCATTTGGTGAGGCTTCTCACCCCTAGGTGAAATCCTGGCTGATGAAAAAGCTCCTCCTTTTTTTTTTTTTTTTTTCCAGGGCTTACTTCCTAGGGAAATTTACCACCCCAAAGCCTTAAATTTCTCTGAGCTCTCTGTTAGGTCTCATAAAACCTCTGGGTTTATAAAAACCCTGAAGTTATTGGTAGTGCCCATCAGAGACTTTTAAACCTTCAGTGAAGTCACAGTACTGTGGGCTGGAAGTCCCAGAAGATAAGGATTATAAACATTTAGCCAGAACCATCTCCCTGTCTTTTCATATACTTAAACACAATAGTGCTTTCCACTAAAAGCTGACACTTGAATACTGTACTTAGTTTTACTACCAGGTGTACTTCAAGGTCCTCCAAGATCGTTTTCTTACTTAGCCTGCTGAAAGACTCTTGTTTTTTTTTTTTTAAACTTTTTAAAAATATTTTATTTATTTTTGATACAGAGAGAGACAGAGCATGAGACGGGGAGGGGCAGAGAGAGGAGACACAGAATCTGAAGCAGGCTCCAGGCTCTGAGCTGGCTGTCAGCACAGAGCCTGACGCAGGGGCTCGAACCCATGAACGTGAGATCTGACCTGAGTCGAAGCCGGAGGCTTAACCGACTGAGCCACCCAGGCGCCGCAAAAGACTCTTGTTTGAGCCTCATTCTTTCGGTCAGCTAGGAGATTACCCTTTATTAAAATGTAAACTTTTCCTCTTCACATGAAATAACTACCAACCATTTCTAGTAGAGCTTCCCTGAGTCGAGTGGGATGAGGGAGAAGGGGAGATGGAATTAGGATCTGGAGCCGGTAAGAGGGATCCTTACCCGGGCAGCTGCTCTTTGAAGGCAGGCATGGAAGAAAGGCTGCTCTGAACGGCGCCCCTGTGGCCGGGAGCGAGGCAGTCGCCCGAAGTCAGAGGTGGCTCACAGGTTACAGGCTGGGTGCCGTCTTTTCAGACCCGTAAAGGTGGCCAGGATAGGTCACATTGTGAGTTGATTAGAACCTTGGCTTGTCTAATGGGGCCAAGTGGACAGAGTCAGTAGACACACAGACTCTGGCTTTGCCACGGGCGCGGTCCGTGTCCCCGTGGGGACACCGCTGTGCAGACCTCGTCAGGGTAAAGAGTGGTGCCACAGGAGTTGGGCAAGCAGGAAGCGCCCTGATTTCCTGCCTGAGCCTTTACCGAAGTTTTTTTTTCTTCTTGGGTTTTTTTGGAGAGGGGGGATGAGATTGCAGTTCTAGATAAAGCTTCCTCTGTTGTATGGGAAGAGAGTAGGACTAGCTCCGCTAAAAGGAGCCGAGCTTATGGACGCATTGGTTTTGTTACTCCTTTCTTTTGACCCGATTCACAGAAATCAGTTTTTTTTGTTTTTGTTTTTTAATTTTTTTTTAACATTTATTTTTGAAAGACAGAGAGAGGCCGCATGAGCAGGGGGGGGTCAGAGAGAGAGGGAGACATAGAATCAGAAGCAGGTTCCAGGCTCTGAGTTAGCTGTCAGCACAGAGCCCGACACGGGGTTCGAACCCATGAACTGTGAGATCCTGACCTGAGCCAAAGTCGGATGCTCAACCAACTGAGCCACCGACTTTCAGGCACCCCCAGAAATCAGTTTTAAGGGTTATAAACTGTGACTTCTGCCTCATTTTCTTCTGACCACAAGCTTCTAATTCAGGTGGCAGCTATTAACATTTTAATAAAATCCCATGAATGCATTTGAAGATTTAGCATTAACCTCTAACAGCATGTAATCAGTACTTCCTGTGTCTCACACCAATAAATTATATACCTTCATTTTACCCGGGAACGGTTGACCTTCAGCACCAAAGTGTTAGGTATACCATTAAGGCAAGTAGTAGTTATTTGTCTAATAAATATCTTTGACACTTGGACAAGGCTGATTCAGTTCAGTTTACTAGTTCACATAATTCTTTTCAAACGTGTATACATTTTTCCGTTGAGCATATCTCAAAAATTGAGATATATTTTAGAAAATAGGAATGTATAGGGGCACCTGAGAGGCTCAGTCAGCTAGGCGGCTGACTTTGGCTCAGGTCATGATCTCACAGTACGTGGGTTCGAGCCCCAGGTGGGGCTCTGTGCTAACAGCTCAGAGCCTGGAGCCTGCCTCAGATTCTCTTTGTGTGTGTCTCTCTCTCTGCCCCTCCCCTGCTCACTCTCTGTCTCTCTCAAAAGAAAGACAGAAAAAAAATAAAATAATCTAGGAACATACAGTGCATCCATACAATGGATTATTATACAGCAGGTAACCTGTTAATGCAAAACTCCTAATGGTGTGGGAAGGTGCTTAAGATACTCATACTGTGTGTGTGGTGCTCTCTCACCAATACTAAAAAATTTTGACATGTGTGAAGAAAGAGGAAGAAACAGAACAGAAGTAAACCAGATGTGAACAGTGAATGGTTCTGTCTGGACAAGACGATTAAGAATCTTTACCTTTTTGTTCTGTGTTTATGCTTTTCTGTTATATACAGTTCTTCATATTGCCTGGGTGTCACTTTCACAATAAAAAGTAAATCTAATAAGGGATTATAAATTACCACCTACCTCCATAAATATTTAAAATATAATGAACATTGAGGGGCATCTGGGTAACTCAGTCGGTTAAGTGTCCAACTTCAGCTCAGGTTGTGATTTTGCAGTTCGCGAGTTTGAACCCGGCGTCGGGCTCTGTGCTGTCAGCACAGAACCCACTTTAGATCCTCTGTGCCCCTTGTCTCTCTCTGCCTCTCCTTCCCCTGCTTGTGTGTGTTCTCTCTCTCTGTCTCTCAAAAATAAATTAACATTAAAGTAAATAAATAAATAAAATATAGTGAACATTTGGGGCACCTGGATGGCTTAGTAGGTTAAGCATCCGACTCTTGATCACAGCTCAAGTCTTGATCTCTGAGTCATGAGTTCAAGCCCTGCATTGGACTCTGCACTGGGTGTGAGGCCTACTTTTAAAAAATATGTTTTATATACACACACACACACACACACACACAATTGTCTCAGAGAAAGCATCATTTTTTTAGGGTTACTTATTTATTTTGAGAGAGAGAGAGAGACTGCACGAGTGGGAGACGGGCAAAGAGAGGGAGAGGGAGAGAATCCCAAGCAGTCTCTCCCAGCTGCTGCAAGCGCAGAGCCCAGTGCGGAGCTCGAACCCACAAAACCCAAGATCATGACCTGAGCTGAAACCAAGAGTCAGTCACTTAACCAACTGAGCCTCCAAGGCACCCTGAGAAAGCATTAATTTAACCTTGAATGTTCACTATATATGTATGATATAATATTTAAGGTTAGACTGATGCTTTCTCTGAGAGACAGTGCAAAATTTCCCCTTATAAGTTTTAAAAATCCATGAGAGTTTTCCATTTAGCACTTTAAGGCGTCTTGCATATCACCACACGATGTTTGTACAGGTTGGCGTTTCTTGAACTGGGAACGCTGACGTCAGCTCACAGGTTTGCTGTAGCTCTTTGGAGAACGGTAATTCGGAATGTTACAGAATTAATGGCAGTTATGAAAATCCTGAAGCCTTTTTTACAAACTTATTTATGTATTTTGAGAGAGCACAAGCAGAGGAGGGGCAGAGAGACAGGGAGAGAGAGAATCCCAAGCAGGCTTCACGCTGTCAGCATGGACCCTGATGCGGGCTTGAACTCACAGACTGTGAGATCATGACCTGAGCTGAAATCAAGAGTCAGACGCTTAACTGACTGAGCCACCCAGGCACCCTGAAAATCCTGAACCATTTTAATTTTACATCTCTGTCTTGTAAAATTAGGTTACTTTATTTTAAAAATAAACTTTATTGAAGTATAACATACATCCTCAACCATGCACAGATCCAAAGTATATAATTTATGAATTTTCATAACCCTCATAACCATACCATTCTATTTTTTATATTGTCTTTGACAAAATTTCATAATTCTACATTAAAAATATATTGTTGTTCAGGGTTCTATGGTCTCTGGAAGTTACACGTAAGATATTTTGCCTTTTGTTCTCATGATTGTCTTAACTTTCCAATTTTTTACATTTTTCAAGGAGATCTAAATTTTCACCCAGAATATTGTCGTTATTCTTAGTTCAGGATAGGAAAATTGGGCTTTAAAGATTAAAGATGCAAAAAAGTGAAAATGGCAAAATTACTGACATCTAGCCTTAGCAGATTTAATTTTTCTTTCATTCCCACCTGCGGCTGTGCTTTGCCCTCGTGGCTGCTTGTATGGAACTTGATTCCTGTGCTTCTGCATATGAAACAGCTCAGGTTGCTAATCTGAAGAAACAGGTTGGCAGCCGGTGGTAAGTGTGTCAGGTCTAGAAATCTTAGACCAAGCTGGGAGGAACTTTAGAGGTCATTAGCCTAAGATAGAGAAACTGAGTCCTGGAAGGTTACATGCCTTACCCAGGGTCGCAGAGTTGGCACCAAGGCTGAATCTAGAATCCTGATCCTAAACCCCATTAGTAAACCATGCTAAGCCTCTGGTCTCCTCTTAAAACTCACCCTTTCTGTTAAAAATGCAATCCTCAGTCTTTGAAATTGACTTCTCTCCAGCAAGATGAATAACCTAACATGTTTTTCAGCCAGACCTCTTAATGGGGATAACCTGACAGCATCGACCTGCCTTGGGTGGTTACTTCAGGTGAATGAGGGATGGGGTGGGGATGGTATAAATGCCAGTCTGTCATTGTGTAGAGCCAGGTCTGGGAGGACATTCAACTGGAATAACCCTGGCAGTAGGGAGAGTGTGGCATGATGTTGACTTGTGACCCCTTCCCTGGGGAGGGAGCAATGTCAGGAGACCCAGCAGTGTTCTGAAATACTGGATCTCCAGTCTCTTCCTGAACACCGGACAGGTGGACAGGCTACTGTTCCCGGGCAGTGACCATCGATGATTTATGACTTTTTTGTTGTTGAGATTTTGTTTCAGCTGATGAAAGACAGGTAAATAAAGCTTTTTCTAAGGGAGGCCGGGCAACATCTATTTAGTATGTACTGATCACTGTGGTGACCCCTGGGGACTGAGTGCTTAACACAGCGTGGCTGTACAGACTGGCCTCTGGGGCTGGCAGTCCCGAGGAGATCACCACTGCCATCCAGCAGTCTCGGTTCTGTTGGGTCAGTGAAATGCACAAGGGTCTCATCATGGCAGACTGGCTTTTGCCTGCCTGCTGGTCAGGAAGAATGTCCTCTCAGTCCCTCCTGGCGGCCAACGTCAGCCTGACCTTCAGTGCCACCCTCCACAGTCCCATCCACCAGACCCTTTTCTACCCTTTCTCACTCCCTTCCCAGAGCCCAAGCTTTCTTCAGAGCCCAGGCTGATGATTCCATCCCAAACGGCTAAGACCGTCCTTAGTTTTGAGCATGTTTCCCCCGTTTAGAATCCCCCCTCCCCCGCTCTACTTCTCTAGGTCCTGCCCAGCCTTCAAGGCCCCATCTGACCCTCATCATCTCTTGTCAGAGCTTCTGTGGCACTTCTACCCATACCTGGGGGTGACGACCGAGCCACAGCTCAGCCTGCTGGGGAAGAGACTGGGTTCCGGAGCCTTGTAACCACGGGCTGGAACCTTGCCTGGATCTACACTTCATCTGTGAAACTGGGGCAGATAATCTGCCCTTGGCCCACGGTTGTGCACACTAAATGAGTTCATAGCATTGAAGCCTACAGAACAATGCCGGGCACATAAGTTCTCAGTAAATTTTAGTTCTCATTCCTTCTTGCATATATTTAATCATGGCCTTCCTTGTGTTAGTGTTTAATCACTTTAAGTAGCTGCAATTATTGGCCTCTAGTGAAATTATAAAGCCGTCTCATGAAGAAAGAGTCTTGATTTTATACTTTCTTTCGATGGTTTTCAGTCCTACATGTGCATATAAAAGTTCCCCAAGACATACTGCTTGAAACAAAGCTATTAGTGTAATAAAGAAAATAGAACCAAAGTAAGGAACTGAAGAGAGAAGACAGGCATCAGTTCACGGATGGAGTCTGTGTACGATTCTCAGAGCGTGTCATTTGTTCCTTTTTTCACTGTTGTTGAGTCTCACGAGCCCTGCGGTCGCAGTCGCCACAAGTTGTGAGCATCGTGTAGCCGGACGCTAGCGATTTCAGAGGTCGTCTGCTCTAGGCCCATGGTGGGAGGGAGTCTCAGACGGTAAATCCTGTTCTGGCAGAATGTACCAGATAAGCCAACTGTTACTAATACACGCCCCCATCGCTGAGGGGCATCGGAAATTCACCAGGGTGTGTGGGTGCTGCAGAGGGGGGACAGGAACCCAAGCCTTCAGGAACTCACAAGCACCTCACCTGCCCGTGTTCACAAACATCTGGAGGAAACCTGCAGTTACCCTCCGGTGGTGGGAAGCGGTGGGGACCCAGGCAGAAAGCACTGACTACAAAGCCAGCCGCAGGCAGGCCAGCGTCCCGGTGCTGGCGGGAGCCCTTGGAGGGAGGGGACTTCTGCCCTCGGCCTGGCGTCTGGGACCTGAGCCTGAGGACCTGAGCTGGGCTCTCCCCCAGAGCCCCACAGGTGTCCTTTCCCAGATGAAAACGCCACATCTCTCCCTCTCCTAGGCTGGAACAAGATATTAAAAAGTTAAAGGCTGACCTGCAGGCCAGCAGACAAGTGGAACAGGAGCTCCGCAGTCAGATCAGCTCCCTCTCCAGCACTGAGCGAGGGATCCGCTCAGAAATGGGCCAGCTCCGGCAGGAGAATGAGCTGCTGCAGAACAAGTACGTGCACCGCGGGGGTCCTCCGGGGGGGCCAGGCGGCCACACCGCCCCTATAGCTGGGAGCATAAGATCTGTGGTGACGGAGGGACCTGGCAAAGGGGATAACAGTGAAATGCTTGAAATACTCAATTTAGTCCTGGGTAGCCAACAGATCATAAAATCTGTAAGAACTTCTTTTGTTGCAACAGAACAGTTTATTAACATTACTATTTTTTCTTTTAATAAGTTCTTCTCTTAGTTTAAAATAGTTATTGAGCTTTTGTGATCATGTAAGTAAAATGGACAAGAAGTTTTGCCACAATGCGAAGATCTTGCTCCTTTGAATGAAAGGTGCCAGAGGAATAGGTTCTATTTACTTTGATCTCTGGAACTAAAAAATGACATTGAACTTTGATTTTATTTGAAGAGGCAAGCAAAAAGCCAGCTCTTCTGTGTGAATTTGTTTATGCGTTCCATTGATTCATCCTGGAATTTCTTCTTGACTCAATATGAATCTGTCATTTTTTTTTCTTTAATCTCAGCAGCATGTCCCTGGGGTAGTGATTACTATTATAGGCTCTGGGCTTTCCCCATTGAAAGAGAAGTCCTTCAACATTTTTGAGCAACATAACTCAAGAGCTCGAGCTTTATAAGCAAATAACTTCTCCGTTGCTTCTGGTTCACATACGGGATGGCTCTAGCACTGGCACATGGAGACCAGCTCCTTACACTGACATACTGAGATCCACTCACCTTACGTTGATAGGTAGAGTCAGGGGTGGTAGGAGGCAGGGAAGGGAACATGGCTAAAAATTTCTGTCTGAAATGAAGCACCGTGTGACTCTAACTCCAGGATCTATTTTGGGATCCTCAGAAAACATCTCACAGCTGGAAAGGAAAGGCTGTATTCAGGCAAAGAATAACTTCCCCCTCCCACCCTTGACCTCAGTGTCAGCAGCGGGCAGGGGGCTGGATAAAGTTTCTTCAAGGTGCTTTGGGGCGCTAGACTTCGTTCCACAACTACCTTTCTCTCTGATGGAAACTTGTTTTATCTTTTTTTGGATTACCTTCTATAGGTCACCAGGTCTTACTCTGTGCCTTGGTAGGCAGCTTATCTGTGGGTGTTTGGAAATTGTTAAATAACAACAACATCATGTTTTGCCCGGGTACTCTGGGAGCTGTGACGTTTATGATTTGCTGTCCATAAGAGGAGCCGTGTTTCTCCAGGGTTCCTAGTGGGCATTTCTAGTTACGAAACTCTGTGATAATCATCTCCATATAGATTACATAATGCCGTGCAGATGAAGCAAAAAGACAAGCAGAATATCAGCCAGCTGGAGAAAAAGCTAAAAGCTGAGCAGGAAGCCCGAAGTTTTGTAGAAAAGCAGTTAATGGAGGAGAAAAAAAGGAAGAAGTTAGAAGAAGCCACCGCTGCCCGGGCCGTTGCATTTGCTGCTGCGTCGAGGTAGGTCTGCGTCCCCCGAGCGCTTCGGCTGAGGGTGGCCTGCCTTGTGGCAAGACAGGCTCAGGGATTTGAGGCCCTGGGCAGGACCAGAACAGAACGACCGTGCAGGGATGGGTGGCCACCAAGCCGTGTTTCATGAGCTGGCCCAGCCCTGTCTGCGCAGCTCACTCTGTCTTGTCACAGCATCGTCCTTCAGTGACGTCATCCACAAAGCGGGAGGAGGGACTCACCCTGCTTCCCAGAGCCGGAAGGCAAAGCGCTGCTTGTAAACGGGTTTCCAGTCGCTCCATGCGTGGCCAGTAACTGCTACACGCGGGGAGAGATGCCAGTCTGGGATTTTATTCCCTTTGTGGAACTTTCGTTACCCTCCACTCTCAGGTGTGTGTGTTCCTGGAGTTTTTACCTTAAAATAGAAGAAAGGGAAAATGTCGCTTGCCCAGGTACTTTGTGCTGGCCGCCCCTGGGTTTGTTGGTTATCAGCAAACTGTCAAATGAGCTGGGAAAGGTGTAAAGAAACTTAGGTCACTGGTAGAGATCATTGAATTTGTGAAGTGAGGAGAATTGGGCACTGACTTCTGTACCATTGGAAAGTATGCAAATACTCCAGAAACTGACATGTAATTACCACCTGAATTCCAGCAAGGAGAGAAGATGGTTTAGAGAACTTTTGGGCGGGGGTAGAGTTGGGGAGGGGCTTCTATTTCACTTTATTTTTCTTTTCTGTGTTTTTTTCTTTTTGACTTTTCTTTTTTCTGTGTGGTAGGGGTCAGTTACAGCTTTACAGTTGCAGAGCGAGGGTACATTACCTGTTTCATTTTAAGTGTTTATCCTAATTTTTTTTATGTGATACCGTTCTACTGTCACTCTTCCTTAAGTTTTGCTCTTTGCCCTGTGGTGCATTAAAAGCCTTCCCTTGGGTTCTGTAGAGTAACTGAAGGGCCATCATTTCACATTTAAGGAAATAATAGCTGGAGAGACCTCTGCTCCTGTGTGAGCCTGCCTCGCCCAGCAGACTCTCTAGTGCAGATAGCTGAGCTCACGTGGCCCATCAGCATCTACACAGACTCACAGGACACGTCACCAGCCTGCCTAGCATGTGGGGGCTTCTGTTTGTTCCTCTGTTTAAAGATGTGGAAGCACAGACTTATGAGAAAAACACAAGTTTCTGAAGCACTTACACTGGCAGGAGATTTTTCTGAGCAGTCATCTGGTGTGGCTGGTGCTATCCTTAATTCGTCCAGCACCTACCCTGAAAAAAAACGTCCACTGGGGAGGATAGGACAGTCCCTTAGCCAAGTCGTTCAGTGCCTCCTGCCTGAGAATCCAGACCTTGGTTTCGGTCTCTTCTCTGACTGCCTTTTGCTTCCAGTCCGGCCGTTTGTTCCCAGCCTCTCCCTCGCTGGCTGTTTGCCATCATGTCTGTAGAGGCCGTTTGCAGCCCAAGTAAATCTCCAACATAAGTCTCTCACTGGACCTTCCTCTTTGGTAGGCAGAGGACACCTGCTGTCTTCATCTGGCTGTTTCTGAGCTCTAAATGCTTAGTCAGCTTCGGAGTGGCCATTGCCATCACCTTTTTAGTTTGTCCTCATTCCAGCCCTGAGAAGCAGCCTGATGCCGACTCTAGGAAGGTGAACGTGCCAATGCAGAGACCCTCACAAGCGAAAACTTTTTAGCTCACTGCCCCCTGCTGGTGACAGCATGTGCTCGGGTCTCTCTTGCTCAGTGCGCGCACTGTCTTAGGTCACTGTCTTAGGTCACGTGGCCTGGTGGGACGCTGGCTGCGTTAGGAAACTGGAAAATCTCAGTTCTTGTCCCAGTTCTGAGACCGACCAGCTAGGTGGTGTTGGACTGGTATTATATCCATGTGGTTTCCATTTTCTTATCTGGAAAATGGGACACTGTCTCCTACCCTTGCGAAGATGGCAGAATGGGTAAAGTGCCTCACTTGACGCCTCAATTATATTAGATACCCAATTAATGATCATTATTTTAGATCATTGTTGAAACAAGGAACAGAGAGTGAGCAGCCTGAGCCAAAAACTAAAACCTGGCTGACTCTGGAGTATAAGAGAAGTATCAGTCCTGCCGTGTAAGTAAACCTTTAGTCTCTTAAATCCCTTTCTTTCCTTCTCTTCTTTTTCAAAAGGGGAGAGTGCACCGAAACCTTACGGAATCGGATCAGAGAATTAGAAGCAGAGGGCAAGAAGCTCACGATGGACATGAAGGTGAAAGAAGACCAGATCAGAGAACTAGAACTGAAAGTCCAGGTACGCGAGGCACGGAGGACTTTCTCGTCCCTGGGTTCCTCTTCTGTGTTCGCCGTGTGCTCTGTGCAGTGTGGAGATGGCGCCTTTTGTTAATAGGCCACACCCCACTGCACCTGAAAATGTCTGTGTGCCAGAAGGAAGCTCTAACCTCGTGCAGCTCATTCACAGCTGTTTATTCAGCTGGATTCTCACACAGCCAGAGATGCTGATGGTCCTTTGACACAGTTTATACCAGAATTTGATTTTTTCAGGTTGTAAGCCAGACTAGTGATCTTTGGAGCTTGTATCCCTCTTCTTAGCCCTAAACCTCTGTCCATCACCAGGGAATTGACTGTTCTGGATGGCTCTGAGCCTTGCAGGCTGCAGCTCTGAGCTGTGCACGGGAGGGAAAGCTGCCAGCACTGTGGACACGACCAGTGTTCTGAGCCGTGTGTACTTTAGCCGAGTATCAGGCATTGGTTCTGCAAAGGGACACTTCAAAGCAATGTTAGGGCGCCTGGCTGGCTCAGTCAGTTAAGCGTCCGATTCTTGATTTCGGCTCAGGCCATGATCTCACAGTTTGTGGGATCAAGTCCCACGTCGAGCTCTGCGCTGACTGACATTGAGGAACCCTCTTGAGATTCTGTCTCTCCTGCCACTCCCCTCCTTGTGCACGCGCACGGGCATTTCTCTCAAAATAAACTTAAGTTTAAAAAAAGGGAAGTCAACAGAGTAGACTACACAGCCTGGAGACCAAGCCTAACATGTGCAGGAAAAGTGGCGGCAGAAATGGACGGGACAGTGAAGATTAGTCAGAAAAGAGGCTTTGGAACAGTTAAGTGACTAGGAAAAAAATGAGCAGCTCATCTCCGACCACACAAAAAGAAATTCCGGATGAAGAGTTGAACCCGGGGGGGAGAAGAAGCATTTTGTTTTAAAGTAGGTGAAAATATACTAAACTTTTTTGATCTTGAAACCTGGAAAAACTTTCTAACCAAAATAATGGGGGGAAAAATCACAAAATGAGCAAAACAATTGAAAAAAAATCCGTTGGGGAGGGTATAGGTATTGCAACAAATGTAAGGAATTAATACTCTTGATATGCAAGGAGCTCATAACATTTGTTAAGTGAAGCTCACGTAGTTGGAAAAACAGGCAAAGGATGTGAACAAGTAACTCACAGAAGAAAAATAAATGGCTGAGAAGAATATAAGAATATATCATCATCAATCACCAAAGACTGATAGATTACAATTAGATATCATTTATTTCCTGTGAAATGTCTGGGTTGTTTTTAATTACCTTGTATTTGACACACGATGTAGTGATTCCACACAACTCTGTGTGTCATGCTGTGTTCCGTGAAAGGGTCACCACACACCACTAAGGTATAGTTGCACCAGAGACTGCATTCCCTATTCTGCACCTTTTTATCCTCGTGACTTATTTATTCTATAACCAAGAAGGCTCTGCCTCCCACTTCCCCTTACCCGTTTTGCCCGCCTCACAATCCCCCTGCCCTCTGGCAACCACCAGGTAGTTCTCTGTATCTGTGGGTCTGTTTCGTTCATTTGTTTGTTGTTTTTTTAGATGCTTTATATTAGTGCAATCATGTGATACCTGTTTTTCTCTGTCTGGCTTATTTTACTTAGCATAGTATCTTCTAGATCCATCCACATCGTCACAAATGGCAAGATCTTATTCTTTTTTATGATGGAGTAATATTCTTCTGTGTGTGTTTGTGTGTGTGCATAAATGTATATACACGTACATACCACATTTTCTTTTCCATTCAGCTCTCAATGGATAGTTGGGTTGCTTCCATATCTTGGCTACTGTAAATAATGCTACAGAAAAACATAGGGGTGCATGTTTAGTGTTTTTGTTTTCTGTGGGTAAATAGCCAGGTTCTACTGCATCTTCTGGTATTCTACTTTTAATTTTTTGTGGAATCTCCGTACTGCCTGCACCAGTTTACATTCCCACCAGCAGTGCACCCTTTTCTCCACATCCTCACCAACATTTGGTATTTCTGGTGTTTTTGATACTAGCCCGACGGGTATAAGGTGATTTTATTGTTTTCCATTTTTCTGATGATTCATGATGTTGAACATCAATTCATAGTATGTCTCCTTTGGAAAAAAAGGTCTATTAGGTTCTCTGCCCATTTTTAATCAGTTTTTTTTTTTGGTTTTAGAGTTGTAAAAGTTTTTTTATATATTTTAGATATTAACCCCTGACTGAATAGATCTTTAGCACATATCTTCTTCCATGCAGTAGGTTGCCTCCTCATTTCACAAAAGTCTATTTCGGTGTAGTCTCAATAGCTTATTTTTGCTTTTATTTCCCTTATCCCTTGTGAGATTAGCAACGAATTTTTAAATGATAATATCAGCCTGGGTGAGGATAAACAAAATAGGCCTCATAATTGCTGGCAGAAGTATAACTTTCTAGAAAAGTTAATATAACTTTTAAGTATTTCCCTTTTCAGAACTCCTGCCTAAAATAAACATTTGAAAATCTCATCATTGATTGGTAAACAAAGATGTTCATCATAGTGGTATATAAATGAAAATAAAATCTTAACAAAGGGAGATTCATTTAATAAATTATGGTACATATACAAGAATATTATACAGCCGTTAAAAATTACATTTTCAAAAACCAGTTGAGATTTATAAAACTGTATATAAAACTACATATATAGTGTGATCTCATTTATGCTAAAAGATACACATATGCTTATAAAAGATTAAAAGGAAATACAGAGAGTTTATTATACTGTCAGGAGTTTGAGTAATTTTCATTTTCTTCTTTGAACTTTAATATATTTCTAAATTCTCTGTAATAAGTTTAGATTTCTCTTAAAATGAAAAAATATATATATTTGTATTTATATTTAAGTATATATATTTATTGGCTACATTAGTAGACTCTTTTTTAACGTTTATTTTTTTTTGAGAGACAGAGACAGAATGTGAGCAGGGAGGGGCAGAGAGAGAGGGAGACACAGAATCCAAAGCAGGCTCTGAGCTGTCAACACAGAGCCCAACGTGGGGCTTCAACCCACGAACCATGAGATCATGACCAAAGTCAGCCGCTTAACTGACTGAGCCACCCAGGCGCCCCCGTTAGTAGATGTTTTAAGTGAGCTGAGTCTGCAATATGTCCTATGAAAATAATGAACATTTTTATACTTTTTAGTGCAAATTGAGAATAGAGTTTTGGCAAATCTGATGACAGCATTACAGCAACATTTGCAACTGGCAGCAAGGAAAAAGTTCTTCGTGGTTCTGAATTAGGCTTGTAAGAAAGTGTTTTATTTGGAAATAGAGTCCATTATTACTAGAAACAGCCCACCACCATCAAGTTCATCCACTACAGTATTTTTGTGTGTCACATCACCATATAAATACATTTTGCACTCCCTCTAAGTGGTAAAAGTCTTAACCCGTGAAACACCAGGATTCTGTATTCTCGGGGCCAGGCCAGTAATAGTGGAATTTTATTTATGATTTCAGGCTAATTTGTAGACATTGATGCCAAAACTGTCTTGTAACACCCTGCTGTTTTGATGATGTTGACAGGAGCTTCGGAAGTATAAGGAAAATGAGAAGGACACCGAGGTGTTAATGTCAGCCCTCTCGGCCATGCAAGACAAAACACAGCACCTGGAGAACAGTCTGAGCGCAGAGACGAGAGTCAAGCTGGACCTATTCTCTGCGCTGGGGGACGCAAAGCGGCAGCTCGAGATCGCCCAAGGTAGGAGAGCAGCGGGCCCCGGAGGAGGCGGTGCAGCCGACAGTGCGCGGGAGCGCAGAGAGCCCAGGTCCCTTAGAGCTCAGAGCCAAAGACATTCAGTTTTGTTTTAAGTGCTCAACATTGACACTGAGGAATTACCACATTAATCCATTCTGCAGACACACTTTGAGGTGAGAGTGTGTCAAGTGCAGGGCGTACAGAGACGAGGATGAGTCCCCGGGCTCCAGGCGTTCACGATGTTGTGGAAGAACTAGTCGCTGCGGAGCCCCCGGGGGTGCTGGTGGAGGAACATACCGAGGGGCAGGGACTGAGCCAGTCTGGGGTCAGGGCTGTTTCTCAGGGGAGCTGATGTCTGAGTTGGGTTTTGAATGGTGAGCAGGGGTTAGCTCAGTGAGGAAGCAGTGGAGGAGGGCAAGGGGCAGAGAGGCCTCTGAACAGAGCAGACCGCTTGGGGGAGGCCAGGGGTGTCCCAGGCTGCGGCTGGCTCTGCGTGGTTACAAGTGAGGGAGCACAGGGAGCAGCCTCTGGAGAGCAGGCTGTGACTCCGCAGCTGCTTCCTGAGGCCCTACTGCGTGCCAGGCGCTCCGCAGCTGCTTCCTGAGGCCCTACTGCATGCCAGGCGCTCCGCAGCTGCTTCCTGAGGCCCTACTGCGTGCCAGGCGCTGCGAGACTCCCCAGGGGGACAGGCAGTAACAAGCACGCGTAGAGCATATCCGGTGCGGACTGATGCAGGGGTAAAAATGAAGCAGGATGAGTGAGTGGGCGTGTGGGGCCGCTGGTTTGGCCCGGTGGTCTTGGAAGACCCTTGGAATAGGCAGTATTTGATCAGAGACTGCAAACAAATGAGGAAGTGAGGAGACCCTGTAAACCTAAATCCTGGGGAGGGGGGGAGAGTGCTTCCTGCGTCGGGTGCTTGCAGCCACAACCTGAGGGCTGAGGAGGGCTGCTGGCGTCAGAGCCGCCGGGCCACGTCCCACCAGACTCTGCAGCCCGTGAAGAGAACTTGGGCCTTTACTCTGAGGGGCCCAGGAGGCTTTGGAAGGCTTCTGAATGGAGATGTGGTCAAACCTGATGAACAGAAATTTGGATTTTGTCCAAGAACTTAATTAGCCGCCAGAGATTACTGGGGGGGAAATCAAACTGCTAGCTGACTTAGGAGGAAAAGAATATTTCAACAGCCACTTAAAGAACATTTGAAGCATAGATACTAGAAGCTGAAGGGGAGACAGAGATGAACAAGACGCAGTCTGGCGAGGGCCTCCTGGGGCAGCGGGGCTCAAACTTCTTGGTCTTAGGGACCTCTTGACACTTAAAATTATTGAGTAACTCAAGGAGATTTTTCTCAAGTGCATTATATCTATCAATACCTACCTATTAGAAATTAAAACATAAAACATATCTTAATTCATTTTTAAATAGCATAGTATACATATAACTTGTTAACCTATTTTTATGAAAAATAACTATATTTTCCCAAAACAAAACAAAAAAACATTTAATGAGGAAAAATGGCATTGTTTTACACTGAGCCAATCTCTTTAATTTCTGGTTTAACAGAAGATAGTTCAGTTCTCATCTCTGTTCCTACATTCAGCCTGTTGTAATTTTACTTGCATGGCGTTTGTAGAAGACTCCACTTACCCCCGGGAGGGAATGAGTGTGAAGAAGGCAGACGACGTGTTAGTATTATCACGAAGACGGCCTGGCCCTGTGTGCAGCAGGCAGGCCTCCTGCCATTGGGAAGAGGTAGGGGCCTTGAAATGGCAGAGCAGTGATCAGAGGTGGCCTCATGAAGGAGGGGACATTGAGTGGGCTTTGAAGGATGGATTCCGAGAGCAGAGAATGTCACCTGGAGGCTGCGTGAAGGCAAAGGAAAGAAGGTGCTGGAATGTCCAGCTGAGCAGTGGCCTCACGCTGGAGGACGTGGTTGATTAGGGGGACCGTGAATGAAGAGACCAGACTGTGTTCTTTAGATTTTTCAAGAGGGAGGGGGTGACGTGTTCTGGCCATTATTTCAGCAGTGGCTTTCTGAGAGCAGTGTGAAGGGTGGATTTGGAAGGTGAGATTGAGCGGAGGCAGATAGGCCCGCCAGGAAGCTGTGACTGGCTTTTGTCTGGCGGGGGGGGGCGTCCAGGCAGGGAGCGAGGTGGGGTGTGTGGGAGGAAGAAGTTGCTGGAAGCAGAGAAGAGCAGAACAGAATCCGAATGAGAAGAGAGATGAGTTTGGTTGGAAATGCTCTGATTTGGCGTCGTTCCCTGGGCACCCAGGTGAAAGACTGGCGTCAGTCCAGGGAGGGGGTTAGGGTCTAATCCCCAGAGAGAGGGCCCAACCCCAGGAGCGGGGGATGAAGAAGTTGTGAGAAGTTAATGGAGCCATAGGAGTGGCTTGGACTGGCCCAGGTGATGGAGCAAGAAGAGATGCAGATTGGGAGTCGGGTTTATTAATCTGGGGGCTCAGGGAAAAGCATTGAAAAAAGAAGTCTCCTGGGAATTTTGTTCTAAGGCTGAACTTGCGGGGCACCTGGCCAGCTTGGCTGGAAGAGCATGCAGCTTTTCATCTGGAGGTCTTGAGTTCAAGCCCCTTGTTGGGTGTAGAGATTATTTAAATAAACTTAAAAAAATTTTTTTTAAATAAATAAAGCTGAACTTGTGGCCACACACTGGCCCAGCCGCCCGAGGAGGGGCCACCTCATTTCAGCTGCTCGGATTCACACAGTGGGAGGACAGCCCCCCGAGTGCAGGAGCACCCAGTTCCTGAGTGGCCAAGGGGAGTTTGGCTTCCGGGCACAGACTGGGCTCCGGGGAATTGTAAAGTGACAGAAAAGCAAAGGGAACTGCCCTTTTCAAAGCTCTGGGAGTGTTTGCACGTTACTGATTAAAATAAATCAAACTTGCATCTGCATGGGGGGAAAAAAGATAAAGCGGCTCACAGATGCTAGTAGGTATTTTATTCATCTGAGGCTTATTTTGTTCAAAGGGAAGGAGGATATTTGATGTGAACTTGAGGCTGAGGGGACATGAAGGAAGTCAGAGAGCGCCTCCCTCCGCCACCGTCAGGCCCAGAATATTCTAATCAGGGTCCAACTTTGTAATTCAAATCAAACCCCTCGGATGCCTTTCTACTTCCTGCTTTCTATATCGTTTGATTCATCCATCCCGGTTCCAAAATGACTTTCATCTCTACTACGTCCTTGTTAAAAATACGCCACTGCGCTCTGTTGCATTTCAAATATTATTACCATCTTCTGCAGGACTCAAAATAAGCACAGCTCAAATGCAACGTCTTTCTCCTCCTCCTTAAAGCACTTAAATTTCTGAAGTTCTGAAAGGCTACTCCCGAGTGCTCTTGCCCTTGTAGACCAGGGAGCTTGAGAGCATGAGGAAAATGGCGTGGGCTCCGGGACAGTGGTGCCGGGTGGAAATCCTGCTCTAGCTCTTAATCACGGGATGACTTTGGGCCACAGACGCACCTTGCAGAGCCTGAGCTTTCTGGGGGCTGGGCACCAGGGACGCGGCAGCGAACAACGGGGCAAACCCAGTTCCTGCCCTCACAGCGTGTGGAGGCCACCAGAGATGACAGGCACAGAGTGTCCCCCAACTGAATAGTTCCAAGAGGTAGAAGAATGTGGTACTCAGGAGTGCAGATTCCGCAGCCAGACCACACAGAGTGAACCCTGGCTCTGTCATTCAGCCTCTCTCTGCCTCGGTTTCCTCATCTGTAAAATGGATGATGATGATGATGATGATGATGATGATGATGATGATGATGATGACTTCCACGTCCTAGACTCACTGCAATAAATAAAATGGTCTGCATAAGCACTTAGAGCAGTGCCTGGCCCTTGTGCATTAGCTGTTGTAATTATTATCCTCATTAGAAGAAAAGGACAAAAAGGAAAGCGTGGGGTGTGTTGAGAATCTAGGGGGTCGCAGGGTTGGGTCTGGTTTCAAGTGGGAGGGTCAGGGAAATCCTGGGGAGGGAGAGGGAAACCTCAGGTGTGAACACAGAGAGCAGGAGAAGCACAGAAGGGGAAGCGGCCCGAGGCAGGCTGCGGTTGGCCGGGTCAAGAAACTGAGCATGCGTGGTGCTGGGCGGCCAAGTCGGGTGACGTGAAAGGGTCCAGCCAGGTGCAGAGGGGGCCAACAGGCGAGTGGCATGGTGCCAAGGGCGGCACACTGTGTCACTCTAGACGCCCCAGTGCAGCCACCGCCGAGCTGCGCGTGCCTTCTGTAGGGGACCCACGGTGACGGATTCTGCAGCCTCTGCTATTCTGTATCCCTCGGTGTGACACTCATATGTCCAGCCTCCCAGAAAAATATTCCCGCCCAAGAGGTGCAGCCGTGGTGCAAAGTCAGCGCCATCTCCACCGCCGTGTGTGCCTGCCGTGCTCGACACGTGGCTCCTGGAAGTGACCCCTCTGCTAGTCACACCTCCATGACCAGAGTCCCTCTTTAAGCGGTTGTAAAATCATGGCCCACAGGCCAGATCTGGCCTGCCACCTGCTCCCATACGGCCCAGGGGCTGAGAACGGGCTTTGTAGTTTGCATGTTAAAAGAGGGGTGGCTCAGTTAGTTAGTTGAACATCTAACTCTTAATTATGGCTCAGGTCATGATCTCATCATTCATGAGCTCGAGCCCTGAGTCGGGCTCTGCACTGAGAGCATGGAGCCTGCTTCAGATTCTCTCTCTCCCTTCCCCACGAGTGCTCAGCCCCCTCTCAAAATAAACAGACTTAAAAAAAAGAAAAGAAAAGAAAACAAAGGATGTGGCTCACAGTGCCCAAAACATTTACTACCTGGCCCTTAACAGGAAAAAATCTCCTTCCTTTAGAAGCCACCAGAGCTGGGGGGGCATTCACCGGGGAGACGAGGGCATTGTGTTGGAGGAGCCCGCCCCCCCACTCATGGTGGGTCTTTGATCTTCCAGGACAAATTCTTCAGAAGGACCAGGAAATCAAGGACCTGAAACAGAAGATAGCCGAAGTCATGGCCGTCATGCCCAGCATAACGTACAGTGCCGCCACCAGCCCCCTGAGCCCCGTTTCCCCCCACTACTCTTCCAAATTTGTGGAGACCAGCCCCTCCGGACTCGACCCCAATGCCTCTGTGTACCAGCCGCTGAAGAAATGAAGGCCAGCTGTGGGTTTTGCCCAGCCATCTGGTTCCCAGGAGGCACCACAGGCAGCGTCTCTGGCAGTCACGATAAAAAAAAAAAAAAAAAAAGTTTATATTGTATTTTGTGGGACTGTATATGTTGTCGTTTTTAAAAAGGGGGGAAAGATAACATCCAAGTCTGATTAGAACTGCCCATCAGTTTTTCTTGTAAATTTTTAGACGACCTCACAGAACTTTGCAGTTTATTTTTCTCAGCCAATACATTAAAACCGTTCTTGGATTTCAAGTAGCCAGTTTTGCCTTTTATGTATTCTTACAGTTTCCTCTTGAAGAAAACAAACAAGCAAAATGAAGGGTTTTTGCTTCTCAATCCTTTATTTCTGTTCTGTTTTGTTCTTACGGAAGCAAGCAAAACCCTCCCATTGGATTCTCGCGGGAAGATCACAGAACCGTTTCCGCCTCAGAGTTGGAAGGGTTAGCAACTCTCACAGCTTTGCTTTCATAGCTGCGGGACGGGCGGTGCTTGACACCACAGCACACACAAGGTGATTACCCCTCCGAGGAGCAGACAGGTCCCAGGAGGGGCCCGTCAGCCGAGGGGAGCCAGGTGACAGACAGGACTTGGCTCCCGAGCGTCCCCAGGGTCGTGTCTGAAATGCACCCGCTCCCCTTGGGTGCACAGTCCCAGAAACCGCTAGCAGTGCCTTGGGAAAAGGCATTTCAAGAGGAAACTTGATGATGCTAAACTCTTTCCCCCGCCCCATTCTCGGTCTTCCATCTGTGTCGAGCTCACTGCGGACCCTGCCTTCCCCTGGTGTGTGAGGCCAACCTGGCTGCCCCTCCCCCCGTGTCCTCGGGTCCTCTCGGAGAAAGCCCCCGAGTGTTCCGGACTTTTCTTCGAGGCGGGTAGCTGGGGGCGGGGAGCCGGGCCATGTGCGCACCGCGGACCTGCGGTGACAGCCAAGGAAAGCTGCGGTTCCGGGTTCGGGTTTGTTGGGTTTTATTTTTTAATCTCCTTTCATTTAACTGTGTTTGCCTCTCTTCGTCATCTCATGGTGAATGATTTGAAAGAAACTCGACTATTCCTCAGCTCTTGTGCCAAGGAGGGTTTTTGTTTTTTTTTTAAGAGTTTGAAACTCAACTCTGCACAAAGATTCAGTTTCAAGTATATATTAACACTGGCACCTTTTGGAAGTGTTTACGGATCCGGGTGGGGGCGGGGAGGGGGGCCGGGGAGCGGGAGGGCAAGGAAAAGTTGTATTGGGAAACTAGGAAAATTACGAAACCAAATAGATGGGTTTTGCTTCCTTGCCATGGATTCCAGAAGGACACAGTTCTTCTCAAATTTCCTGTCAATTGGCATGTATGTTGTATTTAAAGCAGATTAAGTAGGACAAGCAAGTCAGCAAAATAGAAGTATTAAAAAGAACCATCCTTTTACTCACAGATCTTATTTTGGGGTAAAAAACAAAAAAAAAACAAAAAAACTTCTAGCTTTAGTCAGGTGTGCATGTTGCTGCCATTTTGCATTTTTGAACCATCTTGTGTAACTGTCACCATAGAAGTGTTACTCAGAACTGTCACAGGTTTTTTTTCATCTTTGTGCAAAAACATGGAAAACTGTCACTGACTTTGTGTTGAGGTTTCCCCCACTTTGCTGCCTTTTGGGACACTATTTTCGTTAAACACTTGGTCTTGGCTGCATTCTTTTTTTTTTTTTCCCTCCTGTGGGGTTCAAAAGAATAAACATTTTCTTACGGATAAAACTAGTTTTCTGCCTTTTTAAACGTTGCAGGAGGGGCCACGAGGTAGATTGTTCTGAACGCGCCTGCGATGGGCGCCCTTGCTCTGTCCCCGTCCCAGGGCCCTGTCAGGGGGCAGTGACCCCCCCTCCCCGTGCGGTGGGGCAGAAACAGGATTTGGGATGAATCCATCCAGGGTCTTAAGTTGGTGTTAGTTCTGGTCCAACTTAAGATATATACGTTCTCCTTCTCCCCCCCACGCCCTCCCTCCCCCCTTATCCATCTCTGCCCACTTTCTTTCTCCCTGGCTTCCTGTTAGAACCCAGGCTGACTGGTTTTCTGCTCCATCCCCCCCTCTCCTGAAAAAGCAAGTTAGGGGTGGGGAGGGAAGGTAGTTGGCAAGAAAATATGGAGAGCAAACTTCCTTCCCATTTTCCAGAATCTTTTGGGGCCACCTGGTGACAGGTAGCCTGTTGGGCTTCCTGTCTGCTCTAGATCCTGAACTGTCCCAGGTAGCCACTTCCAAACCTCCCTGGTTTCTAGAGGCTTTGTCTGCTTTCATCTTCCGAGAGGCCAGCTGCCTCTCTCGGTCCCTGCTTTCCTCTCTTGGCCATTGTTAACAATTGATCTTGGCTCCGGTTTTGGAAAATTCCACTCTGAGCACCTCACCCTCTGTCCCCGTTGCTGGATGGCCTTCCTGAGTCTCAGCCTCAGCCACGTAGGCTCCTGCACACTTCCCACCACACTTCCCACCGGGAGCAGATGCCTCGGGGAAGCACCTTGGCTTGGCTCTGGCCCTTGCCTCCCCCCCCCAGGAATGCGTCTGCTCACAGCCATTCTGCCTGTGTCTTTTCTACCCAGACAGTCCCCAGTTGTCTTTGTTGCTCCAGGCCCATGACAAAGGGGTTCCACTTCTTAATACACTGTAAGTGTATTATGTGCCATAAAGCCGTGTTTGCCATTCCAGATGGCTAAATATTTACCGAAGGAGCGGGGCTGAGTGTGTTTTGACTGACTGAATGACCTCTTTATGGACATCCTCCAACTTGACAAGGAAATTGCTGCCATGTGTCCCTTCTCTGTGACAGTCTTGCCAGGAAATCCTATAACATGAGAAGGAACAGCTCCCCGTGGCCCAGGGCCTGAGGGGAGGGAACAGCCCTTTCTTTGGCTGTCCCAGCTTGCCACGCTCACCTGGCTGTCCTCACTGGGCCATGGCAAGTCACCCAGGAGGGCCCAACATTTCTAACAGCTGCTGTCATGGCCGGTTGCGAAATTCACATCCCGTTAGAGGCGCCGAAGAGGTGAACCAGAAGCCCACCTAGGAGCCAATCCAGCGACCCGTGCGCGTAGTAAACTGTCTCAGGCGGGCCGTGGCAGAGGACCTGAGCAGGTAAGTGCCTGGTCTTGTATCTTTCGGTGACTTTACTGCTGAGCTGGCCTCCTCACAGGCCTGCCGCACGTGCCCAAGGGCACCCCTCTCTAAAGGCTCCCTTCTGCCCCAGGCCATGCAAAGCCCAGTGGCCTGGGCTAGCCCTCTGGACTGGGATCCAGTTCCCTGACCTCCCTCAACCTCTGCGGGGTGGGTGCGGTGTCCTCACCTTGAAAGAGTGTTGTTCTTGCTGCCCTGCCTGCTGGGGGCGTTGCTATGGGAACCACGAACTATGGAAGCCTCCCCAATGCATGTCCAGAACTGTAGCAAGGAGTCGGGGCTGGGCAGGGAGCAGGCTGAACTCCCGCCCCTGGGGCTGGCTCCTTCCCCCACAGCACCCTGGGAGCTCTCCCTAGCACTCACCCAGCTGCATCTGCATTGTAACAAATCTCCAGGTGATTCGGTTGTTTACTTGTTTAGAAGCCGAACCTGAAGACCAATGAAAGCACTGACTCTCTCCTAGTTCAGAAAAAGCCAGCACTCAGCCTTTGAAAATTCAGAGTTAAGAGCTCAGATACGGGGGTTGGGGAACTCCTGGGTGGCTCAGTCGGTAGAGCTTCGGCTCAGGTCATGATCTTGCAGTTCGTGAGTTCGAGCCCCGCATTGGGCTGGCTGCTGTCCGCACAGAGCCTGCTTCAGATCCTCTGTCCCTCTCTCTCTCTGTCCCTCCCCATCTCACGCTATCAAAAATAAATAAACATTAATAAAAAAAGAGCCTGGTAGATGAGCTAGCTGGAGATGAAGAGCCCTGAGTGTTATATGTTTTGCTTATTTTATTATTCCCACCCCCCACTGGAATGTAAGCTCTGTGAAGACAGGGATGTCCATCCGTGTATTTACTGCTGTAACCCCAGGACCGAGAACAATGGCGGCGGCTACCTAGTAGGTGCTCAGCGGGCATGTACTGACGAATAAGGCTAATCAACAGGTTAGACACATAACCTGAAACACTGCCTCTTACCCGGGCATCTCTGTAACCCTACTGTGAGAATGACCGTGTCCACGGAACTGTTTCTAGAAGATGGGAAATTTTGAAGCAGTAGGTTTACCAGGACATCTGCCATCTGCCTGTCTCTAGTTTCTGCCGAATCCTTGTTTTCTTGTCAGTTTTTCTCTACAAACACCTGCTACTCTTAGCCAGGGGCAGGGACTTCCTAAACAGCCAGATGTGCAGAACACACTCCCTCCTCTGTCAGGGAAACCTCGGTGCAGGGAACCTGCTGGGCCCATCCATCCATCCGTCCACCCTTCCATCCCTGCATCCAGCCGGCCCCTAGTTGGAGCCTTAGACCGATTTCCCCAAGTTCTGGCACAGCTGCGTTTTGAGTCAGTGGGCGATTTTTCATTTTGGCAGGAACCGAACTATAAAGCGCTTCCTCCATGAACCTCAAAGGACGGTCGAGGACCTTCCTTCCATCTGACTGAGGAGGCCACACGTCTTCGGGCCTCCCTCCTTCCCTGGCTTCTTGGTTCCTGCTCTTAGCTGTCTCAGTGCTTGCTTTTCACTCCTTCACCTTTGCCTGAGGTTCAAGTCTTAATGTTCCCTCGGGTTCTGGAACGACGCTGCAGTGTACCTCCGAGCTCTGTCCTGAGAATCCCAGGCCTAGTTCTGCACCACGAGGCGGGGCCTTTGCAGCGCCACCGAGAAGCCTAGAGGCTTGCTCACTCTGGGAGCCCAACCTGCCCCGCCCTCTGGCTCTGCAGCCTCCAGGCACCTTCGGATCCAGCGGGAGGCCACACTGCGTGTGGCCAGGGACCTTTATGAGGTGATTTGGCCTGGCGCCTGCAGCATCAGCAGGTCTGCAGCCCCGCCCCCTCTTGTCCTCACAGGCCTGTGCTGTTTGACATGCACTCTGGCCCCAGCCCTGCACTTAACCTAGAGCTGCGGTTCTCAAACTTCAGGGTTCAAAAGAACCCCTGGAATGGCTCATTAAAACCCAGATTGCAGGATCCCACCCCCAGCGGTTCGGATTCAGGAGGTCTGGGGTAGGGCCAGGAACAGGGAGGCTGGGTCCTGGAACCCCACTCTGAGAACCACTGACTTGAGAGCAAGGGTTGGCCCTGGGGCCAAGCCCTGCCTGAAGCCATCCCCTCCAGCTGCCGCCAGAGGGCACATGTGAGTCTTTTCACCTGCCCCCGCCACTCAGCTGGACAGCCGAGATTTTCCCTGAAGATTTCTTTCTAATGCAATTTTTGTTATGTATTAGGAAGAAGAAATACCTAAAAGATAAGGCGGGTTCTCAGAGTCTGTCTTTGACAAGAATCAAAAGTCTGATGGACAAGCCTTCGGAAGGTATTGAATATCCCAGGTTTCAGGAAACGAGAAGTCTGTTCCCAGGAGAGAAAAGGACTCCCCGGTCCCCCTCCTCTGCACACCGAAGGCCTTTCTTGCAGAACATCCTGGAACCATTCCATATTCAGAACCCAAGGGGCAGTTAAGATTATAGACGGTTTTCATTTTCTTCTTTATACTTTATATTCCGCATGTTCTACAATAAACTTAGTAATACTTTTGTAATTAAAAAACCCAATAATTGTTTTTAAAACACATTTTAAATGTAATTAAAAGCTAAAACAACTTAAAAAAAAAAAAAGCCAACCACAACCCAAAAGGGAACGTGGGGTGTGAGCAGCTTGGGGTATAGGGAACTACCAACCAGAACTTGACCCCCCTACTCTTCGGCTTGTTGGTTCTGCCTAGGTAGCTACCTGAGGCGGGGGCGGGGGGGGGGGGACACAGGAGGCCACATGCTCAGGATGGCCCAGCGGGGACCAAGGGACAAGGGACGGGCGATTGCGCGGGAGGGCTCTGCCACCTCGTAGTTCACCTGTCCCTAAGCACAGGGCCAAGTCACCTCCAGGGCCGCTGTCCCCACGCACCAGCGCCTCCCAGTGGCCAGGCAGACGGGAGCGGCCCGGAGATGGTAATACGCAGAGGTTAAGGCCCAGAAGTTCCAAATTAGTGGCTGGCAGATGTATTCTGTTTGACCTGCATGTAATTGAATAACTTTAAGCTAACATTTAAAAATGGCGAGGTTTCACATTATCCAGATTTTTGTTGTTGTTTTCTGCGGAAGTATCTATAGATCTGAAATCGCAGGGGCTGGCATCTGGACATGGGGCAGCCTGGGGGGAGTGGGCCCCAACGTGGTTGTGAACTCCCCAGAGATTTCTCATAAGCAGCCAAGGTTGAGAAACTGGACAGGAAGGCTCCGCCCTGTCTGGGCCTGGGAGTCTGGTAGGGGCATCCTTGGCCCTGGGGCTGCGGCCAGGGCTTTGGGAGTTTGCTGGCCGTACTGAGATGTGAGGGAAGGGGCTGTGTCTTCCTGTCTTCCCTATGGAGACCCTTGTCAGCTCCCTCCTTCCTTGTGACCCCTGGGCTCCCCTCCAGGCCCGTGTCCCGGGTCCCCTGGCCAACCACATTTATCCCACTGATCCTTACCGATGTAAAGTGTCGGCTCTCTGGTTTCCAAAAAGAAATTCTGCTAGCATCATCTCGAATTTGTTGTCATCATGTGTTCTTATCTGAGGTATTTTACATTGCAAGCCGTCTGAACAGACTGTGGCCAGGATAAACCCAACAGGGGATTGGGTGGAAAGGAGGTGAGCACGTCTGGGAAGCCGAGCAGCTGAGAGAGACAGGAGTCAGCCAGCCTGGGGTCAGGGAGGCAGAAAGCTGCTCTGCGGCCGGGCCCTGCCCCTGGGGTGAATGAGTCCATGAGCCAGCCTCTCTTGAGCAAGAGTTGGGAGACTGTGGTAGGCTCGCATCACTGTTCCCAATCATCTGCGTCAGCCCCGCGGAGGGAATTCCACATCCACCCTCCCCGGGGTCAGAACTGGCTTGTGGAATGTGAGTGGACATCACATGGCCCCATCTGAGCAGAGATTTTAAATGCACCTGCAGGTTCAGGTTTGCCTCTTGCTCTCTCTGCCAGGAGAACAGTATTTCCTAGGTCATGCCTGGCTGAGAGCTGAGCAGGGTCAAAGTCACCCCTCGTGCCCACGCGCCAAACAGAAAAAAAAAAAAACCCACTGAGTTCTGGGGGCTGTTTGTTACTACAACAAAAGCTGACTGATACAGAGAAAGAGTGCAAGCCTGGGTCCGAGGCCCTCCCCTTAGCTGATCCCTGGGATGGAGAAGAGCCTGGGGAAGGAGGTCCTGGGCCCTTAGGTCCACATGGGAGACAGAGCTGTGCCCCCACCCCAGGCTGCATGCGAGCGCACGCGCACACACACACACACACACACGTGGTCACAGAGAGAAACCAAGGTGTTGTGGGGCTGGAGGACAAGAAGCCCACACATGGCCACCACGTCAGCCGTTCTAGAAGCCAGAGCCCAGGGCAGTGAGTCCTAGCCTTCCCACCACCCCAGCCCCTTTAAGATCCTCGTCTCCCATGCGCTCCGTGTTTTAAGGATTTTGCCAACAAACGGAAGTGACTACACATAGGAATTCGTTACTAGCAATATTGTGTGTGTTCAGAATGTGGCCTGTGGACATTCTCATTCGTGGCCAGTGGAGCTGAAAAGCAAGAGAATTCAACCTTTCGAGTCACCCGCGCAGCCTGTCTGAAATATCGAAACTAGCTTTGGGAATGCGTGTCGTGGCCTCCCAGGCTCCGTGTCTGGGCCCTGAGGTGGGAACGGGCCGCCGAATACGCTCCCTGTCCTGCCAGCGTGTCCTGCCAGCCCCTGCCCTGGGAAGCCGCAAGTGTGTCCAGCAGGTGGCCCAGCAGGAAGGGGCGTTTGGGGCACGGAGCAGGCTGGGGCACTGCGGACACACACACAGACGGCTGCGGGGGGGGGCGTAGGCCCTGTGAGTAAGGCTGCTCGCTGCCCACTAATCCGTCCTGACTGCAAATAATCCTGACTGCGAATAAACCGAATAAACTGAATCCCTTCTGAGAACAGAAGCCTTGATGTGAGCCGCCCCCACCCCCACCCCCAATGGTTTCTGCTGGAAAGAGATGGGGTCACGCCACCTAAACTCTCTGCTCCTCACTTTCCCCCTCTGTCAAATGGGGATGATGAACATGGTCCCCAGGTCACAGGGTTGCAAGAATTCAGCGGATTTGTCCCTGCCAGACACTGGGCTAGTTAGCCCTTGACCTCGCCCCTCCCCTCCCTGGTCCTCACCGCTGCTTCAGGAGGAAAGTACGAGAAGTGAGCGGGGGAGTTAGCAGTGAGGATGCCGGGGCCAGTGTGCACAGGCCCGCATCGCCTCCCCTCCCCGCAGGCGACCTCCCCCCCACCCCGGGTTTGAGAGGGTTCAGTCCCGTGTCTTTGCTGCCGGCGCCCACATTCAGAATCGCCAGCTTAGACCTCTCCCCTCAGCCCCGGACCTGTGTTCCCAGGGGCCTCCTGACACCCCTGGGATTCTCCTGGCACCTCTGACTCAGGATGCTTGAACTGAGTTCCGAACTTGACCCAAACCTGTCTTCATCCTTCCAGGTGCTCAGGCTGTCCCTGGATCCTCCTGGACTCCTCTGTCTCTGTCACACCCTGCATCTAAGATCCAGGCAGCTCTCCCGCCTACACAGTTCCCAGCACTAACCCGTTCTCACCTCCCTGCGACCAGCCGGGCCTTCCGCAGCGTCCTCTCTCGCCTGGACTTCCGCGGGAACCTCCTCGCGGTCTTTCTGCTTCAGTTTTTGCCCCACACGGTCCAGTTTCAACAAAACAGCCGAAGGATGCTGTTAGGGCACAAGTTCAAAGATGTCAACGCACCTCAGTGCTTCTACATCCACCTCAGAGCAAAGGAGACAGTCCTTAGAATGTCCCACCAGGCTGCACACAACACACCCCCACGCCTACCTCTCTGACCCCTTCATCTCCCACTGTCCCTCAGGCCAAGTCTCCTTGCTAATCCCATCAGGCACACTCTTGCCTCAGGGCCTTTGCACCTGTTGCCCCCCTTTTTTGATAAACATTTTATTTTTATTTTAGAATAGTTTTAGAATTACAGGAAAACTGATAGACAGTACAGAGTTCTCGTAAACTCCACATCGTTTCCCCCGATCATTAACCTCTTACAATACTATGGCACATTGGTTACACATAGTGAGCCAATACTTATACATTATTTTTTTAAATTATTTTTTCATGTTTATTTTGAGAGAGCATGAGCAGGGGAGGGGTGGGGGCGGGGGGCACAGAATGTGAAGCAGGCTCCAAGCTCTGAGCTGTCAGCACAGAGACTGACGCAAGGCTTGAACTCACGGACCATGAGATCATGACCTGAGCTGAAGTCAGACGCTCAAAAGACTGAGCCACCCAGGCGCCCCTGATGCATTATTATTAACTAAAGTCTGAACTTGGTTCAGATTTCCTCAGTTTTTACCTAATGTCCTTCTTCTGTTCCAGAGTCCATCCAGGATATCACGTTACATTTAGTCCTTAGATTCCTCTTGCGTGTGACAATTCTATTCCTTCTTTCTAGAATGTCTGACTTGTTTTGTTACTGCCTCCTGATCTTTACTCAAATGTTACCTTCTCAAGGGCCCTTCCCTGACCAGCTCACCAAGAGTCTCTGTCTTCTCTGCTTTATTCTTCTGAGTATTTATTACTTACCACCTATCATATTTACCTTTTTAAACTTGTTTTGTGGTTTGTATGTCTCTCCTGTCGGAAATGCCAGCTCCATGAAGGCAGGGATTTTTTTGTCTGTTGTGTTCACTGCTGTATCTGTAATAGTTCATATCACACCTCGCACATAGTAGGTGCTCAATAAATGTTTGCTGGATGAAACTCTATATAACAGATACCAGTTATAATGAGCGCGAGAGTCTGATGGAGGGCCTCCTGATGCACTTCCTCCGACAAGTAGAGAAAATCTCTGCGTCCGCACCAGCTCGCTCACTCCCACAACCGTCTGGGACTGTGGGCAATTATCTTGGCCCCCTGGGTGAGGACACCAAGGCTCAGGGAGGCAGGAAGTGGAGAAGCGTTTGGCCCCCAATTTCCCAGCCTCCCTGACACCCCTGTCTGGGCCCAGGCTGGGACTCCCCCGGCGGTCATCAGAGCGAGGGGCCCTGTGCACAGGGGTGTGGAGGGGGGATGATTCAGCCCCCTCAGAAGATCGTGAGCGTGCAAGGAGGGGTCTAGTGGGCAAGCGGCCTTCCTGGGTCTTCCCCCGAGGGACCTTCGTCCTGGCTCCGTGCAGGCGAGCAGACTGAGGCCCAGCCGACAAGAGGAGGAGCTGGGCGGGAGGAGTCCGGGAGCTCCCCGAATCGGAGGGCCCAGCAGCTCCCCAGAGCGAGGTGGGGAGGTGTGCGAGGTCGCGGCCTCAGGAAATGGGAGTGAGCGGGTGGGGGTGGCCACCTCGGGCCTCTACCTGTTCTTCCCCCTGGACCCTGCCTTTCCTTCCTGGGGTTCGCCTCCCTGCACTCTGGCCCGAATCAACCCCTGCGGGCTTCGGGGGATGGAGCCCATCGGCCCGTGGCTTTCCGCCGGTGACCCTGACTGGTTCAGGGGTGGGGTCTCAACCCCGTGAGGGCCACAGATATTTGAAGAAACGTTATCCAACTTCTGGGCAAGAGCCTTCCTTTCTCTCACACCCAAACTGCCGCTGGGCTTGAGGATATGAAATTCAAGGTGGCAGAAGCCATTCTTGGTCAGCTGTCGTGGGTTGTATGGAGGCACTAGGCGGCGACGCCCATGAGGGGGCAGGCCGAGCTGAAGAGGGGACACAGGGCGATGTTTCCCTGGCGTTCACGGACGACGGGACCAGCAGGCGGCAAGGATCCCGGAGATACCCGGCATGCAGCTGCAGTAAGGTTTTCCTAAATAAAAACTAGGTGGATGGACGATACCTACTCTCGGCTCCCGTCCCCACGGTCTCTAAGCCTCTGTCCCCAGTGTAGGAGGTAATACTGGCGCCGACCTGCTAGAGTTACTGTGGGAAGTTAGTGAATTAGTGCGTGTCCGGCGCACAGTAGGTACCTAACGAATATCATTATCATCACCATCATTCGCATCGCCCCCTGGAGCCTCAGTTCTCTCTTCTGTGAAATGGGCATTCGTGCATTCAACAAACTGCTGGCCACCACCCTGTGCCAGGTACTCTGGTGAGGATCTGAGGCAGGGACACACATGGGGGGGCTATGGTCACGGCCTGGGAGAGGTCACCCTCTGGTGTGGCAGGCGGTCAAGAGTAAAGCCCAGTGGGAAGAGAGCGGTGACGCGGAAAGTCTGCTGGACGATATGGGGAGCGAGGTGGGGTGTGAACAGCCACTGCCAGAGTTGAACTACTTGAGGTGAGAGATAGGAGCTGAGTCCAGGTCCTCTGGTCTTTCCAGGATGTTGAGTTGGCTCCAACTGCTGACCCAAAGAGGGAAGATAAGAGAGCCCTGAGAGCCCAGGGTTTAGAGTAGGTAGAAAGATAAAAGTTAAAGGTCGAGGAAGAAAGAACCAACTTGTATCTTAGGTGTTTTTCTCCTGAAATATTATATTGATTTTTTAAAAGTTGTGTAAAGGATTCCTGGGTGGCTCAATCAGTTAAGCGTCTGACTTTGGCTCAGGTCATGATCTCACAGCTCGTGGGTTTGAGCCCCGTGTCTGGCTCTCTGCTGTCAGCACAGAGCCCACTTTGGCTCCTCTGGCCTCCTCTCTCTCTCTGCCCCTCCCCTGCTCACACTCTTTCTCTCAAAAATAAATATATTTTTTAACTTTTTAAATGTCTATTTATTTTTGAGAGAGAGGGACAGAGCATGAGCGGGGAAGGGACAGAGAGAGAGGGAGACACAGAATCTGAAGCAGGCTCCAGACTCTGCGTTGTCAGTACAGAGCCCGACGCGGAGCTTGAACTCACAAACCGTGAGATCTTGACCTGAGCTGAAGTGGGACGCTTAATGGACTGAGCCACCAGGTGCCCCTAAACAAGCATTTTTTAAATGTTAAAAATTATGTGAAATAATGTATAAATCTAATTCTTTAGATGTCTACCTTTTTTGAAAAATGAGTGAAATTTTTATGTTAGTGGAAGTTCACATTATGAGCAGCCAAGTTACGCCGCCACCTGGTGGCAGCATACTAAAGTCCCAGGTTTGTTTTATTTTGAGCTCAACAAGACGCTGCAAGCTCAATTTTCGGATGTGACCGGAGATATCAAAGCCATTCCCCACCTCCCCCTTCTCCCCATCCTTTTGCTACGACCCAGCTACCATAGTTCAAGCTCCCAAGGTCCTAGCTTTTTGCCTGAGCCTCGCGGGCTCCAGTTTCCCGGCCGAGAAGTCAGCCCGCTCCTCCTCCATCCGTGCTCACACCTCCCCAGGCCGTCCACCCTGCCCACAGGGGGATGTGGGAACCGAGAGAGAACCAGTAGAGAACCTACCCCAATGGGAACAGTTGAAGGGTTCAGACGCTATAGACTCCTGTGAGTTCAAATCCTTGCAGACCACTCGCTGGTTACGGGTCTGTGGACCTCTCTAAGGCCTCTCTGAGCCTCGATTCCCCCATCAGAGAAATGGGAACTCAAGAGACTTCTGATTCTTTCTCTCCATGTCTTTATACAGTGGTGGGGTGAGTGGGGACCAAGAAATGAAGGGGAGGCGTGGGTGGAGAGGAGCACAGAGAGGCCGAATGCCCTCGAGTTGCACTTACCCCTCTTGGGGACCCTCTCCAGAAATGCCCAAGGCCCCTTGCTTCCTGGAGCTCCCTCCCAGGCTCCCCGCCCTGTCCACTTCGTCCACTTTCTCTTCCAGTCTCTTCCGGAGAATGGGGGCTGACTCAACCCTATCTTATAATCCGCTTAGCTCTGAAGGCTCAGTGACGGAGCCGAGGGCCATTGGCCCTTCGTTGGGGTCCAGAGAGGGCAATGCTTCGTGCCTCCCCCTCTCAAATGGCTCAGATGCACTCAGGAAGGGAAGAGTTTCAGAGCTGGGCTTCCCCAACCTGGGCAGCCGTGAACTGTTCTGCAGGTCAGGAGTCCAGCCTTCCCGCCTGACGCTGATGCCGCCTGGCCCTGTTGTGTGGCCTTGAACAGGTCACTTAACTCTTGAGCTTCAAATTCCCTGTTGGTAAAAGGGAGCTCTCCAATCCAGTCTGGCTCCCGTGACATGGCTGCCAGGGCTGCTGAAGAGGTGGGCAGGGTTGGGGCGTCCCCTCCCCTCCGTGTCTCCTTGGGGAACGCCAGGCCCCTGCTTGGAGGGCGAGAGGCTGGTCCCCCAGGGGAAGCGAGTCCCAGGGAACCTCTGCGATGCTGCCCACACTCGCCGTGGGCAGCGGTGCTAAGTGCTGTATTAATTATTACCAGCTCCCCCTGGGAAGAAAATTCAAAGTCAGGTCACCATGGTAACCTAGATGGTGGCAATGTGACCACATTTTTTAAGTGCTCAACGTGTTCCAGGCAAATTACCGCTCTGTGGAAGAGAAGAGAAGGGGGCCTCAATCCCACACTTCAGTGGCCCAGGGAAGAGAATTCCAGGAGCTCCCGCAGGGCTGGAGCCTTTCTAAAGGAGAGGGCGAGGCGGGGACAGGCCTGGGTGATGTGAGACCCTGCCTTGCAAGGCCAGAGCAGGGCTGCAGATGACATCCAGGGCTCCGCATGTGGCCTGGCCAGAGAGCCAGGGGCCTGGGGTTTGCTCTCAGCTCTGGTGCCATCTTGTCTGTAGCCCATGGCTGGGACCTTGACCTCTCTGTAAAGCCTCACCCAGCAGTCTCTCTCGAGGAACCAACGAGATGAATGAGCCATGAGTTGTTAACCACCCTTCTTGGGGGTGGAGACCCAGGGGGAGGGGACCACGGGCTTTTTCTGATCAGATCTTCAAGGCAGAGAGACTTGGATTCGAATCCTACCTCCTCCACCTAGCAGCTCTGTGACCTCACCTTTCTGAGGTGACTTCACCTTTCTGAGCTCTGGCTTCCTCATCTGTAAGAGGAGGCTTCACAATAGTCCCTCCCCCTCGGCGGAATTGTGAAGTGTAAATTAAGATAATCCATGCAGGGGCGCCCGGGGGCTCAGTCGGTTAAGTGTCCAACTCTTTTTTTTTTTTCGATTTTTTTAAATGTTTTATTTATTTTTGAGAGAAAGAGAGAGAGAGAGAGAGAGAGAGAGAGAGAGAGAGAGTGAGAGCAGGGGAGCAGGGGAGGGGCAGAGAGAGAGGGAGACACAGAATCTGAGACAGGCTCCAGGCTCTGAGCTGTCAGCACAGAGCCCGACGCGGGGCTCGAGCCCATGAACTGTGAGATCATGACCTGAGCCGGAGCCGGACACTCAACCGACTGAGCCACCCGGGCGCCCCAAATGTCCAACTCTTGATCTTGGCTCAGGTCATGATCTCACAGTTCATGAGATTAAACCCCAAGTTGGGCTCTGAACTAGCAGCCAAAGCCTGCTTGGGATTCTCTCTCTCTCCCTCTCTCTCCCTCTCTCTCTCTCTCTCTCTCTCTCTCTCTCTTTCTCCTCTCTCTCTCTCTCTCTCTCTCTCTCTCTCTCTCCTCTCTCTCTCTCTCTCTCTCTCTCTCTCTCAAAATAAACATTAAAACAAAAAGATAATCCATGTAAAGTGCTCAGCACAGGCCCCTGCACACGGTGCTGATGTCCTCAGTTCCATATGCCAGGCTCTGGTTGAGCAAGTGACACCCGATCTGTCACCAAATCCCCACCACTCCTCTCACGAGATGGGAGTTACTCCGAACCACGTTTCACAAAAGTGGAAACTACGGTTAGCGAGGCGAGCAGGTGCGCAGACACCGCAGGGCAGGGCCGAGATTCTGACCCAGGTCTGTCTGCCTCTTAGAGCTCAAGCCCCTAACCATTCTCTGCGCGGCCTGAGGGTGATAGGAGTCAGGTGTTGAGTGCCCAGCATGAGGCGTTGCCCACAGTCGGTGCTCACTTGACAGTGAAATAGTGGCCCCCAAGGGCACGTCCAAGTTTCAGGTCAAGGCCCCTGCGTTGCCCTGGACTCCTGTCTTCTAGGGTTTGGGACACTGGACACTGGTGGGCTAGGCAGTGATGGGGAATTAACTAGAGGCAGGACCCCCCAGGAAGGCCCCCTCTTCAGGCCACTGGCCCAGGGGCTGCGGGCGGCCATCTGCATTACAGTGACTCGGCGGGTCCCTGGCCCCTGGCTGCCCTCACACTGAGGACACACATAGCCAGGAGCTGTCTCTGACCTCACCCCACCAGAGCTTCTCTGGCGGGCAGGGCCCCCGCCTGCCCTTTCCTGCTGGGTCAGCATCCCACCCCACCCTACCCTTGAAGCTGCCCCCCGGGCAAGACTGGCTTTCCCGGGACAGAATGAGGTCAGGCCTGTAGGGTGATAGATGGATTTAATAACAGGCTGTTCCTGGCGCCAGCCCATTTGCCCTTTGAAGTCCCAAGCCCGGAAGGGCCAGACTCAGCCTCCTCTGTCTGGGGACAGGAGTCAGAGGGGTAGAGACCATCGACCCAGCCAGCTCAGGGCCCTCCACGAGCCCAGAGTGGCTCCAGCTAAAACCTTGGGGTGTGGGCACCCTCGTTTTAACCCTTCTCTTGGACGGTGGTACGTTCCTGAGCAAATCACTGCTCTTCTCTGGGCCTCAGTGTCTCCATCTGCAAAATGGAATGGATGACGCCCACTGCGGGCCTCCTGGGGTTTCTGTAGGGGCTGAGGCCGCAGCACATGTGATCTCCATGCTCTCACACAGGGAATTCTGGTCTATCTTGGCTGCTGTCTGGGTTGGGTTCCCCTAGAAGCAGACCTGGAGATAAGGATGAGAGAAGTTCCTTTGGGCAGTGATCCTATGATCGGGAAAGAGGATAAACCAGGCAGAGAGAGAAAGGTTAGGCCGTGAGGTCCCCGGGTGGGGGGGGGGCGGGGGACACATATTTTGAAACAATGCTGGGAGCATCTGACCACAGAAACTCCCTTGGGCATAAAGTTCCTCTTAAGAATGTTACAGATACCGCTGGCTCCCCCTCAAGTCCCCTCAGGAATCTGACAAAAGACCTGACTAAAAATAAGTAGATCCCAGAAGGTGGGCCCCTCAAGGAACGGTGTGGCCCTCGACCACCCCTCATACAATGGAAACCAGGCGATCAGAAAGGAATGACTAGGTGTTTAGAGTTATCAAGCCAAGAAGGGTAGAACCAGCGAAGGAAAAAGCGGGGACAGAAGGTGGGGGCCAACTAGAACCTTCTAAAACGAGGCCCCTTGCCTAGAGTCGCAGGCATTCACGTTCGAATGCCCCTTCTCTGTAAAGACAGTTTCCTGCTATTCTTCCTTTCTAATCTTACTCTCCTATAAACTTTCGCCTGCGGCTCCTTTCATTCTGTGTCCCCGTCTTCATTCTCTGCGACGAGACGGTGAATCCTGGGCATCGAGGTAAAAAAAAAAAAAATCCTGCAACAATCCCAGGAAGCCCCTGGAGGGAAGGGGGGAAACTGAGGCAGGGAAGGAAGAGCCCCAGAGTCAGGACAAGCTGCAGTGGGGACAGCCGAGGCTCAGCCCCTCTGAGACTTCCAGGAGGCAGGGTGGAATGGGCCTCAGATTTGTCGTACAAGGTGAGAAGGCTGGGCTACCCCCCCCACCCCCAGCTCCCATCCACCCTTGGCTGAGGACGGCTCCTGGAGGCGTCAAGGTCCCGGCACCCCCAGCCTGCCCTGTGTGGGTGAGCGGGCCCTCTGCCAGCGGAAGCTCTGGGAGACTGTCCTGTGCACAGGAATGATGACGCTGAGGGGACACAGAAGGGCTCCACACGCATGATCTCATTCACTGTGGCCCGCAATCAGCCTTGCAGAGGCGGCAGGATGATTACCCCATTCTGCGGATGAGGAAGCTGAGGCTCAAAGAGCTCAGAGGGGGCAGGGTCTTTGGTCCTTCCACGGCCTCTCAGATGGGCAGGGTCCATTGCCTGTGAGTTGCAAGCAGGTGCATGCTGAAAACTGTAACGCTAAGAGGAAAGAGCCCTGGCTTACAGTGCTTGCCTGTTGCCGTGGCATAAATGCCCCACCATGGCCGATTTCAGGCTACCCCAGTGACGGCTGTCCCTGAGCAGGGCTGGGGGAAGATGCCCACTGGCTTCAGCATGCCACTGGATGGAGCCCGGGGCAGCCTCAGTACCCATCACACTGAATTTCTCTCTAGGGTGCCAACACATGGTCCTGTTCCAGCTCCCACCCCTTTGCTCCTTCTGTTCCATCCCTCTGACCGTCCCTTCCCTTCTGTCCATGTCTCTAAACCTTACACCTTTTAAGACCCTGCTCGGGTCCCACTTCCTTCAAGCTGTATTAGGGGAAGCACCTCCAGCTGCTATGACGTAACCTCATAATCGCAGTCATTCAACAAACACAATCCAAGTTTACCGCTGCCTCCTCCTACAGTCTGCTGCCTGGGGTGGGGCATTTATGCCACGGCAACAGGCAACAGTTGGGGGGTGGTCTGCTCCCCCCTGGATCCCAGCTCCCTTCCATTGCGACGCCCCATGTCCAAGTTCACCACAGGACAGGGAGAGAACGTGCAGGTTCCTATGAGCTTTATGCGCATCACTTCTACCTGCTTGGTTGGCCACGTCCGCCTCCCCGAGCTGCACAGGGGGCTGGGAAGGGTGGTTTCACTGAAAACCGAGGAGAAAATGAAACCGTGAAAAGAACCAAAGCCAGCTTCTGCTTCTACTTCCCCCACACCCCAACTTCCACAGTCCAAACAATTTCCTTCTCTTCTAGATTCGTCCACAGCATGCTGTCCAGAAACTGTTTTCTTTGCTCTTTGACTCAGACTGCCCAGCACGGCTACTGGGTTGGTCCTTTTTGCCTCTATAAACTCCTAGAGGCTGAGCTACACAAGGTCCTGAGAGGCTGGGCTCCCAGGGCTGGCTTTGGGCATGAATCACGTGTGGATCCGGGGTTCCCAGACCTGATAATGCAGATCTGGGAAAGGGCCCATCATTCCGGATCTTTAACCAGCTTAGGTAGTTCAAGTTCAGGTGTACAGCTAACATTGGAACTGCTGACTTAGTTAAAATGTCCCATTTCCTGGATGTGAACACTGAGGCCCAAGGAGGGGGAGGAATTTGTCCTAAGCCATGGAGTAGGATAAAGCTGGATCTGAACGTTGAACCCAGGGCTCCTAACTTTTAGCTGTAGGCTCTGTCTATAAACTATGTGTTGTCCCCCCTAGAAGACCTGATGGTGAATTCCAGCACGAGACAACAGTAGATGCCGAGTGACTCATGGGTCATCAAGATGACCTTGGTAGTCAAAAGATAACGAATTGATTGTGAGCTCTAGAAGAAAGCAGACCTAGCTTCAAACTCTACTTTTTCCACCTGCTTGCTTTGAGATCTTGGGCAAGACTTCTTACCTCTCGAGCCTCAATTTCCTCATCTGGAAAATGGGGGTGATAATAGTACCCATCCCATAGGGTGGTTAGGAGGTTGGGATATATGAAAAGTGCTCAGTGCTGCGTCTGGTAAATTCTCGATTTGTAGTTATCATTGGCTCTGATTATCTGCTAAAATGAGTGGTTGTTCGCCAGGATCACAAGAAGCATCTGGAAGCAATCTCTAGGGTGAACATTATCCAGAATTGAGAGCCTCATCTGGGTAAAGCTTGTCCACTGTGCAGACAGAATTTTCATGGAAATCAGCTCCCAAAATGTACAGGCCAGGCCTTTGGAAATTTGAGCCGCACTTCTTGACCTTGGTTTTTATCAAATTCAGTGTCTAACTCATTATTTCAAAAATGCACCCACGCTGTGTGTGTGTGTGTGTGTGTGTGTGTGCGTGCGCGCACGTGCAAGCCTGGGCATTGCTTCTGTGCACAGAGGCTGTGTGGGTCCCAGTCGTGAAAGCGCCGGGTCAGCCGGGGAGGGCTGGGCTCTGCGGCAGTAGCAGACGGCTCCCACCTCCCAGGGGCTGTGGACAACAAAGGTTGCTCTCTTGGTCACTGTCACTGCCCTTTGGGGCTTGACTGGAGCTCTGCCCATGGTAGGCCCTCAGACACAAGGGCCGAAGAAACAACTTCAACTCAATCGTTATTCCTGGAGCCCAGGAAAAGACGGCTCTGGAGGAGAGCTCAGGCAATAAAGTGCATGGCCTGGAAGGGATTCACAACTTCCCCAAGTCTCTCTCTCCTTTTTTTTTTAATTATCTTTTTTATTTAAAAAAATTTGTTTTAATGTTTTTTATTTTTGATACAGAGAGAGACAGAGCATGAGAGGGGGAGGGCAGAGAGAGAAGGAGACACAGAACCAGAAGCAGGCTCCAGGCTCTGAGCTAGCTGTCAGCACAGAGCCTGACAAGGGGCTCAAACCCACGAACGTGAGATCTGACCTGAGCCGAAGCCGGACGCTTAACCGACTGAGCCACCCAGGTTCCCCTCCATCCTTTTTTTTAATGTTTATTTATTTTGAGATAGAGAGACAGACAGATAGAGCATGAGCAGGGGAGGGGCAGAGCGAGAGGGAGACACAGAATCCAAAGCAGGCTCCAGGCTCTGAGCTGTCAGCACAGGGCCTGATGCAGGGCTTGAACTCATGAACTGTGAGATCATGACCTCAGCGCTTAGCTGACTGAGCCTCCCAGGCGCCCCACATCCTCACCGAGTCTGAATGCAGACACCACGGCCCTGAGGCAAATCCTGGAGCCCGTCTCCTTCCCTGTCTGCGTAAATTGAATTAGAATAGTATCTACTTCAAAAGATTGATGTGAGGGGCTACCTGGTACAATGCTGAATGACTCTTGAAATAGTTCTCCAGAGGGACGCCTGGGTGACTCAGTTGGTTGAGCATCCGACTTTGGCTCACATCATGATCTCACAGTCCGTGGGTTTGAGCCTCGCCTTGGGCTCTGGGCTGACAGCTCGGAGCCTAGAGCCTGCTTCAGATTCTGTGTGTCCCTCTCTCTGCCCTTCCCCTGCTCTCTGTCTCTCAAAAATAAACATTAAAAAGAATTTTAAGGTGAAGTTTATATTATATGAATTACATCTCAATTTTATAAAAAAATTAAGATCTCAATATTATTTTTAAAACTTTAATGATAAATAATAAATAAACAAGGTAAATGGGCAAATCTCCCTCCCCCTGCCAAGTTGTTCAACTTCACCCCAAAACTGCAAGCTCCCATTACAATCCTTATCTCTGTGTTGTCATTTCTGCAGGCTGGTGTGGCTCCCTAGCCCGGGGGCCCTTCAGTGTGTGACCTGTGCTCTCTCTTGCTCTCAGTGACAGAGCTGTGCCCAAACAGTGTGTGTGTAGGGGTCACATCCTGCCACAGGATGTCCTCCCTTCTCCAGTCTCCCCAGGCCCTTCTTCTACTGCCCCCCAGGATCCTTTGGGATGTCTGAGATGGAAGAGCCCTTGGCCTTCAGCCATCCAGCCCTTTCCATTCAGTAATGAGGAAATCCAGGTTCGGGGTAGGGGGTTGGGGGGAAGGATTTGCCTGATGTCACACAGTGAGACAGTGGCAGAGCTGAACCCAAAACCCAGGCTCCCCACAGTCCATCTGGTGTCCCTCCTGTGGTGGCGGGGCATCCGAGGGCAGGAGGCAGGGCTGGGCAGGGGCCAAGAGACCCCTGGGACTTCCCAGAAGCCCTCACATCAGACAGGTGAACAGCCCAGTGCGTGAGGATGGGAGGGGAGAGGGGCTGGCGGGATAGAGGAAAGCCCGAGACCAGGAAGGCCCCAGCTGCTTGACGCTTCCTGTTTTGATCACGGCTTTCGTGGTGGGAAACAGTTGTCACCACAAAACTGTAGCACCAAACCCCTGGCTTCCCTTCACCCATGCCTGTTCCTCCCCTCCCTCTCTCCAGGCCTACAGAACTGGGGTCCCCTGTGCGTCACTGAGGTGACCCAGCCGCTCTAGGAGCCACCAGTAGCCAGGCCCACAGACTCCCTGAGGTTTGGGCCATCCCTCTTCCAAGAGCTCTTCATTCATGCACTTATTGAGCACCTCCTGTGTGCCAGCTCCTACATAGCTAAGGTTGAAGGGTGTCAGAACCAGCCTGTCTGAGTCTCGCCCCAGGCTGAGGCTGGGGGTGGGTAGCTCAGGGCCCAGCCTCTTCCCAGACCAGAGGTCCCCGCGGCTCCCACCCCAACTATGAAAGGTAGCTCTGGCTGTCATACATTCAGGACCCCCTGGAGCAGTTTTTGATGAGAAGAGGACACATTCATGAAATGGGCAGGTGGGTCCAGAGGCCACATCGAAGGACACAGACTCACAGAGGGTGAAAATGGTTCCATTTCTGACACGAAAGGGGAGTCTTAGGTGGATGCTCTCTGTCTCTCTGACCTTTCTGGCCTTTGCCAGCCTCCCCTTGAACCCAGCCAAAGACTGGCACTCAGGTTCCGAGCACCCGGGGCACCGGCTGGGATTTAAGGACACTGCTTGGTTCACACTGAACTCGCACGACGGCTTTGCTTTTATGTGGCAATCACGCACGTTCTCTGTTTACATGGTTTCCTTTGAAAATAAATTATTTAAGTGAAGATGAGTTGATTTTTTTCAAGAACCACCGAATGGCCATCAGCACTGGCAGAAGGGAAAGGGGTTTTGAATGTCTGGGAAGTTCGGGAGGGAGTCTGAGGTTTTCTGGGTCTGGGAGGCGGGGCTGACTTAGTCCTGGCTTTCCCCTGCTGGAAGGACCCGGCCTGGAACTGTCATCACTGACGCGGTGGCCCCTGAACCCCTGACTTGTGAAGCGTCTGGATGTCAGGCTCCCTGTCTGCAGAGCAGCCCCAGGCTGGGCACTGGGCGGCCCCGAAGGCAGGCTCCTGGGTGGCGGCCACCCTCCCTCAGAGGCTGCCTCCTCCTGGGTGTGTGAGCTGTCTTGCGGCCTGCATCTCACGAGCCGGAAGCTCGCTTCCCTACCCCTTCCCCATAGCTTTTTCTACAAACCCCTCAAGTCAGCAATTACTTGGCCCTCCCTCTCACTCCCTACGTTCTAAGTAAAGTTGCAGTTCCCTGGCCCCTATTGCCTGGACAGCGGTTCACCTTCCCTGTGCTTCCTCTCCCAGGTGCAGTCCCCTCCCTGACTCCCACTGCCGAGTCTGAGGTGGCTTTCCACCACCTTCCTTTGAAACCCTACCACCACCACCACCACCACCCAGATCTGTGGGCCTCCTGCAGAGCAGGGCTAGGACTAGGGTGAGGCTGGTGAGGTGCCCAGGGTGCAAAATTTATGGAGGCACCCATTCTCAACGGCCACCCCGATGATGAGTGTCTCTTAACTATGCATCCGAGGGACCTCACTTGCCCCACACTCGTCCTACACCTGTTGCAGAACAGAGGAGAAAGGAAACCTGCTGTGAAAAGGATGTTGCGGGGATTCTTGGGGTTCTGAGTAATGTTCATAGCAGTTGCCCCCTTGGGATCCTACAACATCTCTCAGGAGCTGATCTGCAAGGCTGTTGCCTAAACACAGCTGTGTGGGGTGTGCACTGAACAAGGGTGTGATGCCAAGGGGTAAGTGTGGCTGAAATCCACTTGTCTCCGCTCTGTGATCCTGAGCATGGGGGCCTGCATCACCCTGGAAAAGGGAGGCCCTGTTTGTGTTTTATCTGCTGGTGACGGTTTCAGTCAGTACTTCCCACCACAGTATGGAATGTGCTAGGGCAGCCCTGCAGGCAGCATGAAGAAGAGGTGACGGGAGAGGGAAGGGGGACGCAACAGCAGGGCCAGGGCCAGAGTTTCCTGAATCTTAACCTTCCCTTTACTTTCTACCGCTCAAGGACAGTATGTTAGGCACCTGAGGATCCTGCCCAGGCAGAGCTGAATCTAGGGCATGTGTTGCTTTTATGGCCTTTCTTGCCCGCCCCTCCCCCACCCAGCCAAAGCCGAGTTAATTCCCTCCATGTCCTTTCAGCAGCTTGGACTGGCCTCTAATCCCACGTCTGTCTTCCCCACTGGACTGCAGATTCCTGGAGGGCAGAGACTGTGTCCTGCAGCCTTGGTCTCTACGCAGGGCCCGGTCACTTGTAAGGGCGCTGTGCATGCGTAACCCACATTTCCTGGGACCCCTGGGGCCCAGCTTGGTGCCCCAAGGCCAGGGCCCTTGATAAGACACAGACCATTAAGCAAGAGTAACTTAAAACTAATTCCAACTGTGGCTTGTGTCCCTCTAATACCCTTAAAATCCTCTTCCCTCTATGCCCCCGTCCCGTTTTCTCTCGTTTCCATTTCAGCCCCTCTCCATCTATGTCTTTGCTTCTGTGATACAAAACCCGGTAACTAGATTGTCCAAGAGGCGGAGTCACCTTCCAGAGAGAGGGGAGGTGGAGCGGGCCAGCCGCTGTCCTCCGAACCATGTCCTCGTCTTCCTGGCAGGCACTCGGTTGCTCTGCTAGACGGTTCCTGGCCTCCCTCGTGCAAGTGGCCACGGGACTAAGTCCCCGCCATCAGAACGTGCATACGAGCGAGGGAAGCCACTTTCGGGCCGAGGACTTAAGTCACCAGATACCTTCTTTATCCTCCCTGCTTGGCTGCAGCCAGCTCTGGTGACAACCCTCAAAGGGGTCAGTAGAGCTGATGGGACAGAAGAGTCGTGCCACGGAAGGGCCTCCTGTGTGAGTCGAGGTCGCTTCTGTATGCCTTATGCTGCTTTGTGTTGGGGTGTCTTTGCCCCAGTGGAGAGCCAGGAAGGGGAGAGGCTGGCTGAGCAGTTACAACCCAGAATCCTCTTCAGGAGAAAGGGGGAGCGGAGTCTGGGACTCGCCCACAACGGGCTCTGTCCCATCGCACAT
>NC_043707.1:123280683-123326373 GCF_006229205.1 Suricata suricatta | reverse complement strand
TACCCTAGGGATACAGCCATGAACCCAACAGAAAACAAAAAAGAACTATCTTCTGAGGCCCCACGTGCTAGTGGGGGAAGCAGACCATGAAGACAACCGCAGAAATAAGGCAACTCTCTAGTGCCAAGAGGCAGCGAGTGCTATTTAAAAAAACAAAAAGCAATGGGACCAGGAGTGTCGGAGATGAGGCTGACCTCATAGACTGCAGAGCCCACTGCAAAATGACAGCATGGGGCCCCTGCTCCAAAGGCAGAGAGAAGGAACTGCTAAAGGTACACAGGAAATTTTTCCTTCTTTCTGCGGTCTCCTCTCTCTCTCTCAACTTGTCACTGTGTTTTTATTGGCTGTTTAATGTCATTCTAAGGCAAGAAAAATTTTAAACTTAAATTATTAGCATGAGTTTTATCACTCATCTTTATATAGAACAATGCTGGCTTTGAAATGAAAATTTCAGAGCATTTAACTCATACGCGGAGTCACAGAAATTACACAACTTGTATTTCATGGCTTGTCCCCAAGGGTGCCCCAAGCCTGCCAGAAGAGGCCAAACAGAAAGACTGGAAAGAGGAAGAGTTGATCTGTCCAGCCAGAGAGTAAGTGAGCTCTTCTGGGAGCAGAAATAGCCATAGGGTAAGAACTCTGCGGGATACCGGGGGCCCTGCCCCACCATGGGGGACGTGCTCCCTCTCCAGAGCCTGACAGTGGCCAAGTTCCCCCTCCCAAGCTGTCCCTCCCACCAGATGCAGGACCAGGACCGATGGGTAGCACTCAGGTGAGGGTGGGGGCTATGGGACTCAAGCCAGGCCTCTCATTCCCACCGGCCCGCTCTTCCAACCCTTGGCAGACGGGCAACTCCCACGGGTCTCTAAGCTTCCATTCTAGGGTGTACTTGGGACCTGCATCAGGGTCTTGGGGCCACTGAGATGTGGCCTCCAGCCAGTCACCTACCAGACCCAGTGTGCTGATGCTGCCAGTGCAGGGTGGGGATGGCCCTGCCCAAGATGCTGTGGGGTGTGCACCTGCGCCCCCCCCTCCCCCCGCATCCTGTGTCTCTGATCAGGGTCCTGCCAGATCCCAAAGACAGCCACAGTCATCAAGTGATCCAGTGGGGCCAAAGAGGGGTGGCTGAATGGGCCGGAGGTGCTAATCGGCAGGTGGCACGTGTGAGCTGAGGCCACGTTCCTGGCGCATCGCCCCCCCCCTTGTCCCATCAGACCTCCCTTACAAAACACAAATTCCAAGATAAAATTAGTAAGAACTTCAAGACGGTGATGGCGGATCATAAAATGCAAAGCTTGGGGCCCTTCTGAACACAGGGTTCTGAGTCGGGGTCCTAGGTGTGCTCCCCGAAGCCAGCCCTGGAGGGACGAGAGGTTGGCATTCTGAACAAACGTTCACAGAAGGCTTTGTTAAGATGATGATATTTGAGCAATGACTTGAAGAATGAGAAGGAAGGAGCCACTCAGATTTCAGAGGGAAGGGTGTTACAGGCAGAGGGAACAGTGTGTACCAAGGCCCTGGTTTGGGGACATGCCTAATGTATCCGTGGGGCAGCAAAGAGGCCCAGGTGGCTGGAGTGGAGGGGTCAGGGGCCAGTTGTACAAGGCCCTGGGGGACAGTTTAGGGATTGGGGCTTTTGGTGTGAGAGAAAGGGGAACCAAGGAAAGGTTTTCAGTAGAGGAGTGACATGATCAGATTTAGGTTTCCAAGGGGCCCCCGCTGGGTCAAGTGTAGACTGTAGGAAGCGGGAAAACAAGCCGAGGGCTCTTGCAATGACCCGGGAGAAAGATGACGGTGGCCTGGGCCATCAGCCTTGAAGGATGGATGTCAGATCCTGGGTATTTAGTAACATTCTAACACATATTTATTCAGCCCCCAGGACACCACCTATGGTCAAGGCTCAGGGGGTTAATTAGGCAGGAGACACAAGGTCCTAGATGATGTGGAGAGTTCCTGTGAGGTAGAAACAGACGATAAACAACAATAACAACAACAAAAGGACCTTTCTGACATGTCATTTCAGCTGAAATCTGAGCGACATAAGGAGCTACTGTGAGATCAGGGAAAATTATTCCAAGTAGAGGGCATAGCATGTATTAGTCAGCTCAGGCTGCTGTAACAGAATACTCCAGAAATTTATTTTTTTCCACAGGTTTGAAGGCTGGGAAGTCCAAGATCAAGGTGCCCGCCAATTTAGCTCCTGGTGAGCGCTCTCCTCCTGGTTTGCCAACGGCCAGTCTTCTTTGCCGTGTCCTCACACAGCCTTCCAACAGCACCTGCGAGTCATCTCGCTCTTTCTTTCCTCTTATTTTTTAAAAAATGTTTTATTTTTGAGAGACAGAGAGAGATCTAGAGCAGGGGAGAGGCAGAGGGGGGCAAACAGAGAATCCAAAGCAGGCTCTGCGCTGGCAGCAGAAAGCCCGACATGGGGCTTTGAACCCACAAAACTGTGAGATCATGACCTGAGCCGAAGAGTTGGATGCTGAACTGACTGAGCTCACCAGGTGCCCCTCTTTCCTCCTCTAATAACCTCACCAATCCTATCAGAATAGGACCCCACACTCTTGACTTCACTTAACCATCCTTACCTCCTAAGAGACCTACCTCCACACACAGCCACATTGGGGGCTTCAGCCTATAAGTTGAGGTTAGGGGGAGACAGTTCAGTCCAAAGCACCCTGAGTTGGCAATGACCTTGACCAGCCCGAGGCCAGGCAAAGAGAAGGCCAGTGGGCATGGGAAAGAGTGCTTTGGACAGAGGTGGGCAGGGTGGGCGGCGGGTAGTTCTCGCAGGCCAGGAAATCCGGATTCTACACTAAGTGCTGACCATCTCTGAGCACTTCCTATGTGCCAGGCACATGCTAACGGCCCTATGGGTATCATCTCATTGAACTGTCATAGCCATCCTAAGAGGTAGATATTATCTCTGCCAATTTCACAGCTAAGGAGACCGAAGCCTGAGCAGCAGTGGTCAGAGAAAGGAGGCGCCCTGTGCTCGCCTGTCTCGGTGCTCAGCCCCCCAGGAGAGCAGTACAGAGCGGCCCTTAGCTGAGCCCTCCAGACTAGGTGGCCCCAGAAGCAGACACTGGATTCCATCCAATGGAGGCACATGGAGCATCTGGTCCTGGTGAGGGGTTAGAGGGCTCAGTGTGAATCAGCCACAGTCTGAGCCAGTTAGGACAGGTCTTCTCAAAGTCAGGTTCTCAGTCTTCTATATCCAAATGTCCTGGGGCACAGACTCCTGGTGCTCAGCGGGTGTTGCCAGGAGTTTGCATGTTAAACAGGCATCCCGACGGGAACCTCTGCTGCAGGGGGAGGGGCAGGCCACTGGGCAAGCAGCTGGCAAGGGGGCACAGGAGATGGGCATCAGCAGCACCTGCAGAGGGGCCTGGTGAGTGACTTCTTGAAGGAATGCTGCAGCTGGCCATTGAGGGCAGTGGAGAATGGGGAGGGAGGGAGAGGGTGTTCCGCATGCAGGGACCTGCACAGACAAAGACTTGGAGGCGGGGCACAACCAGAGGAAAGGGGAGAGAGGGAGAGGTAAGAGGAGGTTGTGCACCAGCTTTCTTCACTCCCTGCTGTGACCAAGGGATAAGGTGACCTAGGGGAGCTTCTTCAGCCTGCAACAGCTGTGGGGACAGATTTATTGCAGAGGCCCCTGCTGTGTGTACAGGCAGAGCCCTCTTTGCCCAGGCCCCCAAGAGCCACGGATGGATCATTTGGGGCCGTTGGCCCAGATGCTGTTTTTCCTGCTGAGGGAGGAGATGGATGGGCGATTTCATTGAGAACAAAGGGGCTGGAGGCTTGCGGGAGGGGATGAGTGAGGACCTCTGTGTGGAGCCTGGTGACCTATGGTCTTTCCCTGGGTGGCTCTCAATGGGTTGGCTGGGCAGAGGGGACGGGAGGCAGCCTGTCTTTCAACTATGGGCCCCAGACTGGTCACACCCAGAGGGGTATTGGAGCTGGGTGCTAGAACTAGGTGCTGGAGCTGGGTGCTAGAACTAGGTGCTAGAACTAGGTGCTAGAGCTGAGGGGCTCACAAGAGCAGACTGTAGAAATATTCAGGAATTTTGTAAGCTGGTTGTTAAATTTTGGTAACTTGAAATTGGCCTAGATGGGTGTTTATACAGCATAGAAATTGGCAAAAAAAAAAAAATCAAGGATTTAAAAAAATTCTTGCGCAGAGCTGGTTCATCAGTCCTTCACTGACAAGGGAGCCACAGCCACTAGCATCTCGGTGTGGTGTAGCTGGAGACCCTTACGCACCCTCTGTGCAAAAGCCCCGCACGGGGCACAGGAAACAGCCAGGTCCATCAGACATACTCAAGTGTCCCTGCTCTCAAGCAGCGACCCATCTGTAAGGAGACAAAAAACCAAATCAAAACAAAACAACAACAAACCTCGACTTTATCAACCAGGTAAGTAATGCTAACAACAGCTGCTCTACTTTGAGTCCCTCCCCTGGGTCACGTGCCCGGAACTTTCCCCATCACCTCCACCCCTCACAGCAGATCCCACTATACAGATGGGGGAAAAAATGAGACTCAATGGTACAGAGTCAGCGGCCCAGGATCACACGGCTGGCCACGCCATTCTGACTGCTGAGCTTGCATGCTGCGCTGGGGAGCACAGAGCAGGGAGCAGCTAACCTCGCCTCGCCTCCGGCAGGTGCAGGGCACCACCAAGAGTGGTGACGTTTGGCCTGGGCTTTAAAGGATGAATAAGAATTTGCCAGTTTTAGGGCGTGAAGAAAGGCATTCCAGATGGAAGGAGAAGCACAGGAAAAGGCAAGGAGGAGTGAGGGGGCCTGGGACGTTTGGGGGGAAGAGAGAACACGTCATAGAGGTTACGTCATAGAGAGGCAGGCGAGATGGGAAGGTAGGCTGGGACTTTAGTGAGAGGGGCCTTGAAAGCCAGCCTAAGAGATTTAGTCTTTTATCCTAAAGGCTTGGGGGCCACACACAGAAGTGGAAGGTCCTGGAATCCACATCCTAGAATTATGTAAATATTTCGGCAAGATTGCTACCATATCCGTCTTTCAAACTGCCCTAAAGCATCTGAGAAGAAGTACCATTTGTTAAAAATTTCTAATCTGTCACAGACCAAAATAAAATGAAAAAAAAACTCAGCCATTTGTTTTTATTATGAGATTCAAGATATACAATTACTCTATCAAATTGCACTACGAGTTTTCAACCCTTAATTTCTATTTTCCCTTTCCCTTCCCTGCTGGTTCATTAAGTCTCTGTTACAGGCACACCTCTAGGACAAATAAGGGTTCTCCTAGCAAGAGCCAAGTACGGTCAAACACATTCTATCCTGGAGATGAGGAATCTGTTGTTCAGAGAAGGTAAGTGGCCTGCCTGAGGTCACACAGCTGGTGTCAGGGTCGTCCGCCTTACGGGGGCTGTCTGCCTTGACCCATCCAGCAGGTGCAGCCCAGACCCTCTCCGCAGAGCCCTTTGGTCTGGCCCCAGAGCCTTGCCCCTGCTGTTAACACAAGGTCAAGAGCCCTGCAGGTGGGCGACTGGCACCCAAGTAAGAAGGGAACTTCCTTGCCCAGGGTCCCACAGCAGAGGTTGGCAGAAGCAGCCAGTCTCCAGGTCTCTTGACACGAGTCTGTCCTCCGTGTCGCCACTCTGCCTGCTTCTGTGCTTGTGCAGTGACCTCCAGGCCAGACGGTGCCAAGGAGGGCAAGGGAAGGAGGGGGAGAAGGAGGCAGGGGACTCGACTGCAATTACACAGTGTTTTGTCATTCTTAATTAGCCCAGCAGCTCCAGAGGCAAACCTCCCCTTGGAAACAGGAGTCGGCTGCTGGTCCCACCCAGGGGGCTGTCTGGGCGGGTAGGGGGCCCCTAAGGAGCACTTTCCCCAATGCTTTTAGGTGCTGCTGCTTCTCCGGCTGCAGAGGGCCACCACTTGCTGGGCACATGCTGAGCACCAGAGGACAGAACTTATGTCCTTAGATGTGTAAGGCCGCCTCCTCTGAGCCAGGCGCTGGCCAGCTGCCCCAGAAAACCCTGGGGTGAATGATGATTGCCAGCCCCCATGCTTGGGACACAGTCCGCTGCTGGGGGAGGCAAACAGGTTCACCAAAAGTCATAAAACATGAATGACAACCAGAGTTACCATTTACCAAGCACCTGCCACACGGCAGGCATGAGGCCAAGCGTTTCCCACATATTATCTAACAGAAGCCTTTCAGGGGCCTCTAAACCAGGTACTATTCCCACTATACAGATGAGGAAACTGAGGCCCAGTTAGCTAAGATTGCATAGATATAGATGGAGGATTTGGTTTTAAAGTTTGTGTTTGTTGGATAGAGAGAGTGAACAGGAGAGGGGCAGAGAGAGAGAGAGAAGGGGAGGTGGAGAATCTCAATGAAGCTCCTCAGAGTCAGTGTGGAGCCCAACACAGGGCTCAAACTCATGAACCGTGAGATCATCACTTGAGCTGCAACCAAGAGTCAGATGCTCAACCGACCGAGCCACCCAGGTGTCCCAGGAGGATTTGGTTTTAGAACCCAAGTATGTAGAACCCCAAGGTCAAACAGTTGTCAACTGGGGGCGGGGTGGGGGGGAGAGGGAGAGAGGAAGCCCGTGAGGGAAGACTAGTGTGTGGGTAGCTGTAACCAGGTATTGGGGAGGGGGCCAGTTAGACTTTCAGGGCAAAGGTGGGGAGGCTGGGAGAGTTGAGGAGGCAATCTGGCTGGATGTTTCTGGAAGAGGAAACATTATGAGAAGGATCTGAGGAGGGGAGGGGTCAGAGCAAACAGGTTGGAGCTGCTGGATCAGTGGGACATAGTAGGCAGGTCGGGAGAAAAGTCAGACCCAAGTCTCAGCAGGAATCTCTGGGTTTCTGACTCACCAGTAACCCAAGGTCCCTGTGACTCCCGGGAAGAGGGCCTGAGGTGGAGGGGAAGTGGGAGCGGGGGGTGGGGGCTCTGGGGTGAGGCTGGACCACGCGCAGCTCAGACTGGGCCGGGCTGCTTCCACACCCGAGAGCTCCCTTCCCTGGGGGCCAGTCAAGAACTCGGGTAAGAACAGCCACTCCACTTTACTATTCAGCCAGTCAGGAAAGTGACTCCGGTTTTATTAAAACATCCAACAGCACTTACTATAGGCCGGGCATAATTCTAAACACGTTCCAAACTTTAACTCTTTTAATTCCTACAATAATCCATGAGGTAGAATCCCCATTTTACAGATGAGGAAACTGAAGGCCATGGAGTTTCAGTGACTTACTTAAGGTCATAAAGTACAGAAGCAGGGGAGACAGGATCCCAGGCTCCAGTACCCATGTGTTTAACTACTGTGCTGTGCTGGTGGGTGAAAAGAAAATACACTCTGCTGTAAAAACTCCCATTTTACAGATGGAAAAACTAAGGCCAAGCCAGATAAAGGGACTGGCTCAGGCAAGAGTAGGGAGGACAGATCACTTGAGGAAATCAGGGCTCCTGATCCTACGCTAGGCTTCTGTCTTGGTCCCAGTGCAAGCCTAAGTGACAGCTGGAGAGAAGCCGAGAGCCCTCGCAACCCCCTGGTACCCACTATCTCATCTGGGGTCCCACGGGGACCCAGTGGGGGAGAAAATAGTAAGATTACAGTTCTGGCACTGTTTTCCTGAAGACAAAAGCCAGTTATGACCATAGGTAGCTTCTCTCTCTGTTCTTTTCTTTTTCTTTTTTTTTCTTTTCTCTTCTCTTTTCTTTCTTTCTTCTCCTTCCTCCCTTCCTTCTTTTTTTCAAGTTTATTTATTTATTTTGAGAGATAGAGAGTGAACAGGGAGGGGCAGAGAGAGACAGAGAGAGATAGAGAGAGAGAATCCCAAGCAAGCTCCCCATTGTCAGCGCGGAGACTTACTCAGGGCTTGAACCCACGAATTGTGAGATCGTGACCTGAGCTGAAATCAAGTCAGATGCCTAACCGACTGACTCACCCAGGGAACTTCTATTTATTTCCTTTCTGATCGCTAAAGGCTATATGATCACTGCACAAATTTTTACCAAGTTAGATCACATGAGCAAAAAAAGAATTAAAACATCACCTTAAAAGCCCTCCTTGAATACGGGTATATTTTCAAGAATCTCTGCTCCCTCTCTGTTTTCATAAGCATCCAGGCTGTGAAGCAAGAGACTTGGCTTCTGGTCCTGGCTTGCTGTGTGTCCTTGGGCAAGTCCCTGCCCTTCCCCAGGCCTCAGGCTCCTTACCTGTGAATGAGGCTTTGGACATGGTGACCTCGAAGGAGGCCCCTTGCCGCTCTGACCTTCTGTTTCTGCTTCTGTTCCTGGATTGGCAGAAGGGGCACGAGCAGGCTGCCCCTCTGCGGGAGATGCATGGCTGACAGCTCCCAGCAAGTCACCTCCGGGACGACATGATGGTCCTGGAAACAGCCTTCACGGCAGGCTCCGCGTTCCCAGGCCCGCCTGCTCACTGGGCCCATATGGTGCCCCCTGCCAGCCGGACACCACCAGCTGCCTTTCACCTGCCAGCCCTGGGTGATTGCTTTTCCTTCAGGTTCCAGAACACTCTCTCTACTGCCCCAGAATCCAGCTGGCTCAGGGTAAGAGAGCTGGGGGGCTAGGCCCTGAGGACCTATCTACCCATGGGCACAGCCCTTTGCGGAAGAAGACGGCCTCACATGGCAAAAAAAATAGAGGGAGGGAAGAAGGGAGGAAGGAAAGGAGCATTGACTGAATTCCAACTCCATTTGGACCCCTTGCTAGGCATTCAGGAATGAATCTGAAAAACGTACTGCCCTTGCAGGATCCAAAGTCGAGTGGAGGCAACAGGAGTAGAAACCGGCAGCAGCAACACTTGCGATGCTGAGAAGTCACGCCTGTGAGATCCCAAAGGGAAAAGCCTAATAGATGGGTGGCAGTCAGGGAAGGCTTTCTGGAGGAGGCAGCTTCATAGATTAGCTCTCAGGCAGCCCTGTGGAACAGGTGTTATTGCCCCTTTTATAGATGGTGCTCAGAAAGGTGAGCTCACAACCACCAAATGAAGAAGGCCAGGTTCAAATCCCCATGAGCCTGGGGCAGAATGGGATAGATTGGCTGAAAAAGCACTTGGGGCCTCACTACCCAGGTGGGGATAGCACAGCCCCATCTTCCCCAGCACAGGAAGAGGACCCCTGTCTTCTGAGCTAGGAGCAATCCTAGAGGCTGAAGGTCACCTTGCTGAAGCATCCCCATCTACGAGTGAGGCTGTGGCATGAAGACCAGTGTTTTCTTTTCACTCCCTTTTCTGCAAAGCCTCACAGGAAGGCATAGGATCCTAGAGAGAATCCTAAATCCCAGCCTTAGAACATCTGTACTTGAGGAATTCTAGAATCCAGACTCCCCTCAAAATGCCTCCTAGTAACCAAGGCAGGGTCTGGGTCAAGGTCATGCAGCAGCTAGCCCTGGCAGGTTGGGAAGGATCACTAGAAATAGGATCCCATTTCCTTTGACAGATAAAGATTAAGACATGGGGGGTAGGGGGTGTGTGTGGGAAGGAATTGCCTAAGGTGACAGCAAGTCAGCGTCAGAGCATAACACCCAGGTCGTATCACTACATGGGAAGTGGGGTGGGGTGGGACAGCCCAGATGCCCAGGTGGTCCCAGAGAGCAACCTGGGTGCTGCTGGAAGAGTAAAATCCCCAACTGGTCTTACTAAGGCAAACTATTATAGTCCTGCCAGGTTCCCAGCAGAGTTCTCATACCCCAACTCGCCTAAACCTCTGACAAGACTCTTCTTTCCCACCCTAAGTCTACCCATCTGTAAAATGGCCCCCAACTGCCTTTTAGCTGGGCTGCCTAGAAATCCTAGGAATAAGGGGACTGGGAGAAGGAGGAAAAGCGGGGGCGTCTCCAGCTTTAGACTCCCTACCTCCATGGCGCCCTTCATAGGGACAGCCTAGGGGAGGGAGAGCAGGAGCCCCGGGCCAGGCGGGGCGAGGCGAGGCAGGGCCGTAGGGGGCGGGTCCCGGGGCGGGGCCTAGCCTGCCATCGCCCCGCCCCGTCGGACGTCCGCGCGGACCTCGCGCCGCGGGGGGAGGAGCGCTAAGCCCGCCCACCGCGCGGCCCCGGCGGAAAGTTTTTCTGGCGGAGTTTTGGCGGCGGCGACGGCCCGAGCGGCCATGGACGCGCTCAAGTCCGCGGGGCGGGCGCTGATCCGGAGCCCCAGCCTCGCCAAGCAGAGCTGGGGGGGCGGCGGCCGGCATCGGAGTGAGTGTGTGCGCGTCCCCCGGGTGGGGCGGGGGCCGGACGGCGGCCGAGCGGGGGTCCGGCGGCGGGCCGCGCGGACCGGCCTCCTGCGGGCGCGGGGAGCAGAGGCGCCGTCTGCCGGGTGCCCCGCGGCCCTGCAGGGTCCTGCGGGGTAGGGGGTCTCCCGGGGTCAAGTTGTGCTCCCACTCCTGTCCCCGCTCTGTGCGGCTGGGGAGGAGGGGCTGAAGCCGGGGGAGAGAGCGGAGCTCGGGGTCCCCAGGTGCAAGCGGCAGTCGAAGGGGCCGCAGGTGAGGCGAAGAGACCTGCGCGACCTCCGGCCCCTGGCCACCTCGCCGCCCCGGGCAGCTGAGGCGAGACGGGAGCGCAGCGTCAGTGCCTGGGGCAGGAGGAGTGGGCACCGGGGCTTGGGGGAGATGCCTGCGCCCCAGCCGCTCGGTGCGCGGCGGGCGGGACCCTTCCCCCAGCCCCCTTGAGGTCGTCTTTAGACGCCCAGAAGCCGACTTGGGTGTAAGCGGGGTTCGCAGGTTCCTGCTTGAGGTGGGGGTGAGGCTCAGCCTGGGGTCTCAGGAGCTATCACGCACCGAGCCATCCAGACCCTTGACGTCCTCCGATCTTTCCACGTCTAGGTGGCGAGGCTGGCATTCTGACTAATTCTGAAACCTGTTTTCTCTCGCACTTTCCCTCTCGGGCCTCCGAAGTCCCGCGGCGCCCAGGCGAATGGCAGGCTCGCCGCCACCCTCTCTCGGGGGCGTCTGGGAGGCCGCCCCCCCTTTCCCCCGTCTCGAATTACTCTCAGGGAACCCGTCACCTGGCACCTTCCCCCGAGGCCTGAGAAACCCAGCCCCAGTTCTTCCTTTTTTCCGCGGGAGAAAGGGAGTGGATTGCCTGGGGTCACACAGGCCTTCCTGGGAGATGTGGAGCCAAAGGGGGGTTTCTATACCCTCCCAACCTCGTGTCCAACACCTGGGCGTCTCCCCCCACCCAGAAACCCCTGACAGTACCGCTGCACCCCACCCCGCTTCCTTTTCTTTCCAGGGCTCCGCCAGGAGTGCCCGAGTTTCCTCCAACCACTAGTGCCAGCGTGTCTGGGCCTGGAGAGCCCGCCCTGCCCCTCCCTCTTGCCCCCACTCTGCTGTTCCAGCTGTGGCCACCCCCCTAAATCGAGACTGGCCCTGAGAACATAGGCTGGTGCCTGCTGGTAGGGGTGGGGTCAGAGACCCATTAGGGCTAGTCTGGGCCGGGCCAGGCCAGGGATGCACCGTCTCCCACAGTTATTGGCCCCCCCAAACAGCCCCTTTAAATATTTATGGGATTTGACTAGGACTTCTGAGAATAATGGTTTGTTTCTTTGAGGGGGGGGGACCCTGCAGTTTTCTCCTGGGATGGGGGAGAGGGATGAGGTGCTGGGTAAGGGAGAAAGCTTAGAAGCCTCTTTGATTCTGCGGAAGGGGGAATAGCCACCTTGGACAGTGGAAGAGAGTTTTTCCTGCTGCTCTGACCTTGGAGAAGTCATTTTCCTTTCTGACTCTCCGTTTCCTCGCCTGCAAAATGGGGATGAAAATTCTAACCTGACAGGGGTGTCGAGAAGGTTAATTGATAATGTTTCCTCCTGGCACCTGAGTGGTGCTTTCCTTCCGGTCCCACACTTTGCCCTTCTTGTCATGTGGACCTTCGATAGGACAGTCGCTGTGGCAGAACAAGTCTGGGAGCTCAGAGCCCATCCACACCTGCGGAGGAGAGGAGAGGAGAGCTCCTGTCCCCTGCAGACCCCTCCAGAGTGCTGTTCTGAGCCTTCTGGACTCAGAATGATCTGGGTGGAATCCTTACCCCGTTACTAAGCATCAGTTTCCTTATCTGTAAATGACAGTAGTACCCAACTGGGGGTGGGTGGGTGGGTGTGTGTGTGTGAGAGAGAGAGAGAGAGAGAGAGAGAGAGAGAGAGAGAGCGCGCGAGAGAGAAATGAAATAGTACTTGCCTGGAATGGCAAAGGAATTCAGTAAAATAACAACTGCTTTTGTCACTTTACCTTCTACACAGTGTTTTTGCTTCTGTTACTTCATCTGCTCCTGTGAGGTGACAGAGCAGGGGTTCTTATCAGGTACCTCTCCCTGCCCCCCTCCCCCGTCAGAGCAAAAAGACCTGAGCCTCAGGCTCCAACACAGCTTCCTAGAGGCAGCCCTCCAAACTCTGCAGCCCAGGGGTCTTATCGCTGTGCCTCCTGGGGCAGGCGCCACCCCAGGTTGGGCTGACAGTCGCTGAGAACAGTGGTGGCTACAAGGCAGGGAGGGAAGGCGCGGGCTGCGTCTGGGGCGGAGGTGCTGGGGTAGCCTGGCCTGGGGGGGGTGGTCCAGCCAGGCCTTGGGCCTGTCCCTCAAGGCCTGAGCCCTGTGGTTGACTTTTGGGGCCAAACTGAAGCCAGTGGTGTTAAAGATGGACTTCACACCTGCTGTCAGCTGTGACTTGCTCCTTGCCCCTAAAGATCCTCAGCTGGGATTAGCACGATCATTGTTTTGTTTGTGGAGAAACTGGAGCCCAAAGAAGGGAGGCAGCTTGCCTGAGGTCACCCAGTCAGTGAGATCCCCAGCTCGGCGTCCCCATGGCCCCCTGTCTCCCAGCTCATCCTGAGTTTGAAGGAGAACTCGCTTCCCACACGTGGCCTTTTTCCCTGTCTCTTAGGGAGCCTTGAATATTTTATCTCGGTCCCTGGCCAGGGATTTTCCTTTCTTCCAGCCGCCTGGAAGGTGGCCTGTCCGGGCTCCACAGTACCCTTCTTTCCAAGAGAGATCCTTTGACCCTCAGGCTTCTTCATGAGTTATGCCAGGGCTGTCCAAGAACGCAGAACAGGTGAAGAAATACGAGGTACAGGTTCCAGGAAAGCTAGTTTATGGTAGTATGTGAGGGACAGGAGATCTGTTTGTACTTACTTATAATGGTTACAATAAAAGATATTATGAATAAAACCCTTAGTCATAACACTTACTGGTCGCAGACTGTGTCTCCTGCACTGCTAGGTCCTGGGGACTCTGACGCAGAAGCCAGCCTGTCTGCCCCCTGTGCTGCCATTGGTAGAGGAGGCAGACAGACCGACCAGGGTGCAAACAAAAGGTAGGGTCACAAGTAGTGGTGGCGCTCTGAAGAGAGATAGAGTGGGCTGAGGAAATGGGGACAACTTCCGTAGAGTGGTGTCACCCTTTGACTTCTTCTAGAAAGCAGAAGGATCTGAGTGCGAGCCATCTCTTTGGGAAGAGATCTTGGGAAGGATCTTTAGCAGAGGCAAGAAGAGGAGAGAGTCCGAAAAGTGGACCGGTCAGCAGCGTGGGTGACTGGAGTGCCATCCTGTGGAGAGCTTGGGAGGCCCTTCGGTTACACCGTTTGCAGGGCAGTTCCCAGCAATGGTGGGTACGGGGTGCTGAGGATGGAAGCCCTTAATGCCCCAGTCTGCAGAGGCGTTGGCACCTCCGGTAGCCAGGGAGAGCTGCGGGCAGAGAGGTGGCATATTAGGTGGCCTGTGTGGAAACGGCAGCCAGTGAGGCGATGAAGGTGGGGCCCTGATGGGGTCAGTGCAGACAGTCAGGGAAGGCCTCTCCAAGACCGTGACTTGGAGCCTGTATGAGAATACGGGAGGGAGGAGTCTGGGAACAGCATTCAGCCAGAGGGAACAGCAGGTGCGGGAGACATGAAACTGGAGGCTGGGGTCCCTGCTTCTCACGGGTCTGGTGGCCGAGGGAGGGATGTGTGCCTTGAAGGAGTCGGGTCACCGCCTGCCCACTGAGGGGCACTCTGTCCAGGCAGCCGTGTGGGACAGGACACCCGCCCCTCTAGGCAGTCCTAATGCCTGACCCCTGCCTGGCATGGGAGAGGGATTGGTGGACGGCACTGTGAGTCAACTGCGGGTCCGTCAAGTGTGAGTCATGGAGCTTCTTTATCTGTGAGGTGGGAGTCCTGGCATACCCTTGCCTCTCCTCACACAGGACTGCAGGTGGTTACATGCACATTCAGGCTCTTTGCACTTGACCGTGGTAATGACAAGAGCGCACACTTCAGCGGCCCTCCATGCATACCTGGCACAATTCAAAGCCCACCTTACATGTGAACTCATTTCAGCCTCGCAACAACCCCACGGGGTGGACATCCTTCGTGTCCCAGTTTTTAAGTGAGGAAACCGAGGACCAGGGAGGTGGAGTGATTGAAGCCCACAGCCCATCTCCAGACCCCCTGGTTTTAATCTCGACGGCATGTTTTTCTCTTACAGACTAAGGAGGTACCTAGGAAGTGAGCGCTTACGCTAATATCATTTAATAATTGTCGTTTGGTAATCTTAACAACGTCTGAGATTTGCCGGGCACTTTTTACATGCAGAAACTGTTTCTGATGATGCTCTTGAGGGACTGAATCCATTTGTCAGACAAGAAGGCTATGGCCTCGAGAAGCAACCACATTGCAGGTCATAGCAGAGCTTGAGTCCCCTTCTGAGATTTCACTCTGTGGCTTCTGAGGCCATTTCCCCACCAGGTGGGAGGAGGCTGGGCCAGGGCCCTTAGAGGTTTCCCTGGGGCCCATGGGTTTGGCTGTAGTTCTGATGACCCAGACACCAGCCAGGCTGGGTCTCCTTGGCAGCAAAAGAAGCAGAAGGTCCCCTTGCCCAGCTCTGAATCCTGGGCAGGGGACCTTGTTGAGGAAAGAGCACATGTTTGCAGCCACAAGTTAAACTGGGCATATGGTCCGTCCCCAGCGAACTCTGACAGCAAGTCATCTGTAAAATTGCTAAGTTAAAATAGCACAGTCATTACCCACCACAGGGCCAAAAATAACCAGGACCGGAACAGGGCTGTGGACTCAGGCCTGTATTTGCCTAGGGGCCTCTGGGAGTTCTTCCTGAAGTCCCAGGCTCTTCCTAGGAAGGAGCTTGCAGCCTCCAGTCTGTGGATGGTGAGCAGGCATGAACTGTGTTTGTTGAACTGTGTTTGTCTTATCGAGTGTGCTCTTAGTTGTTGGTTCCTCCGGGGAGGGTGTGGTAGACCTTACACCTTTTTGAAAAGATGAGTCATACCTAGAAGTACAGGAGCCTAGGGGGCGCCTGGGCAGCTCAGTGGTTGAGCGCCTGACTTCTGCTCAGGTCATGATCTCATGGTTCATGAGTTTGAGCCCCGCGTCGGGCTCTGTGCTGACAGCTCAGAGCCTGGAGCCTGCTTCTGATTCTGTGTCTCCCTCTTTCTCTGCTCCTCATACACTTGCACTCTGTCTCTCTCAAAAATTAAAAAAAAAAAAAAGAAGTACAGGATCTGATGCAGGGTTCCCTCCCTAGAGGGAAGGAGGATCTTTCTGGGCCTGGGACGGCAGGGTAATGGGAAGGGGGACAAGGACGAAGCAGAGCAGGCAGCATTAGACAGCAGGGCACCTTCTCCAGTTCCGGGGGGAGACAGACATGAATGGAAGTCTTTCAAGAGGAAGGCACATGGAAGACAGCTGCTGGCTATGGGTGGTGTGGCTGGAGGAGGAGGAGGAGGAGGAGGAGGAGGAGAGCCACACTCACGAGAGGCACGGGCAACCCACTGACGGGAGGGATGAGGCCCCATCAGGAGGTCCGACCGTGGGCAGGCCCTCTGTCAAGCACATGACATTTTATCATCTCATTAGTTTATTATCTCATTGGAGGGTCGAAACAGCAGCCCTGTGAGCTGGGGACTGTTGGTTCCCCCATTGTATGGATGAGAGAACCGAGGCTCAGGGAAGGTAATTAATTTGCTCAATCCTAGGCAATCCTGTGTTAAAGAAGGTTCCCTGGATGAGGCTGGATGCAAGGGGTTTCAATCAAACGAAGGGAAAGGCATTTCTAGTAGAAGGAACTACTTGAGCAAAGGCATCGAAGTGCAGTAGTAGGAGGAAGAAGTGCTACATGGTTGGAGCTTCCGTGTGTGAGTTCCGTGTGGTGTGCTCATGTGCCTGTCTGCACGCAGGGATATTGTGGGAGAGGAGACCGTGATCCCGCAGTAGTCATCAGAATTGCCTATAGTGGATTGGGAGCTGGGGGGTGGGGGTGGGGAGAGGAAAGCTCTGACTTACTGTGTGATCTTGCAACCAGTGCCATCCCTCTCTGGGCCTCCCTTTCATCATCTGTCATGTGAGGAGTTCTGGCAAAGGGTCTCCAAGGCTGATGAGTGGCAACCAGTCTACCAGGGCCCTCATCATGCAAGAGGCGATAGAATAGGGGAAGGGTCAGGCCAGGGAAGGAAGAATGCAGAATATGCCAAACATTTCAGAGGTCACGGAGGACCGAGGAAATGTTTTGACAGCAACGAGGTCATCTGTGACCTTGGCAAGCCTTGGCCCTTTGGAATGGAAGGAGCGGAAGTGGCTTTGGAGAGGGGCCAGGAAAGGCTGAGCCTGAGGAAACACGAGAGTGGGGACATGAAAATGGGGGGAGCAAGGATGTTTGCTGTTGAGCAGGGATGGATAGTGACATGAACAAGGCCATCCCTGATCAATTAGTGTTGCCTGCCTGGACCTTTGTATTGAGAAACAGTCCAAAGCCTGTAAATCAGAGGGAATAGAGCTGCAATTGATTAGCAATGTCTGCCAAGGACACTAGTGATAGGCATGACAGCATGTAGTTTGCCATTGTTGCTTAGATGCATGTTGGATTGAAAGTGCTAGTCTGAGTACCTACAGAGGGGAAGCCTAAGGACTTAGGAATTGTGGGAGGAAATCTCTCTGGCTCTAGGAACTTGTTCCTAACCTTTTACTAAAATCAAGGTAGTTTGCCTCTTGGGAGGATAGTATCGGCTAATGGTCAGGAGCTTGGGCTCCAGAGTCACAGAGACAACCAATGTGACCAATTACTCGTCCTTTGAACCTCCCTTTCCTCTGTGAACCTTGAATGAAAGAAAGCCTGCTTGCAAGGTAGCTGTATTAGAAGTAATGGTAAGAGCTGCTTTGTGATTATTGTTGTCTTTGTTACTTGATGGTTCTATTCTGCGCTGATGATGGGGTGGTATTCTTGGTTTCTCCAAGAACAAGACTCGGGTGTGAGTTGCTCCGGGACCCCCCATCACCCAGCACAGGACTGGGACACCCTGAGGGCTTTCTGACTCATTTTTGGAGGATCAAATGAAATAGGCTTGCGATGGATACAACAGAAGATAAGGTCACTTCGGGGTCTTCTCAGCAGGGACTGGGGCTCATGTTGGGGTGGTGGCCCGTGTGCACGGGCTAGAGGGCAGTGGGCCAGGGGCCAGAGCTGAGGATGGGTTTGGAGGCACTGCAGGCCTGGAGCTGTCCAGGTCATTTCTTCGCTCAGCAGATACACTCTGTGGCATGCCAGGCTCTGGATGACCAGTCAACAAGTCCCTGCTCACCTGGGTCTCAAATAGGGGGACCGGGTATACCTGTAAGTCCTTATAAGACACACCCTCCCCCAACACACATGGATTCTTTTCCAGATGAGGAAACAGTCTCGAAAGGGACAGCGGCTTGCTCAAGTCAAACCCAGAGAGATGTGGGTACGCAAGGCTCCTTCTGGCTGGCAGAGAAGGAGGCAGAGCCCCCAGAGGATGAGAATGCCAGGATGGTTGCTGTAAGAGGCAGGGCCCCATAGAAAAGGAGCCCTGGAGCCAGGCTATGCCTTGTAGGTGGTGTCCATGCCCTAGCCGATCCTCAGCCGCCCTGGTGCCAGTGATGCCCAGTCCTAAGCTCTCTGCCTGTGGCTCTTCCTTCAGAGCCACTGAGGGCCCCTGGAAGAGCAGGGAAGGAGGGCCCAGGGTTGTCCCAGCTTCCCTCCCAAAAAGCAGTCCAGGGGAGCTGGCCCTGGCCATCTCTGTGGTGGCCCCTGGAAACCGACTCCAGTCTGGATCCTGCCCTATCCAGGATTGTGTGTGAGCTGAAGAGCTCAGTTTTCTCATCCGTGAAGTGGGTAAAACCCTAATACCTCCTCCATTGCAGCATCGGAGAAACTGACTGGCAGGATCGTGGGTGTTCATTCGTCCTGCTGATTGGGCTTGGAAGGGTCCCTAGAAACCTTCCTTCCTCATCTGTCCTCATTGCTTCCCTGCCGAGTAACCTGGTGCCTGTGGGCCTCAGGCCCTGAGGAGGAGCCCTGGGGGTGGTTCAGACCACTCACAAAGACCACGCTTCCCCTCCCGTTCCTCTGCCTGCTCAGGGTCCCCCTCACATGAGTCGGGTCAGATGGGGGCTTTCCAGTTCTCTCTCCCAGTCTGATCCCCTACCTAGTGAGCTGGGCTCATCCCTGCCTTTTCCAACGTTCCTGACCTCAGTTGTGGGTAGTTTTCAGAGGACCCTAACCTTGTGCCCTGCTCTGGACTTGAACCCAGGTTTACTGATTCAGGCAGCCTTCATACAATGTCATCTGAGCAGTCACCGCCGCCCACCCACACCCTGTGCCCGCCTCCTCCTCTCTGTGGCTGTGCAGAGCAGGCTGAGGCCATGGGGCCACTAGGTTTGAGTTTTCTTCTGACACCAACCATTTACTCGCTGTGTGTGGACTTTGATGACTTTGCCTCTCTGAGCCTCAGTTTCCTAATCTGTAGAGTGAAGATAAAATCCATCTCACAGGATTGTATGGAAGATTCAGTAAGAAAATAGCACAGTTTGCTCTCAGCAAGTTGGTGTGAAAGTTAAGAGGTGGAACTTGAAAGGATGGGCCCCGATTTGGGCTCTTGTACTTGCTGGCTCTGTGGACTTGGTTGAGTGATTTCACCTTCCTGGGCCTCAGCGTCTTTGTCAGCAGGTATGAAAAGAGTGACTATCTCATAGGTTGTCCTAAGGATTAATGAGAATATTTTACGTAAGACCTGTTGCCACGGCACTTGGTGGGTTATTCCTGTATTATAGATAAAAACTAATGATAGATGGACGACCCCAGTGCCCCTGCTAGGTCTTCCTAGGAAGTGCGGGCCGGGAGGACAGGGTCTGAGGCCTGTCCCCCTCCTGCCCAGAGCTGCCAGAGAACTGGACGGACACTCGGGAGACCCTGCTCGAGGGGATGCTCTTCAGCCTCAAGTACCTGGGCATGACGCTGGTGGAGCAGCCCAAGGGCGAGGATTTGTCAGCTGCCGCCGTCAAGAGGATCGTGGCCACGGTGAGCCGCACTCAGGGTGGGGGAGCCGTGAGCCCAGGGCCAGCTTCTCCTGGGGGGCCACTTGTCCCCTGCCTATTACCCTGATCGGATGCGTCTGAGCTGTTCTTGCCCTGAGTCCCCTTGCATCTGACCTAGGGACCCTGGCAGAGAGGAGCCACTGGGCTTGTGGGGTCAGGGTCTGTGTCCGCCTGTCCCAGTGTTGTGGCCATGGCCTCTCCTAGTCTCCCCTCCCCCAACTCCGGTCCTCTGCCTAAGGGTTAGTGACTTAGTGCCAAGGAGTAATAGGGAGGTTGCCGTCACCCAGCCACTTGTCCTGTGGCCTGAGGGACAGGGTACCCCACCAGAGACCGGCCTCCCCCTCCCCTACTCCCCACCCTGAGTAAACATGGCCCTGTAAATGCACCTCCCTTGGTGGTCTCAGACCCTCACAGGTACAGTGTGGGGAGTAGAGAGTCCCCAGGCGTGGCCTTGCTGGGTTGCAGTAGCCCACTCAGCGCTCAGAGTCTGAAGTCCCTCCTAGCTGTGTGTCCTTGGGCAGGTCCCTTAACCTCTCTGAGTCCATTTCCTCCTCGGGGGAAGCTCTGTCACCTGTAAGATGACTCAAGGTCCAATGGCGGCAGACAGCAGGTTCTCCATGAGCAGCAGTTGTCCCTGTGTTTAGTAGAAGAGAGCGTTGTTGACTAATGACTTCCCCGGTTTGTCTTGCCGTCTCTAAGCTGAGACCTCACATGGGCCCCAAGTCTGGGACTTAGACCAGGCAGGTGTAGCCCATGAGAGCAGGTCCCAAGTGAGGCAGCAGGCTTCTCTGACTCATGTCTACCCCAAGGCCAAGGCCAGCGGGAAGAAGCTGCAGAAAGTGACTCTCAAGGTTTCACCACGGGGGATTATCCTGACCGACAACATCACCAACCAGCTCATTGAGAATGTGTCCATTTACAGGTATGCTCAGCAGTGCGCACATTCACTCTGCCGCTTTGTGGGGCTGGCGTGGTGCCCTCTCTGAATCCAGGTGCCAGCACTTCCTGTCTGGGTGAACTTAGAGCCTCAGTTTCCTTGTGTACGTGGGGGAGGAACCAGGTCCCGCCTCACAGTGCTGTTAGGAAGTGCTGAGTGCACAGCCCCCGGCTCACCGTGGGCGCTTGGTTAAAAGGCACTTGCTGCTGTCATTATGACTCGTTGCAGCAGGTAGCTGAGGCCTAGTCAGGGCTAGGACCCCCTCTCTACCCCTCCCCCGCACCCAAGCATGCTGCTGATTCAGGCTTGGAGCAGAGCACTGTGGAGTCACAGCTTTTTCCTTCCACCGTGAGTTAGCAGCTCAGCTCTGGAAATCTGGCCAGACATTCAGGGAGGCCTCAAGGCAGAGTCTGAGGCCAGAGCATAAAGGGTATGGGGGTGGGGAGGGGGCCGTTCTCAAGGAGGCAGAGCATAGCCCTTGGAACCTCAGGGTCTTCCCACTCTCTCTGAGCGTGTCAATTGTAGGATTTCAGTGCTGGAAGGGACAGTCAATTTTACAGATGGAGACACTGAGGCCCATGGTGAGGTAGTAGCTGAACTGGGAACAGGACACCAAGGCTGGAGTTCTGTCCAGCAGGCACCCAGCTGCCAGGCACTCCTCCGCCCTCTTGCTTTGTCTCCAAGCAGATGGCTTCATACTGGGGGTGGTGGTTGGGGGGCGGGGCCGCGGGGTTGGAGGGTGTGGTTTTAGGGTTTCTGGCCGGTGTCTTCCTCTTGCCTCTCTTACTCTGCCTGCCTCCTTTAAGCAGGGGAGGCCTCAGACTCTGCTCTCAAGGAGGGAATGGAGAGGAAGAAATAGGAGGTTAGAGGGCAGAGAAGAAGGGGCCTTTCTGAGGGAACCGGGAAGGCCTCCTGGGGGAGATGGCAGGAAGCTTGATCCCCTGAGCTAGAGAAGAGGGAGCTGCTGGCCTGGGGGTCGTAATGGTGCTGATCCCTGTGTCCAGGGCTGTGATGGAAGCTGGGGCCACACTGGGGAAAGAGTGTGCCGAGCTCCTGTCCCATCTCTGGGCTGCCTATTCCTTCCATTGAGATTCCCAGGATGAGCAGCCAGCAGGGGGGCAGCAGACTTGGAGGGGGGTGAGGGCAGGTTTTCCAAGAGGAGGGAGCTGCTGTGTGTTCCTCCTGGACCCACTGGGGCCCCTGGAGCCCCGTCCAGGAACCCCATCTTCACATACCCTCACCCTCTTCCCAGCTCCTCCATTTCTGCTCACAGCTCTGAGAGAAGTTGCCAGCAGTCTCAGTCGCCCTGGGAGAGAGGGCCTGGAACTCCTTCGACCTCTTGGGCAGGGGTGTGACTAGAGGGCCGGAAGGGGAGGCCTGGTGCAGGGCATCGGTGGGCGGGGTAGTGCCCTGCTTCCCCTTCCGTCTGGTCAGCGCAGGCGCTGAAGGGTAGCACGGCAGCGGTTACAGCCTCTGGAATCTGCAGGGGAACGCACGGCTCTGCTCCGCCACTAGCTTGGTGGTCTGAGACTGGTTTTCTCCTCTGAAAAGTGGGAATGAAAATGGAGCCCACCTTGGGCAGCCCTGGGAATTAAATGCAGGAAGGGCTTAGCTATTGTCATTTGGAGGTGTGGCTCCATAGGGGCAGGGGGAGGTTCCCACAGTCTTTCCGTCCATTCCTTCCTGCCTAGTCTGGGCTCCCCCCATCGATGGCCCAGAATGCCAGGCCCAGAGGCCAAGGCCACGTCTCCAGAGCCTTACTCTCAGGGAGTGGGAGAGCAGGCTCTGGGAGACCCTGGGGGCGATGCCCTGTGGGGCATCCCAGATATGGTCAGGCCCCATGCTGGGGTTTGGGGACACTCCCCACTTGCCTTTCAGGATCTCCTACTGCACAGCAGACAAGATGCACGACAAAGTGTTTGCCTACATCGCACAGAGTCAGCTCAACGAGAATCTCGAGTGCCATGCCTTCCTCTGCACCAAGCGGAAAATGGTCAGTGGAAAGAGGCTGGGCCTAGGCAGGCTTTGGCTTTGCCTCGGCAACCCTGCCCGCGGGGGCCCTGTCTGGCGGGGGGGCAGGACCCAAAGATGGCATCACTTACTAGGAAGTAGGAAATCTCCCGGGACCCCCAAGTGGATGCTGAGAGCACCGAGTAAGGCCACAATCAGTGGGCAGCTGCCCTGGGTGGTCAGCCTGGCTGGTGGGCGGTGACAGGCCCGTGTCCCCAGTGAGTGCCCTGGCACCTCCTCTCTATGACATGAGAGATTGGATCTGAGATTGGGGTGGGGACAGTCTGTAGCATGGTCTGGGGGTACAGGGCCCTGTAGGAACTAGCCCTTGGGGTCTGGTGATCAGAGGGTCTGGGGAACAGCAGCGGGACCTGGCATGCTGTAGCCAGAGTGGGGAGGGAGACGGCCATTTTTTGTACAAACTGTGTGTCTCTTTCAGTGGTCGGCTTTAAGGGATCCTCTTGTTGAACCCTCTGTGAGGGGGCAGCTGTTACTGTCTTCATTGTTTTTATCTTTAATGTGGAAGCAGACTTAAGGGGTCAGCTGTCGCTGACAGTGACACAGCAGGCTGGGCGGAGGGAGGGTTTAAAACCCATGTTCTTCCCTCCAGCCCCTCCCTCCATCCCTCCCCCGCCCCAGCACGACTGTGAGGAGCCACGAGCTCTCTGCCCCATTTTCCAGGCCACTCCTTGGCCAGGTCTGGCTGAGACAAGTGGGAACCCCCATGGTCTTTGGTCTTGAATGTTGGGACAGGCAGCCAGACTGTGTCCGCCTTTGGTGTTGAGGCTTTCGTTTCCGAGGCCCCTGAGGTCGGAGCATCTGCTCCGTGGGGAGGTTCCTGATGTTTACTGGCTTAGTGTCGGCCTCTGTTGACCTCTGTGTGCAGAGCCCAGAGCCCCAGTCCCCATGCCCTGTGGTCCTTGGAGCCAAGGAGACAGGATCCTTTCCTGTACCCCTCTCATCAAGGACATGTCAAGAACATCACAGTCTTTAAGTGCCCCTGTGCCCCCAGGCTTCCTGCTATGCATCAAGGCCTGCTTAAGGCCTAGTACTAGTTTCCTCTAGCTGCTATAGGAATCCACAACTGTAGTGGTTGAAAACAACCCACTGCCGCGGTCCTGGAGGTCAGAAGTCCAAGGTGGCTCAGCGGGGTTTGTTCCTTTTGGAGGCTCTAGGGAAGAGCACACTTCTTGCCTTTTTTAGTGTCTAGAGGCCACCACTCCTTGGCTCCGGGCCCCTTCTTGGCCGGATAGCCAGCGGCAAAGCACCTCCCAATCTCCGCCTACTTCTGTTGCCACATTGCCATTTCCAGCTCCGACCCCCCAGCCTCCCTCTCACAAGCCCCCGGTGATTGGGCCTCTGGGGGGTCCAGGACGCTCACCTCCGTCTCAGCACCCTTCACATACTCACACCTGTAGAGTCCCTGTTGTGATGCCAGGTGTCACTCACAGGCCCCAGGGATTAGACAGGGACATCTTTGGGGGCTGTGATTCAGCCCACCACAGGTCTTGTGCAGGGAGCGCTCTGGGGCGGGACAGATTAGGGGTCTGATCCTGGCCGATGTGCTGTGTGTGACCGTGGATAACACCCTGCCCTTCCGTGGGCTGCCCGCCCATCAGCAGAATGAAGAGGTTGCCTCAGTGACCTCCGGGCTTGTTCTGAAAGGCCCCTTTCTTCTGTGCACCTTGTTTCTTTCCTGCAGACTCGGCGTTGCCAGCCACTCACCCAAGGCCTCGTGATGCCCCGGGTCCCCAAGCTTCTCCCATGACGGCCTTGTTCTCACAAACGGTGACTCTTGGCTGTGTCTCTTACGAGGCCACACTGACTTAAAAATACATGTCCCCATTGTTTGATTCTTCCTCCCCACTGGCCAGAGCAGGCACTGGGCTGGGGCGGCTGGCCCACAGCCACTGCTGCAGAGTGTGGAGCCTGGCGCGGAGGGGCTCCGAGTGGCAGAGGCTTCCTCTGGGGAGGGAAGGTCGGAGGTCAGAGCAGATGCTAGCCCAGCAGCTCAAGGGAGGCCTGGGCTCAGGCCAGAGGACTTTAGACAGGCCCGAACAAAATCACCCTGCCCCAGGCCAAGAGGTCAGTTATTGAGGAAAACACTGTGCCCACGGCAGTGCCCTAATCTGGCACTGGGAATGGCCACCATGGGACACCTGGGCCCAGGCTCCTCCCTTGTCCTGGCACATTGTCCTCTGTGCCAGGGGCTGACCGGCTGGATCATGGGGTACCCACCCTTTCTCAGCTGGCCTTCCCCCTTCTAGGAGCCTTGGGGATGCCCCTCAGCCAGCCCAGCACAGCCCAGGGCAGTGTAGACAGGCCACCTGATGCAAGGGTGGTGTTCTCGTGCCCCCCTGCCTACGGCCTCAGCCGAGCCCAAGCTGGTGGGAGCCTGGCCGTGTTGGAGACGCCGAGATTCCCAGGGCTTGGTGGGCATTTTTGAGAAGGTGGCAGAAGGTGAAATGGGGGCCTCGGGTTCTGCAGCCCACCTGCTGACCAGTGTCACTTGTCATTCCACAGATGGCATTGCTGCCTGTCCCGGTCTAGGCCCTGTGTTGGGCACCAGGGCCCCAGGGACTCGGTTGTGGAGATACCAGCAAGGTGTTTGGGGGGAGAGCCGAGATTCGGTGCCTGGGGGTCCTGGCTCTAGGGCAGAGGTTATTATGTCTCCCTGGGGGTCCGTAAGACTTCCCAGAGAAGGAGAGATTTTGAATTGAGCTTTGAGGGCTGAGTAATGAGTGGGAGTTTGGCAGCCAAGAGAAGAGGGGTGGAGGTGGTAAGCGGCTGTGTGCACCCCACACAGGAATCAGCACGTGCAAAGACACAGGTGCAGAATTAAATGGTACGATTGGTGGGTGAGGACGCCCATGTCACTGGAGCTGAGGTGTGGCAAAGCAGAGTCAGCCTGCCTGGGAAACTTGAATTTGGGTGCTGACATAGCCCTCGTTGCTATTGGCCGGTGGCCTGCCGTCTCCACATCCCCACTCTTGTCTCCTGGATGGCTGCATGAGCGAGAAGCCTGTGGCCACCCGTGCTCTGGGGGGGTGGGGGGAGTTCCTCTCTGGGTCACCCACCGGTTCAGCTGAGCTCGGGCAGCCCAGCACCAGGCTCCCCGTGACTGCCGTTGGCCATGGCCAGGATGAGGTTCTCTGCAAGGAACTGTTTCCATCCACCCGGCTGGGGGGCCTCGGCCAGCACTATGGCCTGCTTCTGGGTTCTAAGTGAAGGTGGGGTTGGGGCTTCGGGGGGGGGGCCGGGGGTACAGTGCAGGAGGGCTGACAGCAAGCCAGGGGACACCCCCTAATTCTACCCTGAGCAGGCAGGGGCAGAACTGCTCTCCCTCACGTGGCCCCTGGCATTCCTCGGGTAATCCTTTCAGTGCAGGATTTATGCCTCTGGGGCAGCAGGGCCAGAAGGGACACGTGGCCCGACTTGGTGTGAGTACCAGGCTAGGATCTGGGATCCTGGGGGGTCCTGAGCTAGCCCTGGCCCCTTGAAGTAGCCTAGTTCCCGGGAACGAGACAGGGATTCGAAACTTGGTGTTAGAACCCAGTGGTAAGAAAAACGCCACAGGCCGGAGGCGTTCTGCGGAGGGGTGGGATCGTGGCCTGTGCAGTGAGGGCAGGAAGGCCTCCCTGGGGGGCAGGCCCCAGCAGTCCGTTCCCGTAACACCACCCAGGAGAGCAGGGCCCACCCGGCTCCCAGTCCCTGCCCAGCCTGGGCTTGCAGCCACCTGCACACGTGTGCGTCCCCGGGGTTATATTTGGTTTACTTACAGCTCTGGATTTCAGGGTAAAAGGGCAGGGATGTATGCAAATGAACAAGTCAATTAATGCAAAAACAGTATCAGGCTTGTGCCTGCAGATATCCTGGAGGCAAAAATCACAAATTTCCATCTCCCTGCAACCTTAGGTGACCAGCCCTTTCTTGGGTGTCTGGTGATTTGACTCCGGCTGCTAATCAGCCCATATTTTTAGTTCATGGGCAATTCTCAATGGTAACTGGGTCTATTAAACTTGATTCCGACGTGACAGCTTAAATTGTAAACAGCTGTGGAGAGTTTCATCCTTAATTACCATATTTAAGTTTTGCCATAAAGCGCCTGTACTTCCATCAAAAATGTAAATGATGGAGACATTCAAATGAGATTTTATACTTCGTGAAGTTTAATTGGCATGGATCAGTCAGCTTGTTTAAGGATTTTTAAATAAAAAAAGTTTTAAAGGCAGTAGCCACAGATTCATTTCTCAATTAAATCAAGTTGTCTGGTGGATGGGAAGAGAGTGGGTCTGAGGCTGGTTACGCCTGAACTTGTGCACTTGAAAGAATCTGGTGCTTTCTTCCCTGGGCCCAGGCTGTCAGAAGAAAGCTAGATTCCGCTTCCGGCTCTGGCCGAGCTCTGGGACCCCAGCTTCCAGAAGCCAGGCTGTGATTAACCCTGAACTGGAAACAGAGAGAGGAAGAGACTGAGATGAATGTGGGCTGGGGTAGGTCCTGGCTGAGTGAGGCCTCAGGAGGCCTGTCCCTTGGGCAGATGAGTTCAGCCAGCCCGTTGCACCTCCAGAGGGCTTTGGCCTGTGAACTCTCATGTGCAAGATGCCAGAGAGAGGTAGGTGGGGCTGTGGGGCACCAGTGCTGGTGACCTAAGAGAGCTGGTGACATCTGAGTTAAGTCTTGAGGGGTGGATGGGAGTTCTTCATGGTTGAAGGGCGAAGATGTGGCCCGCCTCTTACAGGTATGTTACGGCTCTGAATGGTTTTGGGCCCCTGACACAGGTACACGTTGACGTTTTTGCTCCTGCCAGGAAAGGTATAAGCTGCCTCCTCCCTTTCTAGGGATCCAATTGTAAGTCCCCTGAGCCCAGCGGAGGGCTAACCAGAGTCCAACCTTGGCCTCTGGCTGTGGCTCCTTCAGGCAGTGACTACACTCTTTCCAGGTCTGGCTTTTCTGTTGTCTAAAATCAAGGGCTAAGTTACTGTATGAAGTCCTCAGGAAATTAGGGAGGGCTTCTTGGAGGAAGTCAGCCTCCTAGTTAATTGAATATAGGGAAGCCCAAAGGAAAGGGGAAAAGGTGGAGGTGAACAGCCATTGCAAACGTCGGGGCTGGAAGAGAGGTGGGAGCCGTGGCTGGGCTATAGGTGGTGAAACCTGGGGCCCCAGCTGCCTGGGGTGCTGGTGGCCTCATTACACCCCAGGCTGCTTTGGTGACCTGGGAGGGGCCAGGACTCTGCCTTCCGCCCGTCTGGCAGTTCAGAGCCTTGAAGGAGCGGAGCCTCAGCCCTCAGCCGCAGGGCCTGCATTTCTGACTTGCTGTCACCTGCCTGACGTGCATCCCTCCCCCACCCTGCATCCTGTTTTTCAGGCCCAGGCTGTCACCCTCACAGTGGCCCAGGCCTTCAAAGTTGCCTTTGAGTTCTGGCAGGTGTCCAAGGAAGGTGAGCCTTGTTCAGGGACACTGTGGTGGGTGGGGGCGGAGCCGGGGAAAGCTGGCAGAGTAGAGAGGAGTTGGGGGTGGGTGGTAAAGGCCCTGGAGTCCAGGCCCGACTCCACTTCACCACCTGCCTGGTTTGTGACTTTGGACAGGTCCCTTCACCTCTCTGAGTCACTGTTCCCCCTGTGAAGAAATGGGAACAGCTGTCTCCCTCCCCCCAGGGTGATTGTGAGGATTAAGTCTACAGAGGTTCTCTCCTCTCTGCTGGAGACCTAATGCCTGCCCCCTGAGAGTGGCCACCCCTGCCCAGCCCAGTGAGTGCTGGGGGCGGGGCTCCAACGCTCTGTGCCTTGGTCCCACAGAGAAGGAGAAGAGGGAGAAAGCCAGCCAAGAAGGAGGGGACGTCCTGGGCGGGGGCCTCCGTGACAGCACCCCATCACTGAAGAGCCGTGAGTTGTGGGCAGGGGGTAGGGCCAGAGTCAGCTGCATGTCCCTGTCTGGGTCTGCCCTTCATCAGAAGGGGCCCACTCCCTCCTGGGCTGGGGCAAACCCTTGGGGGTTTTTTTGTGTGTGTGTTTTATTGTTAAATAAATAATACATGTTTTTTATAGATAAATTGGAACATGTGGTTAGAAGGGAAGATTGCTCATTTTGGTGCATGTTCTTGCAAATATGTCTCTGTGCAACTGTATAAATATATGCCTACATCTCTCTGTATACATTTAACATCCTGTTATGCATCTCTTAAAAAACCTAACGCCTGTTGTAAATGTAAAATTTGCAACCCAAAATGTTAGCTGGGGAGAGGTTCTCCCCCTGTGGGTGGCCGTCCAGCTGCCTCGGGAGGTGCCCAGGCGGGGCTCTGGATGGTCTGGTTGACAGGCCTGGGAAGGCCATGCCCGAGGAGGAAGTCAGGACCAGGACAGCCAGGGGGCTCTGGGTTCGGGCTGGGACGTGGGGCCTGGAAACAGGTGGTTCCTCCCACTGACACCCCTGACTGGACCCCTCATAGTGGTTGCCACTGGGAACCTGCTGGACTTGGAAGAGATGGCCAAGGCCCCGCTATCCACGGTCAGCGCTAATACCACTAACATGGATGAGACACCAAGGCCCCAAGCCTTGAACAATAGCAGCGTTGTCTGGGTGAGTGGTCATGGGGACCCCATAGGGATCTCACAGCGCTCCTCAGCCTGATCCTGGTTGAGGTCTGACGCTGCTCCAGGGCTCAGGCCCTGGCATGCATGACTGCAGGCCTCTGGGAGGGCCAGACCCAGCCCAGCAGTGCCCAGGCCCAGGGTGGGGGGCAAACAATGTCCCCTTTGAACTCGGGGCTGCCTCCCCGGCAGGCTTGGCTGCCCGCACAGCTGTCTCCTCACAATGGCCAGCCTCTTGGTCTGAGCGTCCATAGCTCGGCCCACCACAGGACCAGCCAAAGGCTCCCTTGTTCTTGGTGTGGGCACGGTTTGCTCCTGCCACCCCTCCCCACCCCGCCATATCCAGGAGGGGCCCAAGGCCTGGTGGTCAGCAGTGGGCCCCTGACTTGCTCTGTGACTCCAGGCAAGCCCCCTGGAGGTGCCCGCTGCCCTCTCTGTGTCTCAGCTTTTTCATCCCCTCAGTAAAGACGATGACCTCTGCCTGCAGAATCTCCCAGTGGAACCTGGGTGGGTTTTTTTATTATTAAAAATTAAAAATTTTTTTCCTTTGAAAATAATTTCCGACCTACCAAAAAAGTTAGAAAAACAGTACAGAACATTCCTGTTCACCCTTCATTCAAATTCTCCAAATGTCGGCATCTTACATAACCACGTACGTTACAGTGATCAAAATCATTACCATCAATCTGATGCTGTTATATAATCTTCAAGCCATAGTCAACTTTTCTCCATGTTTCCCCCTTCTCCCCCCGCCCCCCAGTGTCCCTTTTCTGGGCTAGAATCTGTTGTAGGATCGTTACTTTTCATGTCTCTTTAATTTAAAAAAATCTGGAATGTTGGCAGACTTGAAAACTCATACCCCGTCCCCTGTTGGGGGCACCTGTAGGCACCCCGAGCCTGTTCTGTGCTGCCCGGGAACCACCCTTGGCACCCGCCCGTCGGCTCAGGGAGCTGCAGGGAGCCCGTGCCCGCCATTCTCCCACCTAGGCTGTGGGATTCCTGCCATCACTTAATCCCTCATGAGCTTGGAATGCTGGCTCAGCTCTTGAAAGTGGATGAAAGCAAGAACACCGTCTTCCCTGCCCTCTTGCTCTTGGAACCTGAAAGTCACAGACCTCATCCAGTCCAACCCCCTCATTTTACGGAAGGAAAAGCTGAGTCCCAAAGAGGAGCAGCAACTTGCCCAAGGTGTCCCCTGGCCAGTGGCAGAGCTGGGAATTGTACCCACACAGGTGCTCTTTCTCCTGCTCCATATCCCAGGTTTGGGTCCATGGGTTGAAATCCATGTGGCAGTAGCCAGGCGTGGGGGGTGCCTGCCTGTGCCTCTTTCCCCCAGGCACCTGCCAGACCCCTACACTTGTGTCCAGAGTCCCCGTGGCATACCTAGGGCTGGGACAGTCCCTGGCTGTGAGCATGTGCTCCCCCGCTGAGGTTTCATATCTCCTGCTTTGTTTTTCCCCAAGGAGCTGGATGACGGCCTGGATGAGGCATTTTCAAGGTAACGTTAGCGGGGCTCCTCGTGCTGGGGCAGGAGGCCTGGCATTTGTGGGCTGCTCTCCAGGGTCCTCTGCCTGTCTGAGAACATGAACTCTGATCTTCTCCAGAGCAAAAATCTCAACTCGAATACCTCCAGGCATGGGGAACTCACTATCAGGAGTTGGTCGCCTCTGCTAAAAACCTCCTGCTATTGAATCAAAAACTATTCCTAGTGGCCTCTCTGCCACAATCTGAGCCGAACTGAACACTCCGCGGCTCAGGTTGACTTCCTCTCCATGCACCTGGTTTGGCCTTCGCAGGCTTTGTTCCCTCCAGAGGTTTTGCACTTGTGGAAAGGGGCAGGGAGGGGGCAATGTTTAATTATGTCCACTGAGCGATGCGCAGAGGAGGGATGTCAGGCACAGCACAGAGGCATTTTGGTCTTGCCTGAGAGTGGTGGCATTTCCCCATCTTCCCAGGGGCCATCCCTGTAGCCATGGCTACCTTCAGCTTAGGGATGAGGCCCCGAGAAGGCTGGGCTGAAGAGAGTCCTGGGCAGCTCAGGGTTCTGGGCACTGGGCCTGGGCAGTCAGGACCCCCTGTCTCCCTGGGGACCTTGGGCAGCCCCCTGCAGCCCTCTCCTTCCTCCCCAACCCCTTCCTTGCTAGAGCCTGGTAGATACACCCCTCGGCCCAGCCCAGGGAGGTTGGGGGGGATGTCGGTCAGCACTTTCATGGAAGCAAAGACATTCTTTTCACTCTCCTGCCTGCTTCACTAACTTCATTAACTGACTGCAACCCTTTCATTTTAAGAAAATCTTCCATTTGTGTGTTCCAGATTCCTTAAGTATCATGTGCCCTTTATTAACAGCTTCGAAAATCAGCAGAGCATTAAACATGAAAGAACACCATCCTATAATCCCACAGCGCACACTTGTGGGCTTAATTCATGCTAATCCTATACATATACATTTTTTTTGCATTGATCAGCTTATGGTATTTGCAATCAGGGATCGCAATTTTCACCTACCATTGACATACCAGGAGCATTTCCCCAGACTCCTTGTAAACACCTCATTTTGCTGCCGGCCTCACATTCTTCTAAGGCCCTGGGCCGGAATTTCCTTAAGTCTCCCCCTCTTCTTTGGCTGTTTCGGTTCTCTTCCTTGGTAGGTCTGTGTGTTGAACAGCACTGTGTTGGACATAGTCCTAACCAGCAGTGTCCTGCTGCCTGTGTCCTGCACAGGCCCCTCACTGACCTCGCCAGTGCTGCCCTTCCCCCGCTTCCCTGGTGGATAGGGTGGGGGGTGCAGAGCCTCTCTCTCCGTGGCAGGAATGCCACTGCCCCCCAGTGTTCTGAGCCATTGGGCCCTCACGGGTAACTCCGTCAGGGGCTTCACCTCTCCTGACACCCCGGGCTGCTGCTTCTGGCCCCCATGTCCTGGCCTTCTCCCATCCATGCCCCCTCCCTTTGACCCTGGGCTGGCTGCTCAGGCCCCCGTCAGCCCCTACTCTGGAGACCCCCCACTGACGCAGTTCTGCCTTCCAGGCTTGCCCAGTCTCGGACGAACCCTCAGGTCCTGGACACTGGATTGACAGCACAGGACATCCACTATGCCCAATGCCTGTCCCCTGTTGACTGGGACAAGCCTGACAGCAGTGGCGCTGAGCAGGTTGACTTCTTCAGCTTCTGAGGCCGATGACCTCTTCAGCTTCTGAGGCCCTACGGGGCCAGCGGGACACGTGACAGACCAAAGCCTCTCGTGGCAGGGTGGGGCCAGCCCCAGGACCCCCAGGGTCCTCCAGGACCCTTCCGGGTGGCAGTGCTATGGGCCTGCAAATCACAGCTGCGTCCAATCAAGCAGGGGGAAAAGAGAAACATACTTTTCCCCCTGCCACACTCTTTCCCTGAGAACTGAGGATGCCTTGAATATTTATTCACTGACTCCTGGTTCAACTCGGAAGCCAGTTTTGCGTCAGGCACAAGTGCAGTGTTTTTACCAGCTCTCTGTCCTCTCCTGAGAAAGCTCGGCTCTGCTGTGGGTGTCAGGACGGTGACCAAAGCATTTCTTATCCTTTCTCTTTTTCAGAGGCCCCAAATTTCCCTGGAGGCATCCTCACTCCTTACAGACAGCTGTCATCTTTTGAGCAGGGGGGGGCCTGTGGCCTCAGGGGAGCCCCGAGTCTGGTGCCAGGGCCCCTGCAGGCATGGGCCCTCTCCACCCCCACCCCACACCCCCTGGGCTCTGAGAGACAGAGGGGCAGCCTCTGACCAAAGACAACACGTAGCTGGCACTTTAAAGCACACACAGCAGGTGTGGCCCCCAGGGGCTCCTCGATGGTGCTGCTTTGCATAGAGCTTTCTGTCTGTCTTCCCGCAAGGAGGGCCTGAAGTTCCCGCCGACGGTCCCATGTGTGTTTGGGACCAGTGTCACTGGCTGCCCGGAGGCTCCCAGGGTCTGACTGCAACAGTGGGGGCCATCTCTGTGTGACTGCCTGTCGAGGTCCCCCACCCCACCCCCCGTCAGATGAGCGTGTGCCCTCCTATTCTGTCTGCCCAGGTGTCTCTGAGCCCCAAGTCCCCAGGCTCCTGGGACAGCGTGTGGAGCCCAGCACACAGGCTTGTCCCAGTCAACAGGGGACAGCCTAGACTTGGTCAGGATTGTCTGGTCGTCATGTTACAGGTGTGGAAGCGGTCCCAAGCGGGGAACGGGTGGGGTGAGAATGGAACCAGCTCCCATGCCAAAGTTGCCTTCTCCCCCTCACGTCTCCCAGCTTGTACCTCCTTTCTTTCTGGCTTTGTTGTCCTCCCGGGAACCAAAAACCCCAGCTATTTTCTGACCAAAATGTGTTTCATAACAAACCATCTGGTGCCTTTCCACGCAGAACTGGCTTGAGCCTCTGTGCCCCGCTGGCTGGCTGCCGACTTCCATGAAAATGGAATTCAGAGGGTGAAACAAAACCAAACTCTGGAAGCACCACCCTCCTTCTGACTCTCACCCCTGGGTCGGGACCTGTCAGCAGCAGTCTGTCCTCAGAGTCTCCTTTAGCTCCCCCCCACTGCGTCACCCCTCGGGGCGCCCATCAGAGCTGCCAGGGTCCTCTCTACCCAGAGGTGCCTCCCGGCCTGGCCTTTCGAAGCTCAAGCCACCGATCACAGGTGGCACATGGGAGACACACACACGTGTCTCAGAATTGGCTTGTCCAAGCACTTGGATCGGCACTGGGCCAGGAGAGGGGTGGCATCTGTAGAGTCTGTCAGAACATGGGGTCATCCTTTCCCTGCCCAGTTCTTGCACCTTGCTGCCCACCCCAGGCCTCCTGGATTTGTTAGGAGGCAGCACAGGTTGGGCCTGACAAGCTGTCGCTGGTGGAGGATCTGGGAGCCCCAAGAGAGACCATGGTGTGTGTGTGTGTGTGTGTGTGTGTGTGTGTGTGAGAGAGAGAGAGAGAGAGAGAGAGAGAGAGAGAGAGTCAGACTTGGCCTTCGCAGTGGTCTCTGGCTGACGAGTTGCCAGGTGTGCTCTCTGTGCTCTGTGTGTCTGCCCAGGGATCTTCTGCTTTACTTTGCGTTGCTGTTAAAGACGTTCTAACAAGGAAGAGAATAAGTAATAAAGGTTCTCGTTTTGAAGTACAAAGAGCACTTGCAGGGAGCGCATGTGGGAGCATGGTTCGTTGGGTAGTTCCTGCTTTGAGTGGTTATAACGGCAGTGACCACGGGCCGAGATGTGGCAGGGGGAACGTCTGTGGTCCCCGGCTGGGAGCCCCTATGCACCTTACAGAGGTGGGGGTGTGGTGAGGTCGTCCCTGGAAAGCCTAGTGAGGCCGCACCAGTGATCAGAGCCACAGAGACCTAGGTCAGGGCATCCAGGGCTGGGGTCTGTGAACCCACGGAACGTGCATATGATCATATGTGTGTCCACATGTGCCCTTTTCATGGGGAGCATGTCCACCATTCCCATCTCCCTCCCACATGGGTCCATGACATTCACTCATCTGATGGACTCTGCTGAACACAGACTGGGCCTGGGGCTCCGTGCTGGGGCTGGCAGTCCCGACAGGGTCCACATGGGCTCCAGACGCGCAGCTTTGGTGTGACTAGGGACCGTGGTGGGGGACGGCAGAAAGCATTTCAGTGACTTGGGAGACCCAGGGTATAGCTCAGGCTGTGACACTGGATCAGTCACTTCTTTCTGGAGCCTCCATTTCCCCATTTGGGAAGAGGGTTCAACAGGCTCCATACCTCCCACCTCCCTGTGTTTTGTGAGACCTGGGGGTTAACCATTATGTCGTTGTGGCTTCTGAGACGGCTCAAGCTCAGCTCTGAGCACAAAGCATTTGGACCAAATACATTTTAGCAGGTTCCACACCGAATGTGGAGCTCAACGTGGGGCTTCAACTGCTGACCCAGAGATCAAGACCTGATGTGGGGCTTGAACTTGTAACTCTGAGATCAAGACCTGAGCTGCCATCAAGAGTCAGAATCTGACTGAGCCACCCAGGCGCTCCTGGGCTAAGTACATTTAAGAAAGTCCAAGGAAAGTTAAAAACAAAGGTACCTGCTGTTACCTGAGCTTTTAGGATGTGCCCGGCGCTGTGCTAAACTTGATCTCCTCTGAGCCCAGGTGTTTTTAGCCCCTTCCTGCCGCAGGCACTTAGGCTGGGGAGAAGAGCATCATGCGCCCAGGACTTGGCAGAACCATAGGCCAGGGTTTTGTGTGACCTTTGAGCCCACCACGCCTCCCTGCCTCCCTGGAGCCACACCGGTAGTCCTGCTGCCCTAGCCTCTTGTTAGCTCCACAGCATCTGCCACAGAAAGGCCTCTCTCTTCAGGCTCTGGCTGGCGGTGTCCAACATTTATCCCCGTGTCCCTTCCAAACAGTGATATTTAAAATGTCTGGAACCCAGAGGCGGGGCCCTGTGATGTCAGCCGGTCAGGCAGACTCACTGTGAATTCTGAGTGGATCGTCAATGACTAAGAAATTCTCTCCTTTCTTCTTCTCCCGTAATCTGAAAAGACACTCAACAAGTTCATCTTTCGGTTTAAATTTGGCCAATGCCTTTAGTCTCCGGATGTCTCAAATTATGAATCCGGAGCACCCGCCGTCTGCTCTTTCATGCATAACAGATGAAGCCGGGAAGAACAGAGTCGCCTTTCAGATTTGATGTGACCTTCAGCTTCACCGGGTAGGTGTTGAGGTCTCCCCTCCCAGGAGGAGATCCCATCCTGGCTAAATCCCTCTAAGGACTTCTCAACAAGCCCAGATAAGGAATCGGGGTGGATTCTGTGCCCTCAGTTAGGGCTTGGGGTGTGGCCTTCCCCCTCCTGCCACACATGCATCCAAACCACAGTAGGTGGCCCCTTTGTCCCTTAGGAGAGGAACCTTTCTCCAGCATTGACTGCATGCCAGGCCCTGGTAGGTCCTTTACACCTAACATCGATGATCCTGGCTGCAATAGCCGTGCTAGGAGATGGGTGGTCCCAGTCCCATTTTCAAGATGGGACAACTGAGGGGCAGGGAGGATCAGTGAATTGGCCAAAGTCTCACAGCCAGGAAGGAGCAGACCTGGGATTCGAACCCCAGGTGGCCCAACTCCAGTGCTTGCTTACTAACACGGTGCTACCTACCCTGTGGAGTAAAGTGCAAATCCAGACAGAGCTGCCCACGCCCAGCAATGGGCAGCCTCTCCCATGGGACAGATGAGAGCTGCTGGCCAGCAGGGGTCTCTTGGGCAGAGTGGCAGGGCCTGGGCCAGGCTAGCTCCTCAAGCAGGGGCATCTTCCAGATTCGGCCAGACATATCCTTTCTGCCTCTAGCCAGGTAGCTGCCTTGTGGGGCTGCTTCTCTGGACATGCCCCGTTTTGACAGCTGTGTCTCATCGCATCAGTGCCATGTATTGTTCCCACCCACCCCCAAGTAGGCATTGCCCAGCCTGTGGTGGGCAGGGAATGGTGGCCAGAGTGAGCTTTGGGGTCTCTCAGAGGAGGAAGGCTTTCTCTGGGAGCAGACTCAGTGCATTGCCGGTGGTGAATGGCAGCTCAGATAAACCAGCCCTGGAATACGGACAGCACCTACACACATTAGCTACTTGAAGCTGCTGCACAGTGACTGGGCTAGCAGGCATTGTAAGCCCATTTTAGAGACCATGAAACTGAGGCTCACTGAGCTCAGGCGTCCTCCCAGCTTCCCACAGGTGGTAAGAGGCAGGCCTGGGATCCAAAGCCTGCGTGTTCTCTACTGTCCCGGAATGGCCCTGCCTCTCTGGGTCACTGGGAACATTCGGACAATACTTTGCCTGCTTTGGAGCTCCTGAGCCCAGCGCCCGGAACATAGATGCTGGATTGGGGTGGTGCCTTTGCTTCCAGCCCAGACAGATGTGAGCTGTGTCACAAGTCCTGGTTGCCAAGCAACAATTCCGACTGCACCTGCTGAGCCCCTGCATGGAGTGGAGCTACCAGGGCCTGCCCTGATCTCTTCACAGTCTAGGGCTTGTGGGTCAGGATGCCCTGGAGAGCTGGGCACAGGCCAGGTCTGCACCGCACCAGGCGGGCATTGGAAGTCAGAGCTGAGGAAGCCAGCAAGAGCTTCTGGAAGAGGGGGGTGTTCCTGCTGGGTCTTGAAGGAGGACAGAAAGGTGGCAGACGGCCTTTGTTACCCTGAGCCCTGGGTGGCCAGAGCCTGTGTTGGAGACACCTGCGAACCCAGTGTTCAGCATAGCACCTGGCACAGTGGCAGTCATTAATGGAAGTCGGCTCATCCGAAGGAGGCCAGCCAGCCTGGCTTCCTAATGAGGACCCTGAAGGGGACGGGCACCCTGGATCGGTAGGCAAGACTCACTGCTTGGTCTGCTTGCAGGGTGTTCGTTCTGGAGGCAAATGCATCCTGTGACAGATGTCTCCAAGAGCCCCGGGCTCGGTGCCCTTGGTCTCCACCACACACGGCCCAGCCCGGTTTGGTAACACGTGTGTGGTCTCCTCTGCTGCCCTGACCAGACATCTTAATTTTCAAAATGCCCTTAAAGCAGGATTCTAGAATATTTTTGCCAGAAGAGCCCCTAATGGTCCTCCAGCCGACCCACTTTGTTTACAGCTGGGAAACCGAGGCCCACAGAGAGGTAGGACTTCCCCCATTCGGTGTGGGCCACTAAGCAGAGCTGATAGCGCAGCCCTAGGTTTTTTTTCCTGTGGGCTCTGCACTCAATCCTCCACCCCAGAGGGAGGAAAGAGAAGCCCCTTCCCCACACTTGCTGGGAAGGACCCATGTGCTCGAGGCCGGGGGGCTTCTGGGAAAGTGGAAAGGAGTAGAGGACGGCTGGAGAAAGGGCCTGCTGGATTCCCAGGCAGGGAGTGGATGTCAGCTCTTCCCCCTCCAGCCCCTCCTGGAGCCCAGAGGTCCCATCTGCAGCTCAAGCTGCTGGCTCCCCGCCCCTAGAGAGAACCAAGCGCTGTGGTTATGAGCACTGCCTCTAGAGCCAGCCTAGCCGCTCAGCCTTCCCGCTCACTAGCTGTGTAAATGACTTAACGGTCGGGCCTCAGTTTCCTCGTAGGGAAAGAGTAGGCTTGTAACAGTGTGGTCCAAGCTAGGGTGTTTCGAGGAGTGAATGAGTTAATGAATCACTTAGATTTATCAGATTCTGGAAACACTGGCACTGTCCCTCTATCATTGTGGGGGCAAGGTGGGGCAGAGGTGGGGAAGAGGAGCCTCACTCAGCCCAAGGAAGGGGCCCACCCCTCCCAGAGGTGACAAAGTGAAGGAGATGAGTCACGTCCCACCACCTTCTACCCTGATGCTGTTGGAGTGCCCACCCCAGCTTGTCCCCACCATCAAAGTGCCCTCTAGGAAAACTTGAGAAACTTCCTTGTCTGTTAGGGATTCAGTCAAGAAACATTCTATCCTAGCAGTTTCAAGTGGGGAATAAAGCTCTGAATAATGAGTGTGCTCACCACTGGCAGGGCTAGGGGGTGCGGGAGGCCCCAGCGAGGGCCCAGGGAACCAGGGAAGGTTGGGGTTGAGGGAGGTACTGTCGGGGATCTCTGAGCCGCCTCTCCCGCGGCTGTCATGTGATCTGGTCTCACTGGCTGGAGCTGCTTGGAGTCAGCTCACTAAGGGAGGGGGGTCAGTGGTGTGGAGGCGTCTAGCTCTGAGGTCCAAGAGAGCACATAGAAGAGAGGTGGTGCTGGGTGCCTGGGTAGCTCAGTCAGTTAAGCATCTGGTTTTGGCTCAGGTCGTGATCCTCCGGTTTGTGGGTTCGAGCCCTGCAGTCTGCTCTGTGCTGACAGTGTGGAACTGGCTTGGGATTCTCTCTCCCCCCACCTCCCGCCCCTCCCCTGCCCTCTCTCTCAAATTTATAAAAAAATTTAAAAGGGGTGGTGCTGAGCCCCTCCCACCCTGCACTCTGGGGACAGGAGCGGGGCGGGGGGCCGGTTAGTCCAGAGCAAACCTACCTGCCACACACCCCCCTCAGGTGCTGCACCAAGAGTCACACATGATCATTATTCCTCATGACAGCTCTGTGAGAGCGGAGCCTCTGAGCAGCAAGAGGACCTGATAAATGACCGAACCAGGACCGCACTCCAGGGCTGTCTGCACGTGAGCCCAGCCTCTGCCCCCGGATGCTATCTGGGATCCCCACTGATTGAGTACCCCGCATATGCCAGGCAGGGTTCTAGGCGGTTGGACCTGGGCAGGAAACGAAGAGGAGTTGATGTCCCATGATGGGAGAGGGGGACACTGCTCCCCCTCCCCTGCAAATATGGACCAGTCATCTCTGGTGCTCAGTCCGATGAAGGTGCTCGCCTCAGGGCGTGGGGGTGGAGCTGCAGGCTGGGTGGGGACACTTGAGCAGAGACCTGCAGGAAGTAAGGAGCCACACTCTCATGAAGGTGCATTGTAGAGAGTGCAACCTGCCCCTCCCCTCCCCCCCCCCCCCCCCCCCCCCCCCCCCCCCGCCCCCCGCAGGCTGAAGCATGGAATGTGCCGGAACAGAAGACAGAGCAAGATGGGTGTGGCTGGGGAGGGAAGCTAGGAAGTGAGGTCCAAGAGCAGGTCAGGTGTGTGGCACCTCAGGCCACTGGCAGGGGCCTTCCACCCACCGGCTCTGAGCAAAACAGTCACGAGACTGGGGCCACGGGAGTGGGGGGTGGGTGCAACGGGCATGTGTGTACCCTTTGTGTGTGGGTGTGGGTCCCTGCTTGTCTGTAGGGGGCAGCAGCAGCGAATGTCTTTGACTTTGGCTCTGGCACCATCTGAGCCCCCTGCTTGTTTCACATACCACAGAGCTCAGCTCTAGTTTTTATAGTGAATCAAAACGGATGGCCCATGGGGCCGAGCAGAGTTGGCGTGTGCTTCTTGGGAACTTGGGTTGAGGGTCTGCCCCGTAGGGATCTCTGCTACTTGAAGGAGAGAGGACTTCCAGCCCCGTGCTTTAAACCCAGAGACCTCCTCCTCCCCCGGTGACCAAGTTGGATCAGGGCTCTCTCCATCCAATTGGAAAGACTGATGTTTGGTCCCTGCCAACCGTAAGTAAGAAAAAGTCAGATCCCTAAACCCAAGGGCCTTCAGGAAAAGCCACGTCTTCAGTACTTACTGCGGAAAGGGCACAGAGCTAAAAGTCAGAAGGACCTGAGTTCAAATCCCACTTCTGCCACCTCCTACCTTATCATGTTGGTCCAATGACTGCTGCGTCCCCATCTGTGGAGTGGGGACCTCAGGGTGTTATTGTGACATCTGAGTGAGTATTCTCTGTGTGCCAGGCACTGTGCTAAGGGCTCTCCATGAGGCCACTGCATTTAGTCCTCACAATAACCCTCTAAAATGGCTGCTGTCCCCATTTCACAGAAGAGGAAATTGAGGCCCGGGAAGGTGAAGTTACTTACCCCATCACTCAGCTGGGAATAGGCAGAGTCTGGACTTGGGCCAGGTAGTATGGCTGTTTAAAAGCAGTGGTGTGAGGCCACGAGGAGAAAGCAAGGTGCCTGACGCCTGGTCAGTGTCTGGTCTGTGGTGGTGGTTGTCATTGATGCCACATCCTATTCAGGGTCAAACTCCTGACCATGAAGACTGGCTCTGGACTCTTTTCTCATTTTAAACTTAAAGAAGGTAGTGGAAAAGCCCCAGGCACGGGGGACAGAAGTTCAAACCCTGGCTCCGAGAGTCCATCACCGTGTGACCTCGCGAGCCTCCCCGTGTTCTCATCTTACATGAGGACACTCACACAGGCCTGCCTATAAGGATCAAATGTGTACGAAGCCAACTCCTGTCACGAGTTGGCTTGTACCTCCCAACAAGGTACATGGAAATTCCAACCCCCAGGACTTCAGAATGTGGACTTATTTGATGTTTATTTATTTTTGAGAGAGAGAGAGAGAGAGAGAGAGAGAGAGAGTAAGCAGGGGGGAAGGCAGATAGAGGGGAACAGAGGATCCAAAGCAGGCACCACACAGAGAGCCTGATGCAGGGCTTGAACTCACAAACTGTGAGATCATGACCTGAGCCGAAGTCAGATGCTCAACGGAGCCACTCAGGTGCCCTAGAATGTGTCCTTATTTGGAAATAGGTTCTTTACAGCAGTAACTGAGTTTAAACAAGGCATTTGGGTGGACCCTAACCCAATGTGACCGATACCCTTATCAAAGGGGGAGTGTGGGCAGGACGGAACACACAGAGGAAAGACCAAGGAGGCGCAGGGAGCGTGCCCTGGGTAGGCCAGGGCCACGCTGTGGGAAGCCAGGCACCTCCAGGGCACCCAAGGCTGGCAGAGCAGTCCCACACTGCAGGTGCCCAGTGGAGCATGGTCTTCTGGCCTCCGCAACTCCGAGACAATCCATTTCTGTTGTTCTAAGCAACCCCATTTGTGTGCTTTGCTACAGCCGCCCAGGAAGCTAATACACGGCCTCTGACAGAATATCCGCAGGGCCCTCCTTTTCTCCGGGGGGACAGACCCCACCCCCACTAACCCTGTGAAGAGACCCAGGTCCGCAGAGGTGCCATCAGTGGCCACGTCACACTTCAGGTGGGTGTGCAGTGCCAGAACGTGAACCCAGGTCTGCTCCGCAGCCTCTCCTCGTCCTTTTCTGCACCCTTGCCTGCCTCCATGAGGCTCTTGGGTCTCATGCCTGGGCCACATAGTACTTGGAGGGGGAGATGGCAGTTAGTGGCTCCCTGCTCCCTGGCTCTAGTCCTGACTCCCGCTGCCTAGTGTGACCCCCTTTCTGAGCCTTGTCTTTCTCTGTGAAATGGGACCAGGAATGGATCTCTGTGTCACCAGCAGGGAGGTGGTGAGGTGGGGCCTGGGAGGAAGTTCACGGGGTGCTGTAACTGGGGGCTGCTGCCTGGGCAGGGCCTGTGAGTAGAGGATGTAAAATTATGTCTGAAGCCACCAGGGTGCTGTGCCCCAACACTAGCTGATTGGTATGGTCTAAACCAGAGTGGGAGAGCAGGTGGGTCAGATTTAGAAGATCCAGAAAGTTCTAACTCCCCCGACCTCAGCTCTCAGTTCCCAGGGTTGCCATGGCGAAGGGGAGATGGATCAGGATACTTTGTGGTCATAATTTATCAAGTACTTAGCCTGTGCCTCATTTTTGTTTTAATGTAATTTTCACAAGAGTTCTGCAGAGTAGGTGATGTTGGTCCCATTTTATAGACGAGGAAACTGAGGCTCAGAGAGATGAGGTGACTTGCCTCAGGTCACACAGGCAGGAAGGGCCGGGACCAGGGTATGAGGCCAGGCCTAACTCAGCCCACCAACGCTCTTTCTCCTTCACAGCAGCTCCTTTGTGCCAATACCAGCCTGATTTTGGGGGGAAACTGGGCTGGGACCCAGAGAAGGGAAGGGACTGATTGGAAGCCACAGTGAAGGACGGGGGCCAGACTCAGGTCTAGGCCTTTCTTCTTCCTCAGAGAGCAGGGCTGAAGGGCACGTGCCCATGCACTTAGCAAACCTCGATAGGTCTAGAACCTTCAGCTGCCCATCCTGGTGTGCAGGAGGCAATGCAGGGGGTTGGCTCGAGGCATAGACCGGAAGAGGGCCAGAAGGTGAGGTCCAGGCAGACCTCTGCCCACAGCGTGGTGCCCCAGGGTGGCTCAGTCAGGGGAGGCCTCAGCTGGGCTGGGGATGCCAGGCTAGAGTTTCTGGCCTATGATGATGATGACCCTCGAGCCTGGTGTTCAGTCCCAGTCCCGCTGAGTCCCCCAGGGCAGTAGAGGCCCCGTGCCTTCTTACTCCCACTGCTGCAGAGAGAGAGCAGGCAAGAGAATGTCTCAAATGCTGCTTAATCGCAGTAAGTTTGTCGATTCAGCTCATTACATTTCATTAGAATTATTTAATTAGAATCTTAATAAAAGAGTAGAGCAGGAAGGAGGCTGAGGAGCGGAGGTGGGGAAGTCCGTGCGGAGCCTGTGAAGTAGACAGCTGGGGAGGTGCGGCGGCGGGAGAGGGGACGGTCCGGCTGAGGACACCGGGCACACAGAGATGGGTCGGACCCATTTCCTGGCCCCCTCCCCCTCCCTGCTACCGGACAAGAAGCCAGACAGTTTCAACGCCTGGCGCTAGGGCGCTCCAGTGGGGGGAGCAGAGGCACTGTGCCTGCCACGGGGGAGTGGGGGGCCATCTGGCCTGGCCCGGGGTTAGAAAGGCTTCCTAGAACAGAGATGCCTTCCGTGACACCTAAATGTTGAGCTGGTGTTGTATGAGGAGGGGAAGGGCTTGAAGCAGGTGTGGAGAGAAGGAGTGACTTGGAGGCTCCAGTCGGGGGCAGGGTAGAGTGGAGTTTTGGAGCCAGGACCTGGAGCCTGGTAGCTGGGCTGCTTCCCCACCCCCCCACCACTGTGCACTCTGGCCAGTTATGCCACCTCTCTGAGCCTCATTTTCCTCATCTGTGGAGGGGGCATGACCACGGCACCCACCTCATAGGGGATGTTCTGTGGCTAGATGAGTCCATGCAAGTAAACCCCTGGGAACGTCAGCTGGTATATGGCCAACACTACGTGCATTAGCTGTTAGGATTATCCTTTGTTGCCTTCTTTTTAAAAAATGTTTATTTATTTACCTTTGAGACTGGGGGGGGGGGTAGAGAGGGGCAACGGGAGGGGGAGAGAGAATCCCAGGCAGGTTCTGCACTTTTAGCACAGCGGGGCTGGATCCCATGAACCGTGCAATCATGACCTGAGCTGAAATCAGGAGTCGGACGCTTGACTGACTGAGCCACCCAAGTGCTCCAGGATTGTCTTTCTTATTATCCGAGCGGAGACTTCCAGTGCTGGTCAGTTACATGCATCCAGAACGCAGCTCTGGCAGTGATGGCTGAAGCCACGAGTGTGGGTGGGCACCCTGAGAAGGGGGCAGGTACAGCGGCCACTCATCACCTCCACTCCCTCTTTCCTCATTCCCCGAAGGACCCCTTTTGTTCAGAGATCTGCCCTCCCAGCAACCCGTGCTCTTCAGGGCAGCTGACCCCACTGCAGTTCCAGAGAGGGATCTGCTGAGACTCCACCAGCCATGGTGATCATTCTGGTGCTCGGTGAGGCTGAAAGCGGACCTGGTGTATGATCTGGGGAGCCCAATTCTCCCCTCTCCCTCTTCGGGACATCAACAAAGAAGCATGTGGCCCCATTGCCACGTCTTAGGGGAACCTGACCTAGCAGGAAGTCAGTCGTGTGCTGCTATGCTGCCTTTCCAACTTAAAAAGAAAAAGGAAAAAGGCACTGAGTTGTAGCGTTTGCTGATTTCCATGGTGTAAATACCTCATCGTGGCCAATTGGAAGCCGCCAACGGGACATCCGGGAACCCACGAATGTCGATTGTGCACAGTCAGCACTTGCCAGCCCGAAGAAGCCAGCCCCAGCACCACTGGAGGACGCCGACGCATGAGGCGGAGGCCAGCAGGACTGGGGGAGAAAAAGCAGTGGCGCCCCGAGGGCACTGGGAGTGCTGGGAACTGTGCTGTGCCCAGGATTCCCTGACCTTGAGCTTCCATGTTCCACGTTCAGTCACTTGCAGCCAAATGCACCCCGTGTGCTGCAGGGGGGTGGAGTGAGAAGAGCCCGGGGAGCAGCCTTGACCCACCAGTGTGCATGTGGCAGAGAAGGGGAGGCTGTGGACCTGGCTGCCGCAGGAATTTGGCAATGCCAAGGATCGTGTTTGTCAAACTTAAACCTGTAAAAGATAAGAGAATTCCTAGCCCAGCTGTAAAACAAAAAAAAAAGTTCTAGGCTCCAGTTCATCCCATGAGTTAAGAATTTAGGGAGGGAAGCTGTTACTTTTTTAATTGTCCAGGGCTGTGGAAGTGGGCGCCTGATCTTTAAAATCTCTGTGCCATTCATGTGTTCAATGGGAGTAGCAATTCAGGCCCTCCAAGCTATCCCTTCAATGGCACTTTTTTCCAGATGGCCACAGGCCATAATGTAATTCATTAATTTAATTTAATTAGCTGTTTCACCACTACATACCACAGCCTGCTAGATTCTCGTCCCTGGATACTAACTGGATTTTCCCTACCTTCAGTCCCAGCTAGACCAGATAATTATTTTCCCCAGTTCCCTGAGGGTATGTTGTCTGAAACCCACCCCCTCAGACCAATTTCTAAACCAGTCGAGTTTTTTAGTTGGACACAATAGAAGCCGACACTCGGTAATTTAAGCAGAGCAGGAATTTATTGGAAGGACACCAACCAGGCTCAGGAAAGGGCAGGCGTTGAAGGAGGCCAGCAGCTCGGGATGCGTCAAGGGGCCCCCAGAGGAGATGTCTGGTTCTGAAGCTGCTGCCGGGGCCACCGTCGCCAGGTGTCGTGGCCTGGACATAGCCGCTGTCCCCCACGAATGATCTCCACTGTCCTCTGCAGCACCCCGAATTCAGGGCAGGCTCCCGACCGACGGGTCAGGTCACATGCCTGCTCCTGGCAGATGGGCGAGAGGGTCAGCATCGGCATTGGGAGGACACCCACCTACCTCCCTCTAGGGCTCACCCCGTGAGGTAACCCCCCATACAGGAAAGGGGTTTGAATGCTGAGCAGGGAAATAAAGAACACATAACAGCACATGTTCTCCTTGGCTAGGTGCTGCGCTAACATTTTGCCTGCCTTAAATTTAATCTTTCACAATTCTCTTTTGAAGGGTGTTACTTTCATCAACCTCATCTTCCAGCTGGGGAAACAGCTGAGTTTTTTCAGCAGTAATAAACCCAGATTTTTCAGAGGTGCTCTGAGGACCAGGCCGGAAACCATGGATGCCAGACAGCTCAGGGCCAGGTTTCTAGAACGGTTACCCGAAATTTAGGCCAGCCTTGGTCTTTGGGCCTTGCACAGGTGGAAGGAGCCAATCCAGTCTGAGCACTTCCTTTTTTTTTTTTTAAGATTTATTTTTTT
>NC_043707.1:123260355-123280583 GCF_006229205.1 Suricata suricatta | reverse complement strand
GATCTTTAGTATAGTCACAGGGTTGTGCAATCGCATTGCAAACCATTTTCAAACAGTTTCATCACCCCCAACAGAAACCTCCTCTCCGTTAGAAGCCCCCCACCCCATCCTCCATGACGGGCCCCTCGCCTTAGCCAACGGCCAATCTACATTCTGCCTATGGATTTGCCTGTTCTGGATGTTTCATATATATGGAAGCATACACTACTGTGGCCATTTTCGCTCAGCATGGTGGTTCTGGTGTCTATCCATGCTGTGGCACATGTCAGTGCTGCATTTCATGGATTCGAGCCCCACGTCAGGCTCTGTGCAGACAGCTCAGAGCCTGGAGCCTGCTTCAGATTCTGTGTTTCCCTCTCTCTCTTTCTGCCCCTCTCCTGCTCATGCTCTGTCTTTTTAACTCTCAAAATAACATAAAACATTAAATTTTTTAAAATTTATTTTATTCCTATTTTACAGGAGGCTCAGAGAGGGGAAGAAAGGCAGTGGTGCCCAGGCCCCCAGTCTCCAGCCCAGGGCTCTTTACACCCGTTTATCCTTCTCCCAGGGTCTAGGCGGGGTCCGTGCCAGTGGACACCCGGTAGACAGTTGATGCCGGGGCCCAGATTTCTGTGGGCTGGTGGCACTGGGCTCCCATGAAAGTCAGGCTGCAGGGAGTGTAGCCAGAGCCCCCTCCCGCTCCCTGCACCCACCTTTGTGCCTTCCTGGGAGCTAACTGATTTCCCCGGGGTCCCATGTGATCTGTGCGGACTGTTCTCTGCAGACCCCAGACCTCAGCAGTGCCACAGCATTCCCAAGGGTCTCATACCTGGATCTGTCCTTCCCACATACTGCATGCGTGTGTGCGCGCACACGCTCATCTGCAAGCTGGGCCAAGGAGGGTGGGAAGAGGGAGCGGATGAGTTAGGGGATCCAGAGCACAGCCCTGCAGCAGTGGGGGGAGCTTCAGCTGGACTGAAGGCAGGGTGTGTCTGTCTGTCCTCACTGGGTGTTTCCTGCCTACTCCCACCCTGGGCTTAGGCTCCAGACCTGAGGGGCTGGGAAGCCAGAGGACTGAAAGCCCTCAGTCCAGTCTCAGACACAGATTCACACCCCTGAGCCCCCAAACAGGCTGAACCCTGGCTCTGTTTCCAAGCTAAGACCAAAACCTGCCCCTAGACTGAGCCTTGCCCCCATTTCTATGCTAAGCCCTGATCATAGTCCCAGACTGAGCCCTGGTCCTGGTTTCGGACTGGGCCCTGACCTTCTTCTAAAACTGATCTTTTTTCCAGACTGTTCTTTGTCAGAGCTGAGCTCTGACCCATTTCCAGACCATTCCCAGTTGACTCCTTACTATCAATTAAGCTCTAAACCCAGCCCCCAACTAAATCTCAGCTCTGGCTGGAAATTTAATCATTATTCAGCCCTAATTTCAGTCCTGCCCTCTGTCCTTGGCCAAACTGTGACCATGGCCACAGACTGATCTCAAATGTCCAAACAACAAATCAACCCTTGACCTGGAACCTGACCCAAGCAAGAGCCAGGATCCCTTCAAATGGTAGGTTCCGCTGGAGCGAGAGGGGACATCAGTGCCTCACTGGACAGAGCTTCAGGGACTGGGCACAAAGGCACGAAGGAGAAGACGGAGAATGACAGTGGCCATCTCAAAGGAGAGAAGAGTGACAAGGGCTGGCATCCAAATTGGGAGTGGGGTGTGGGAGGGCTCTGGATTCGGAATGCACAGCTCTGGTTCTATTCCAGGCTCCATCGTTTGTTGTAACCTTATTTTGGGCAAGTCCATTGGCCTCAGTGAGGTTGTTCCTTCATCTTAAAAGGGACCCAGCTGCTTTCCTCCTGGCTTATGTAGCTCCTTGAGAGCACTGTTTTCCATCTTGCTGTACGTTTCTTACATACCGCCCCCTTTGCCTGGACCACTGTTCTTTCCTTGCCCACCCCTGCATCCCCAAGGCAAAATGGCCCTTCCTCCAGGAAGTCTTCCTGAAGCTCCTTGTGGACATAGATGCACCCTGCATATCCCCCTTCGGTGCAAGGCTTGGTGCCCTGGGTGCCCACACACAGCCTGCACCCTTCAGTCTGCACTCCTGCTGGGCTGCCTGCATCTGGTCACTGAGCTCTGATAGAAGGCACGAGAAGACTCAGGGGATTCCCCCCAGCCATTCCAACCAACTCAGGACATCTCTGAAGGGCTGCTCTCACTCCAGTGCTCTTCTAGGGTAGCTGAGGTCCTTGGGCCAGTACTAGGGTCTCCCCTTCCCCCTCATGGTTTACTGCCCCTCCTTTCTGCAGGTGTTGATCTCAGAATACTCCCTAATAAGGACCTCCGCCTCCAGAGAACCCAGCCTGCGACACCCCTACTCCAAGTCCTAAGTTACTCCCATGGTGCATGGTCATCTCCTTCATAACACTCATGATCATTTAGGGTGCTTGCTTGTTTCCATTACCACCACTCGGTGCAGGGAGAGATCACCTGGGGGGAACAGAGAGGAAGAGAAGTGGTAGAGTGTCCACAGCCCCTCGAACTCTGAACACCCTCAGCATGGATCCCCTACATGGCCAGTGTCCCAGCAGAGGGAGAGGCCAGCCGCAGCCAGGGGGCTGGACGTGCGACCGTCTCCAGGAGAAAGGACCCATCCCGTGCTGTTGGGCTAAGAAAAAGGAGGGGACACGCAATTTCTCTAAGTAATAAGAAATAACATCAAGGGAGGTCTGGACATGAGCTGCACCCCAAGGATTCTGGGAGAGCCTGGAAGGTCTCGGTACCCAGGAACACTGCTTTCTGCCAAAGTTGACGTCAACCACTCCTGGTAGACTCGCCTGGCATCTACCAGGTCCAGCCAAGCCGGCTCTCTGCCAAGCCACCAAAAGTGAGAGGGAGTGTGGGCCCCGCCAGGGTCCCCCAGGTTTGTTTCTTATCAAAGATAAATACCTCATGAGGGTAGGAGCTGAGTCTGTCTTGTTCCCTGTTCATTAAATTGTATGTGTGCTATATGGATAAATAAATGAACCACTCAATAAATGAGGGATGGAAAAGCAATTTACAAACCTGAAGCATTATGCAAGGCAGAGAATCATTGGGGGGAAAGGCTTCTTCCAGGAGTTATTCCTTAGGAAGGGCAAAAAAAAAAAAGTCTATTAATAGACCCGATTAATAAACATTCAGCCAAGGTAAATGTTAACAGGAAATACCTCTGCAAATGTTGGCGGTCTCTCGGCAGGGCTCGGGGTAGGCTGGCGTGCAGGCAAAGCATCTTCCCTTCTGTTTGCCCAGGGCGGTCTCGTTCCTAGGGGAGCCCCCTACCTGAGTCCCAGAGTGGGGGCCACAGCCCAGGCTTGCTGCTTCCTGGAAACACACTGTTCCAGCTCTCCTGGCCCTGAGATGGTCCCTGGACACGCCAAGCTGGCTTGTACCTTAGGGTCTTCCCGGTTGCCATGGTCCCTCTTCCCTTCACTTCCTTCAAGTTTCTGTCCAAATGTCACCCCAGTCTATACAAGCAGCCACTGTTCCCATCACTGCTTATCTCTTTCTCTTAAAAATTTTAGAAAATTTTTATTTATTTTGAGAGAGAGCAAGCCCAGGCCAGGGAGGGGCAGAGAGAGAGACAGAGAGAGAATCAGAAACAGGCTCTACACACCGTCAGCGTGGAGTCCTATGTGGGGTTTGATCTCACAAACTGCAAGATCATGACCTGAGCATCTAACAAAGACCTGAGGGCCCAGCGGAAATCCTCCAAGCAAGGGTGAGGAGGAGTGAGTTCTGGGTAGAGGATGTACAGGTTCAAAGGCCTGAAGGCCAGAGGGCACCTGGCAAGTTGGAAGAAAGTAATTTTGTTGGACTGGACCGGAGTGGGGAGGGAGGAAGGGGTACAGTAGAGACTGGGCAATGGGCTGGGCAGGGGCCCTCTCATGAAAGATCTGGAGCAAACACTAAGCCTGGAATGACATAACCAGCTCATACTTCTGCATACCAGTGTTTTCACACTGTTCCCAATTTTCAGGAATTTTGCCACATCCAGCACTTCCTGTCCCAGTGATCCATACTGTTCACATAATATTTTATGTGTTAACTGACTCACTTTGCTCCTATACACTCATTTAAAAGGGAAGCCCTTTGTAACACTATCCTAATTTGTATCAAATATACATAGTGACAGTAAAATGAAACCTAATGAAAATGAAATATCATTACATTGCATCGTCTGCCTAGGGCTCTGATTCCAAAATCTACCTTCTCTTGTTAAAAACGGAGATTAAAGTAACAGCAAGGTGCTAAAGACACAGTAGCACCAGGTGGGATTTCTCCTTAACATGATCATCGGAAAGATTGAAAGAAAATTCAAAAGGGATATCTTTCTTGCTTTGTGATTCAGTGTTACTTCAAGCTGTGTCTGGATTTCTTCTAAGATTGTTTTATAGCTAAATAAAATAATTTTATGCATAACCACTTGTACAATTTTCACACATTGAGAAACTCATTGTAAACCTTTCAGGTGTCTTTGACTGAATGGGAGTAGAGTGTGGAAGAAGAAATGGAGTAAATGGCCAAGGAAACTGAACACACTAATCAATCAAATTTTATCCCCTGACTTTTCTTACATTAAAAAACCCACCCACCCATCCAACTACCTGGGCATCCACCTGCCTGCTACTATGCCCACCCACCGTTTTGCATGTCTGCTCGCCCACCCACAGATCCTATTTACTTACCCATTTGCTCATCTGCCTTCTACCTACCTGAATATATGCACCTGTCTCCTCTACCAAATGTATGCACGCACGCCCTCCATACAAATACTCTCCTGAACATTTCCCATCCATTCTATTGTCTACCTATTTGCCTACTATCCAACCATCCACCCACCCAACCTTCCATCCATCCATCCATTAATCCACCCACCCAACTTCCATCTATCTACCCATCTATCCAACATTCCACCCATCCATCCATCCACCCACCCACCCAACCATCCATCTATCCATCCATCCATCCAACATTCCACCCATCCATCCGTCCACCCACCCAACCATCCATCCATCCATCCATCCATCCATCCATCCATCCATCCATCCACCCATCCATCCATCCACCCACCCAACCTTCCATCTCTCTCTATCCGTCCCACAAATTACATTCCAAACTCACTGTCTTAATTCCTGGTTCTATTCTTCCTAAAATAGAAACTGTGGCCATGGCCACTTTTATTGAGTTCTGACTTGGGGTTCATTGCCTCTTACCAGCTTCAGTTCTTCCTGAGCTGCCCCTTGGGTTGTCTCTAAATGGAATCTCTGAAAATCACCTTATTTTTGTTGTCCCTGACCCCTTCCCCTTATACTCCCCTCCCCACCATGTGTCTTATTGTTCCATTACCTCACCAGGGTGGTGTCCTGGGTTGTCAAAACTGAAGGGGACTGCAGAGACCACTGAACCAAAAACTTTCAGTTTCAAGATGGGAAAGCCAAGGCCCACAGTGGGCAAAGTCACAGGGTAAGCCAGTCACAGTCTTAGGAAAGTTTTCTTTCATAAGATAAATCCTTTGTCCCTACAAACTACTCACGGATTTCCAAAATGGCAGGGCTTGAAGCAACTAAACATCCTAATGTGGAAGGCCACTCAAGGACATGGGCTTCACAGAAGTGGGGCCTGTAAGTGGTCTGGTCTCTTAGACTCTACATCCCTATTCAACTAGAGGACAAGACTATGTAAATTTTTTTTTAATTTTTAAATGTTTATTTGTTTCTGAGAGAGAGAACACGAGCAGGGGAGGGGTAGAGAGAGGGAGACACAGAATCTGAAGCAGGCTCCCGGCTCTCAGCTATCAGCACAGAGCCCGACACGGGGCTCAAATCCACAAACTGTGAGATGTCAGATGCTTAACCGACCAAACCACCCAGGCGCCCCAGATTTTTTTTAAATAAAAGGTTTTACTGCTAAGAAACAAAGTTTAAATCCTTTGTTCTTATCCAATGCCCTCATTTCATAAACAATGAAATAGGTTGAGAGGGGAGAAGGTTCTTGCCCAAATTCACACAGCAGGTAAGTGGCAGAACAGATTTGCTAACCAAGGTTCCCTGGCCTTCTCTTTTTCCTTTGCTGAGTATCTGCTGACTTTACAGGGACTTGAGTTGGGGTGGCTGGGGAAGAGGGAATGGCCATTCTTTTACCCCAAGAATTCCCACACCTAACTTAGGGAGGGCAAGTGATCCCATTTGCTGCTTATGGACTGAGGACATATTAGATTAAAAATATCAAGTGTGGGCCTCTGGACTCTTGGGCTCCCTTCACTGGGCCCTGGCTGCCAAGGGGAGGCAGGCAGGGGTACCAATTATACCCCAAGCCCTTCCTTCATGATGGCTCTCTCTCCTTAACAGCTGTCTCTTTGCTCTACAAAATTCTGCCTGTTACAGTTATGAGAACTGAGCACACTTTGTTCACTGTGATTGTGGGTTTTGCCACTGAATTTGATAATCCCTCTTGGGAGAGACATGAGATGCTTTCCTCCCTCAATACGTAGTATGAATTGCTCTGTGCTCTCTAGTGGAGGGTAGCAATGTCAGGGTTCTGTGGACTCCTCTAGCTCAGCTGTATTTGAAACTCAATCTATTGATGTTCTCTGGGAGCTGGGGTCAAGCTCCATGGCATTCGACCTTGTCCTGAGACCTTCCACCTGCACCGCCTATCACTCCGTTTTCTGGGCTTGTCAATACTTGCTTAAGCGTCATCCTTGTTTATTTGTCAGTGGGGGCAGAGAGGAGGCGGGCTTTATGCCTTCCCCCTGGCCTTTTAACACAGGTGAACGTGTCTTTGCATAACATCATGTGTCTGTTAAGATCAGACTCTGGAGTCAGGCTGCCTGAGTTCAGACTCCAGCTGCCCTATTCGCTAGTTGTGTGCTTGTTGGGCCTCAGTTTTCTCATCTGTAAATTGGAGATATGAAATAATAGGAAAGCCAGAGAAGATACTGTACTGAGATCTGAAGGAAGAGGAGAAGAAGAGGAGAGGAAAGAGAACTGTGGGCAGATGAGAAGAGCATGTGCAAAGACCCTGTGGCAAGAGGAAGCAGAGCAATTACTAGGGACTGAGAGAGGGCCCAAGATGGTAGAGATACTGAGCATGGCTTGCTCGGCATCGTTTGTAGTACAGCCTTCCTGTCCTAGAGAGACCGAAAAGCAGGAATCCTGAAGCCAAGCCCCCAGAGGTGATTTAGATTCTATCACTCAGATGTACCGTGGACATTAACACTGTAAGGCAGAGTCCTGTCTCTCTGATTTCTAGGCAAGGAGACTCAGGAGGGATTTGTTTTTCTGCAGCAGCTGTTGCAGAGAGCTCAGTGTCTAGACCCTCATGTGCAATCATAGAAGTGCTTGGGGCACCCATTTTCCTGGGGAGGGGTTCAGGGCGGAGTTTAGCCCTGAGCCAGCAGTGCTGGTGGTAGCCTCCTGATTCCCCAGCTCCATGATCATAGCAGAGGCTGAGGTGTCATTCTGGGGGTGGTTTCTGGAAGCTCAGCCTAGAACCAGCCTCTCCAGCTCTCCCGACAGTGCTGTAGACCCCCGTCCCCTGGATCACACTCCTTCTGCCTTAAATGAACTGGAGCAGTTTCTGTGATCAGAAGCTGGGACTATGGTTGAGCATCCAGCTTCAGCCCAGGTCATGATCTCACAGCCTGGAGCCTGCTTCAGATTCTTCCTCTCTGCCCCTCCCCTGCTTATGTGCTTGCTCTCTCTCTCTCTCTCTCTCTCTCTCTCTCTCTCTCTCTCAAGAAGGGATAAGCATTAAAAAAAAAAAAAAAGAAGAAGCAGCAGCAGCAGCAGCTGAGACTGGCTGTGGTGCATGGGGTGGACAGAGGGTCACAAATTCCTCCCCATCTGGAAATGGAGAGTCTTTTCCTTCCCTTCCACCAGGGCTGAGCCTGTGGCTTCTTCACCAGAGGACAGTGGCACCCGTGGTACTCCATCGATTCCAGGCCTAGCCTTGAAGTTAAGAGGTGAGTGTTTCTGCTTTTTACCCCCTGGAATGTACACTTATTTTATTTTATTTATTTATGTATTTATTTACTTAATGTTTTTATTTTTATTTTTGAGACACAGAGAGACAGGGTGTAAGCAGGGGAGGGGTAGGGGGGAGACACAGAATCTGAAACAGGCTCCAGGCTCCGAGCTGTCAGCACAGAACCCGATGTGGGGCTCAAACCCATGAACTGTGAGATGGTGACCTGAGCTGAAGTCGCCCTGGAGCTCCTGGAATGCTCACTTTTGAGACAGTCCAGCTGGCACGCTGGTGGATTCCCAAGCCACATGGAGAGGCCACATGTCCCCTCTGGTCCACAGTGCCAGTCAAACTCCCAGGCAAGAGCAGCACCAGCCACCAAACACGAGCAAGCGCCTTGGAGGCCCAGCCTAGTCACGCCTCCAGGTGGCGTCAGTCCCAGAAGAACCACACAGCTGAGCCTAGTCGAGCCCAAGAATCATGAGAGAGAAAAACCGTTGTGGTTTTAAGAGCCCACGTCTTGGGGGTGATTTGTTATATGGCAACAGATAGCCAAATACTGACTGACACGGGCAAAGGGAGTAACAGGAAGTGAGATGAAGCTTGGAAAGTCAGCAGGAGTAGATTATGCAGAACCTGGTTGGCCATGGTCAAGAGTTTTGTTGTGGTCCTAAGAGCAGTGGAAAATTGGGGAAACACATTGGGCAGAAAGGTGACGTGTTTGCATTTACCTTTTATGTGGATCCCCCTGACTGCTGTGTGGAGAACAGGCCAGCCTGGCTTACCTGGTGGTGGGATGGGGGAGAGACGTAGTAATTAAAAGAGAGCAAAGTGGGTGGCTCAGAGATACTTAGGAGATAAAATTGTAATGCTGGGTGATGGCTAGGGGACAGCTGGTCATCTTTGTGCACTTTACCTGACTGGTTCCTGCTACTCTTGGGGCCCCTATTACTCATGCCTCATACCTCTACAGAGGCATAAGCGGGAAGGAATGAGGGCTTGGCGGTCAGATACATTGGGGGTTAATCCCAGATTCACTGCCTACTTTCTGTGTTACCTTGGGCAAGGCACTGCTCTAGATTTCACGTTCCCTCTTCAATCAAATGGGAGCAATAAGAAGACAATTGTAGTAATTCCACTGGTTTATTGAGCAGTGCCTGGTGCATAGTAGGCCTGCAAGAAATATGTGTTGTATGAATAATGAATGTAATGGGCTGGAGCCAATGGGGTACAGGAAGAAATGGCCTTAGTTTTCTTCTCGACCTGTAAACTTCTTCCGTCAAAGGCAGTTTTTCCTTCCTTGACTCCTGTTGATAGATAGATCCACGACTATCTGGTCCCTTTGGTTAAAAAGACAGTTTCATTTTGGTAATTAAAGCTCACTTCCAGTAATTAGAGAGTCCACTCTGAATCAGTGAGATATGACACTGTGATTTCCCATCCATCTCAAATTTCAGACAAGCCCCTTCTTTATTGAGGACCTACTATGTGCCAGACCCTGGGCTGGGGGCATGTAGGGTTGCCAGATAAAATACAGGAAGCCCATTAACTTTGAATTCTACACAAATTAGTGAATAATCTGTTAGTAAATGTATGTCCCAAATACTACGTGGGGCATACTTACAGAAATTATTTGTTAGGGGTGCCTGACTGGCTCAGGGGAGGAGTGTGTGTGGAGATTACTCCAATAAATAAACTTAGGGGAAAAAAATAAATTATTTGTTGCTTATTTGAAATTCAAATGTTGGGGCACCTGAGTGGCTCAGTCAGTTGTGCATCTGACTTCAGCTTAGGTCATGATCTCATGGTTCATGAGTTCAAGCCCCGCATGGGGCTCTGTGCTGACAGCTCAGAGCCTGGAGCTTGCTTTACATTCTATGTCTCCCTCTCTCTCTGCCTGTCGCCCACGCATGCTCTGTCTCTCAAAAATTAATAAACGTTAAAAAATTTTTTAAATGTAACTGGAATTTATTTGCTTTTTATTTGCTGAATCGCAGCCCTCATATGCCTTGTCCCTTTCCCGGGGACTATGAGCCTTCTCTGCCTCGGCTGAAGGCATTTGACTCTCGGTGAGCAGGTAGACAGGTCGAGGAATACCTTTCCCTCTATTTTCCCCGTAGCCCATTTGACCAGAGCATCTACCATGCAGTTTGAGCACTGCTCCTTTGTCCTCCTGATCCCCCCCTCACTGCCTAGGCTTCCACTGCCATTAGAGCTACAGTCCTTTGATCTTCGGGAAGCCTTTTTCTTTTCAGGTGGTTAGAAAGTGCATCTGCCTCTGGGAGGCTTGGAGCCTTATCAGCTAGTGCTTTCCATGGCATCCGATTGGGAGTAGGAGTTTCTGTGAAAAGCATTCAGCCGTGATTTCATGGAAGGGGTAGGGGCAGTGCTGCCAGGAGGGCGGGGAGTGGCCCGAGGGAAGGGGTGAGAAGGACCCAAACTGGGGATCCCGAGCTCAGCTCCTGGCCTACTAGGGGACTCCCTACACTTATCTGAGCCACACAGGCTGAAGAGAAAGCACCTGGAAGGGGGCTTGGGGGAGGCTGCTGTCTGCCCCGGTGAAGGGGACACACAGAGAGAGCTGGGGCTGGGGACGGGGGCAGGAACAGGCTCAAGAGTGTGGGTTTGGAGCAAGATCCTTCCTCTTGGGCCTCAGAGCCGCCACCTTAACGTGGGCAGTTGGGGCAGCCTGCCAGGCCCTCTGTCCCAGTCCTGTGTGCTCTTTATCTCTGACTCGCCAGGGCAGGCTGGCCTGTCTGCTGGGTCCTGCAGAATCTCCCTCCTGGGAGAGACCCTTCTCCTCTCCGTGGGTCCCTGGGGCCTGACACAGAGTGGGCTGCCCATGCCCATGGGAGCGACAGCCTTTCTCCCATCTGTCCTTAGGCCCTGAGCCTGGATTTCTTTCCAGAAGCAGTAACTGGGACAACAAGCACGAGAAGGGACTGCTCTCCTGTCTTTAGCTCCTCCTTACCTTGGCCTATGTAGGGAACCATTGACCCTCCTGGGAGGTTCTATAGCCTAAGTAGGGTTTCCTCTTGCTTTCTCCATTGGCTGTTAGAGCTAAGGGATGTTGGTGCCTCTAAGTTACAACCCACTGATCTGCTTTTCCGCCTTCCAAATTTTATTAATGTTATCTCTTCTGTGCTCATCATTATCCTTGTGGTTTTATGCCTTTAAAAAAAAATCCCTTTTGACTTCGTGTTAGTGGAGCGTCAGGAGGGAGCAGAGCTGTGCGTGTGTGTGTGTGTACACGCTCAATCTGTCTTATTTAACCAGAATTCATAGTCAGCCTAATGAAATCTTTACAACAGTACCAAGAGGCCAGTAATTACCCTCGTTTTCCCAATGAGGGAACTGAGACTCAGCGGTGATGTCCACAGAGCTGCTGAGTGGCAGGACCTGGTACCTCCCACAACCCTCAGTCTCCAACACTCCTTCATCTTACACAGCTCTCCCTCCCAGCAGTGCTCAGAGAAGGCCATGCCCTCCCCCCACCCCCGGAAGTTGTCCTCTTATATGGTAAAACCCCAATTTGCCAGAAGGACACTGTGGGGTGACCATGCCTTCCTCTGCACGTGTCCTCTGCACCTTCTGCAGGAGCTGAGGCACCATGAGAGCACCAAGCTATTGTCAAATGCAATTAACAATCGGAAATGACCTTAATGTCCAACGATAGCAGATTGGGTAAATAAATTAGGGCATACCCATTTAAAAAATACTATCTGGCTGTCAGAATGATGAGGTAGAAGAATATTTAACTTCATGGGGAAATGCTCCTGACATACTGGGAAATTGAAAAACGTATTTTCCAAGCAGTGGGAGCAGCACAGCAACAATAGCACATGTATAATAACAAATTATAAAAAAGCAATTAACATTGACCTGCAACCCTTGAGCCTTGAATATAAGTTCCAAGCCAATGTCCAAAGTTAAAAGGAATTCTCTCTACCCCAGGATATGAGATCAAGTTCTAATGCCTTAGCTCTACCCATTTCCCACCTCTGTCTCCCCTCCCTCACCATCTTGAAGCCTACTGTTTACATACCCTGGAGAAGAAAGTGCCTTGACCCTTCCACCGCCCCCACCTGGGGCTTAGTGAGTTCTCTACTCATGGAATACCGTGGGTACCGAGAACATTGTAAATAGTCAAGTTTTCACTTTACCATCAAGCTGGACTGCTTGAAAACACCCCCCTCTCTCTTTTTTTTCTTTGAGGGAGAGTAGGGGTGAGTGAATTAGCTAGAGGGAGGGAAATGGCAGGGAGCTGGAATGATGGAGGAAAAATACCCCCAGTGCACATTAAATGGGGAAAAATGTACCAGAGATCTAGCCATAGCCTATGAAACAATGAATTTCCTTTTTGAAAGATCCTCTGGACTAGAATCAAGGTTTGTTTATTCAGGATGCCTTAGAATAGTGTGCCTCAAAGTGAGGGTCACCTGCCATCAGAGCTGTGCCACCCAGTCTGGGAGCCACTAGGCACATGGGGCTCAGGGTACCCTGGAAATGGGCTGTGAGTGTAAACCATGCACTAGCCCAGGAAGACTTGCTCTATAAAAAAGAATGTAACTTACCTTATTACCTAACTTATTAATAACAGAAATGATAATAGTTTAGATGTATTGGATTAAGTCAAATATATTGTTAAAGTTAATCTCACCTTAAAAATCTTTGTACATTGAAAGCTTTTTTTAAAGCCCTGTGGTGTCAGTGACTCGACATAACACATACTAATTTGTCATCTAAGTGCCGGTGCCACCAATGCAGATACACAGAGGGTTCTGCTCACCGTGACCATGCAGCGACTCTGGCTGGTGGAGCGGCTGTCATCTTGAGCCCTGTGAGTCACCTTGCTACAGGGAAAGCGATGGCTCTGGAGGGTATTGCTCTGGCCTTTAAATGCTCTGGCCTAGAAGTGACACCTGTCACTTCTGCTGATAACTCATTGGCCAGAAGTAGTCACATGGCTCCACTCAACCAAAAGGGGGTGGGACAATCCTACCATGTGCCCCAAAGGCACGGATCCAGAACTACTTGGCAAATAGGGCAAATCACTAACTTGGTTTCTATCAGCTTTTTAATTTTATAAAAATGCAGATAATAGAATAACAGGAAAAGTAGAGTGGGACAGAATAAAAAATAGAGGGAACCACAAAGCCTTTCAATGATGGTTGAGTTTCAAAAATATTTGTGGAATGATGAAAATTCTTTCTGAAGAGGGATCGTGGCCACAACAAACATGTCTCTTGCTTTCTTACCAACAAAGTGCTTGGCAACTGGTTATCTTATATAGGGTATTATGGGTCCCTTTTATGGATGAAGAAATTGGTTCAGAGAGGTGAGTGGTCTGCTCAGGTCTCCTAATCAAGTGGCAGGGCAAGGACTTGGGGCAGGTAAAATAACTGGTGGGATTCTGTCTTTAAACCCCAGTCTTTCTTTCTTTCTTTTTTTTTTTTTTATCAACCATGAACCCTAAACTTGCTATTTTCTATTTCTTTCTAAAATACAAATGTTTAACAGGTACTGAGTTCAGCACTAACATCATTGCTATGTTGTCACCAAGGAAATAGAGGCTGAAATAGATGACGGGACCTGCCCAAGTTATGTAGTCATAAAGAGGCGTGGCTGGGTGGGATTTGAGGAGATTCAAGGCTATAACCACAATTCTTTTGCCACTCTGACTTATTGATATAGTGCTAGAAAACACCTGAAGGCATCATGGATAAACTTTAAGAATACTTCCCAAGATTGTTTCATCCATGGGGTCTTCACCCAGCCACACCTGTCTGGTGCCTTAGACCCTTCTTACCATCCTAATACCAGAGGAGCTGATACTTTGAGATCCTGCCTAAAATCTGGAGACTCAATAACCCATGGAAACCAGAAGATAGACAGAAACAAACACTCCCTAATATTAGCAAGTGGAACCAGATGACTAAATTATGCCAGGATTACATTTTAAAGATACTGTTTCATTTCTAGCTTTATGGGGCTGGATGTAGCTTTTGGAAATGTACTTTTATGTGATTCAAAGTTATTTATTTTACATGCCCTTTAAAAAGTGCCAGTACCATAAATAATAAGTAACATTTGGTTCCTGCTATATGCCCCGCACGCTGCTAAGGCATTAATGTGGATTATTTCATTGAATCCTTACAATGAGAATAAGGTAAATGTAACCCTGGATTGCAGGAATAAGGAGAACCCTGATTACTTACTATGCCTGCCTCCAACTACAGGTTACTTACTTACATGCTTTGATCCTTACACTCCATATCTGCAACCTTCTATCACTGAGCTGGGCCATCGAGAGACTCCTAGAGAGGAGGGGCTTCCTGAGTCATGCTCGGCACAATAGAACTTTCATCTTCTGAAATGAAAATCCATGTCTAATTTAATCTTCACTTGACAAACGAGAGGTCTCATAGGGACAGGGACAAAGTACTTGAAGTTGGAGCTTCCCTGGAAACTTTGTTACAAAGTTTCAGTTTCGGTTGCTTGCTCACTCGCCATCAGGAAACCAGGCAGCCTGATTCTTTTGGTCTTTTATAGCATTGGTTCACGCTGATCAAGTGCTCGCTATGTGCCAGATTGGGTGCTCAGACATTTACAAAGATTATCTCCTGTAGTCCTCATATCCACCGTATATGGTGGGCCTGTGGTCATGTCCATTTCACAGATGAGTAAACTGGGGCTTCAAGAGGTGGGCAATCTTCCCAAGGTCTCAATGCTGGTAGAGACTGAGTCCAGCCTCAACACTTGTATCTGATTCCAGAGTTCCTGTTCTTACCACTATGCTTTCCCTTCTCCAGCATATTGAGGACTTAGGTTTGGAGTTAAATCAAGAAGTCCAGCTCAGTTCTTGGAAGATGAACCTAACATTTGCTTCAGGCTCTTTATAGTCACCTATCTCATTTAATTCTCACATCATCTTCCTGAGGTATGTATTACTATTGATCACTCCCTCTGTCCCCCATCCCCGCCACTTTGACAGATGGAGAAAGTGAGGCTCAGAAAGGTCAGATGGGCTGCCCAAGATCAACCAGTCAATGTGTGGTAAAGCCAGACCTCTCTGACTTTAAGAGCCTTGGCATTACAGGGTTTCTCACCCTTGATGCTGTTGACATTTGTGGCTGGACCGTTCTTTGTGGTAGGGGGCTGCCCTGTGCATTGTAAGATGTTTAAGTTTAATAGAATCCTTGACCTCCAAGCACTAGATGCCAGTAGTCCTCCTCCCCCTGCATCGAGAGGCAAAATTATCTCCAGACTTTGTCAAATGTTCCCTGGGGGCAAAAATCTCTCAGTTGAGAATTCTTGCTCCAGGCTGACCTCTGAATGCAGGGCTGGGGAACTCAAGCAAGAAGAGGTGAAAGGAAACTTCCATGACTTTCTTTTAAGATCCATGAGGGCAGATGTGCAGGGCTCCGTGACACTGAAATCAGCCCCCACTGCACAGCGAAGTATTGACTAGGGCCCATAGCCTGCTGGAGTAAGCCCAGCTGCAGCGCCTTTTGGGTCTGCTGGGGTGTGTTCTCCCTGAGGAGGCCCCCAGACATCAGTGTTTCTCCTGCCCAGGGTTCAAATCTGGAGGCCATTAAGGAACCTGCCTGATGATTATCTCTTGGCTCCAAGTGGCTTTATCTCTAGTCTTCCATTCTAAATGGGACTAATGACCCTTTGAGATTCAGATTCTGCACCAACTGCCCAGAAACTTCTTGGTGAACAGAAGGGAAACCCCTCATAGCTTGGTTCACTGCTTCTGTCTCAGCAAATGCCCCCACCTCCAGGGCAAGTTAGAGACCTGGGAATCAGTGCAGATATTTCCCTCTTGATCAGTGCCCGATTTCGAGTATTCACAGAGTCCTATCAATTTTGGATCCTAAATGTAATTTGGACCCTGCAGTCCTAGTGACTCCCACTTCCCCAGGCTAAGGCACATAGACTATTGCAATATCCTCTCAAACGCTCCCACTTTGTTTGCTCCTGCCTTCCACTCTGTTGCCCACACTGCAGCTAGAGTAGCCTTTTAAAAATGTTAATCTGAATCCACCCACCCACCTACACCTACGAACATTCCCACTCCTGCCCTGAATCCTTCAGCAACACTTTGTCTTTCCCAATCACTTTCTCTACTCCAGACTTTTTCTGTTCTCAGAAGTACCATGTTCCCTCCACCCCAGGACCTTTGCACATGTTATCCCCTCAGCCATGTGTTCTCACTATTTCTTTTTGCTTAAGTAGTGCTGTTCAGCCTTGGGGGAAGTCTTCCCTGACCACTTCTCATCCAACCTCAGTCTAGGTCTAGATCCTTTGTTCCTACAGCAGCATTTCTTTTTCCTCACTGCCCTCTCAGCCTACATACATATTTGGGGATTGCTTATTTGTTGAAACCCCTCTTCCCAGTGAGACTGTAAGAGCCACAGGTGGGGAAAATGTGTCTATTTTGGCTCACCATGATATCCCGAAAGCTTTGTATGCTGCCTGGAACATAGTAAGCATTTTATATGTACATGTTGAATTGCTGAATGAGGTCCTACAATGCTCCCAACAAGCCTGTGAGAATTTCACCTGAGGCCAGTGCTCTGCTCTGACCCCCTACAGCACCTGCTCTCAAGGCGTTATAAGATAGACAGCAGTAGACTCTGAAAGACATAAAGGGCTGTGGAGCCTGACTGATTGGACCAAATCCCCCCACTGCCACTTCCCAGATGTGGAACATTGGGCAAATTCTTTAACATCTCTGTGCTTTCGTTTCCTCTTCTGTAAAATGTCTCATGGGTGGTTGTAAGGATCAAATAAGTGAGCTTCTATAACATGCTTTTCTAAGAGCTTGGCACATAGCGAATGTCCCCATTGATCTTAGTTATTATTAATATCATTAACACAAGGAGCATAGATTCTGGGAGCAGATGAATCTGGTTTTCTCCTGTATTTGCAAATCATTCCCTGTGTGACTTTGGACAAGTCGTGCTGCGCCCCTGAGCCTCGGTTTCTCTACCTGCTAAATTGGGATCTCAAGGCCAATTTCAGAGACAATCATCACAAGGGCCATATAGAATGAGATACGAAGCACATAGACCAGTTGCCTGTGGTTCCCTTCCTGGCTGACTGAATCGGTCCCTGTGGCCTTTTAGACAAGAAGCTTCCTGAAGATAGGCTTCACATCTGCCTTATTTAGGGCTGTTTTCCGCAGCTGCTCTGTACCTGGTAATTGTAGGTGTTCAATAAACAATTCTTTACTGACTGAATGAATCAATAATGATAGGGACCATGCTTTGTTCATCTTTGGGTCCAACCTGAGACTAGTGAAAGACCTAGCATCTAATTTCAATAAATGTTTGTTGATAGAATAGATTTTTTAAAGGGCTATTTATTTCTGTTACCAGCCCCATTTGAGTTTCTCCATTAAACTGAGGAAGATACTTGTAAACCTATCCTAACTCTCTCTAGCCTTAGTCTTCATATCTATAAAATGAGGCTATCTGGGGCGCCTGGGTGGCTCAGTCGGTTGGGCGTCCGACTTCGGCTCAGGTGATGATCGCACGGGTTCGTGGGTTCCAGCCCCTGTCGGGCTCTGTGCTGACAGTACAGAGCCTGGAGCCTGCTATGAGTTCTGTGTTCCCCCCTCTCTCTCCCCGTCTGCTGCTCATGCTCTGTCTCTGTCTCTCAAACATAAATAAACATTAAAAATTTAAAAAATAAAATAAAATGAGGCTATTAATAAAATCCACCACATAAACGTGTTCTGAAAAGTAAATGAAGTAATATGTATTTAGCACACAGAAAATGTTAGTTCTGTATTATTCCCTTCCCTGAGGCTCAGTATCGTCCTCTGTGGAATGGGTATCCACTCACTTATTTATTCATGGGTTACTCAACAAACACAGTGCGCTCATGGGAGGCATTGTAATTAAGACCTTACACGGACTTAGAGAGGTGAAACAAACCAGGGTCCCCTGTCATGAGGCAGTAAGTCTCTGCTGTAGGACAGCATATCAATAGCAAAGCCAAGTGATGAAAGAGCCACGATGTGTGTGAGATCCACGGAGGCTGGGCTGGAGACCTGCAGGGTTTCAGTGATCTCTCTAGGGAGAGTGTAAAAGGTCACCAACTCAGTGTAACCACCAACATGACATCAATCTGCAATGGAGTTGTCCTCTCTGTGTTCTGGGTTTTGTACCCTGGATCCGTGGAATGTGCTGGGTTTGCTGCAGTCCCACTTTCTACCCTGGCCCACCAACATGCGAGAGGCTGAGCCAGGTGTGACAATCCCACTGAGTATCTAGTTCAAACACACATCCCTTCCTCAGACTCAGCTTTCTCTCTCCCCCGCCCCCCCCCCCCCGCCGGATTCTACCTCCTCAGGGGACTGAACAGTGATTCCCTTACACTCTGAACGTGGAGCGAGTGCCTGGGGTGCCTCCAAAGAGTGCTGGGCTCCTGGTTCTCCAAAGACAAGCCTTCCTCTTCCCGAGGGCATGCTTGGGCACTGGCACTGGAAATGGGAACAGGCGGGCTGTGTCTCTGGGTTCCTGCGTCTAAGTGGCTCACATGTTTGTCTCTGATGTTTACAGCTGGTTCCAGCGAGCTGACTCCTGCCAGTCAAATTCATGAGAGATTGAAGCATCTGAATTAGAATTTTACATTTAATCTAGGTGTAAGTTGTGGGGCTGGGCGGGGGGGGGGGGAGACTATTCATTTCCAGTGACCAACATATTTGCACCTGTTACTCAGAGCAGTCTTACTTTCAATGAAAAGAGATTTACATGCCAAGGGTATTTAAATATCAGGGGAGGGTCTGCTGTCAGTGGTCTGCCAGAGGTAGAAGGCTGTCTGAGCCTCAGTGGCCCATCCTAGCAAGTCTCAGGGAAGGAGCAAGATTTACAAGAACAGAGCCCGCCTGGGCCGCTTCTTCCATCGGTAAAGGCCTCCCTGCAGTATTTTCTGTCTCGTCAACGCTGCATTTCATTTTAAATTGCAGCTGAAAGCAGATATTTTCCCTCTTGCCTATTACACCTCTTAATTTGTCTCTCCCTCTGCTGTTATTTGTCTCTATAAAGTGTTTTGCATGAAAGACCCACACAGCACAACGTTGCTTTGCCATGGGTTAGGTTTAACAGGAAGGGAAAGTGCAGAGAGACCTAAGTCCAAGGAGGAAGGTGTGAGAGCCCTGGGGTGGAGACACACGTGGCTAGGATATATGCCTGGCAATGTGTACATGTGCATGGTTTTGGACCTGGCGGCTGTGTGTCAGGGGATATGTTGTGTGCACATGTCAATATTCGTACGAATATGTAGAAGTCTAGGTATGCTCTGGTATACTCACTTAGTGTTCATTCCTTGTGTGCAAGTACCCGCTCCCAGGCTAGCCCTGAGAGCATATGTATCTATGCGGAGGAGCACTCATGTACGCGTAAACACACGCAGGCTTCTAGGTACGCATGTCACATGATATGTGGGGTCTCTACACACGACCAGGGTTCTCTCTTCTCCTCTGTCCCCGGTTCCCATCTCTCCCTCCCCTCTCCGGCTAGGGTACCCAGCCCTTGGGGCGGTGGGGAAGGGCAGGCAGAGCAGTGGTCTGTGGGGGCCCAGCGGAAGCACTGCCTTAGCCTGGCCCAACCACGGCCACCTCCTCCTCAGAGCCTGCCACAGCAGCACCACCAGGGCTCGTGTAGGAGCTCTGGGGACCCCTGGGCAGGCCCCCAGCTCCCTGTCAATCCTAGCCTGGCACGGAGGGGTCAGAGCTGCTACCGAATGACGAATGACGGCCGGAGCCCTTCAGACTGGCCGGGTCTCCTGCTTCCACCCGCAGACCAACAACAGGAGCGGCGCGGGAGGGGGCTGCAAGGAAAGAAGGGTCTCGGTCGCCCCCAGTCCAGCGAACGCCGGCCACTAACCAATGGGCGACTGCAGCCCAACGGGGATCCCTCCGAGGCAGCCAATGACCTCGCTCCGCTCTCCACCCCCGCCCGCGCCAACTCCGCGCAGCTGGACCATTGGTGCGGGTGGGATGGGGGGAGTGTGCGCGGCGCTGGCCACTTGAGGGAGGGGGCGTGGTTTGGAGTCCCTTCGCCTCTCCCCACCGGCGCTTAGGCCCAGCGCTCCCTACCCTCAGACGCAAGGCCATTGGCCTGGCTGCGGCGCCGCGGCGGAGGTGGACCGTGGGGCACGCGCAGTGGGCGTGGCCCGAGGGCGTGGCCCGGAGGGAGGCGGGGCCGCGGGCGCTGTCTCAGTGAAAGCC
>NC_043707.1:123232280-123260255 GCF_006229205.1 Suricata suricatta | reverse complement strand
TGGCGCCCCCGCCTCGGCGGCGGGGGGACTCGCCCCCGAACTCCCTGAACTTGAGCGTCCTGCAAGTATTTGACCCCCACCCTGGGAGGCGCCCCTCGACGACCCCCGCGTGCCGAACCCCCTGCCGGCCAGTGCCTGCCTTCCAAGGGCCTGGGGGGCCCGGCCGGAGCTGACCGGCCCCAGCCCCGCGCCAGGCCACGATGCTCATGAGGAAAGTGCCCGTCTTCGTGCCGGCCTCCCCGTGGGGGCTGCGGCTGCCGCAGAAGTTCCTCTTCCTTCTCTTCCTCTCGGGCCTCGTCACCCTGTGCTTCGGGGCGCTCTTCCTGCTGCCCAACTCCTCTCGCCTCAAGCGCCTCTTCCTGGCCTCCCGGACCCAGCAGCCCGGCCTGGAGGTGGTGGCCGAAGTCGCCGGCCACCCCCTGGCCCGCGAGCAGGAGTCGCCTCCCAACCCGGCCCCCGCCGTGCCAGCCCCGGGTGAGGACGACGCCAGCAGCCAAGCCAGTGCCCGCCGCCGGAAAGGGTGGCTGCGACGCACGCACCCCACCGGGACGCGTGAAATGGCCACGGCGGCCCGGAGCAGCGGCAGCGCGGCCCTGCGACCCCAGGGGGCCACGGCGGCCCGGAGCAGCGGCAGCGCGGCCCTGCGACCCCAGGAGCCGAGCATCCCGTTCAGCTTTGACTTCCACGCCTTCCGGAGCCGCCTCCGCCACCCGGTCCTGGGGGCTGGGACTGACGAGAGCAAGGAGCCCCAAAGCCTGGTTCGAGCCCAGCGGGAGAAAATCAAGGAGGTAAGGACTCTCCTTCCTTGGGAAAGGAACAGACTGTTTGTGGTTCCATCCGGATCCCCAGACCCCAGGCACTTCTGGTCGCTGGACCACTACTTTAGGCCCTCCCGGCACACCGCACCCCCCTCTCTCCCAGACTTTCCACCTTCTCCTTAGTGGGCACTTTCCCGCTGTTGGGTTCAGATAATCATCCCCATCCCTGGCAGATAGTAGCCGAACCACTGGATCGACTCTCCTCTACTCCCAGACTCGGGTCCTTCCAATCAGGTCCCCAACCCACGTGGGCTCTGCTCTGCCCCTTTGTGGACTTGCTAGTTAGGTACCTTAATGGACACCCTCTCTGCTTGTGCCGGGCCAAGAGCCACATTCTTTCTCCCTGTGTGTCCTGACTTTCCCTAAACCCCTGAAGGATCTGCCACCTGGAAATCCAGGATTTGGGGGTGGTATTTGGTGTCCTGAAAGTGTTTTGTAATCCAGCTGGAAGGTATTGTGGATTCTTGCTAACTATTTCTGTTGAGCTTGGGAGCAAAGGTACAGAATCACATGTGATGCAGGAAGGAGTGATCAGTAGGGTGGTGGTGATGTTACAGCCCAGATCGGGTGCGTTCAGGGTGGTATGGCCGTAGACTGTGGTGGTGGTACAGAAGCTCTGAGGTTATTGGCTTAATGAAGCAGGTCTTGGACTTGTTCCCTGTAGGGATTGTATGAGGGAGGGATTTAGAAGGATCACTTTGAGCGTGACTCTTGGTCTCAGTTTAAAGAAACCAAAAGCAAACGCAGCCTCACCATGGCTTGAAGATTGTTGCCAAGCCGCCACTGGTAACCAAATACTCCTCTCTACCACTGTTAGAGCTGCCTGCGTGAGGATTTTGCCCAGCAGTGCAGAGGGGGCTGCAGTGACACCCCCAGGCCACGAGGGGGCTATGGGCAAGCAGTGGGCCAGGGTCTCCTCCCTAGAATTAAGAGGATGCTTCCCCTCCAGCCCCCTCTTTAACCCTCCCATGGACCCAGAAGGAAAGGGCTGTTTCCGTCTAGACTTCTTGGTTTGCTGCAAAGGAGTCAGCAGGTCTGATTTCCAGGGGGAGCCGGGAGCAAGGGTCAGGACCTGCCCTGCCAGGATCTACTCAGAGGCCAGTGGAGAGCTTCACTGTCCCTTTCTCTGTGCCTGGACTGTCTTCCATCCCAATGTCCACCTTTCTCAGGCTTCTGACCTCTGCTGGTACTCAGCCCTTATAAGATAATCCCTGTTTGGAGACTATCTTAACTAGCAGTTACAGGACATTTTGTGACATCAAGATAGAAAGCCACACAGATGAGTGGTGTGTGTGTGTGTGCGTGTGTGCGCACGTGCGCGTGCGCTCTCAGTTTTCAAATTGTTGTTGAAATCTCAAAGGTTGATTGAAGGCTGGAACTTGTAGGAGTTCAGGAAGGGACATCATTTCCCCCTTTTTGGTTAAGAACTGTGTCATTGGCTACTTATCTGAACCACCCGCAGCTCGCTTTCTTGAAGCCAGCTCTGAGCACATTAGCATTTTCTGCCTTTTTATGTCTCCCTGGAGAGCAGTAACCCCCAGTGACATTACATACAAACTACACCCATGCAATTTATCCTGGGGGTGTCCAGCGCTGCCATCAGATTTTTCAAAGCGTCCCTCAAAGAATTAAGAATGAACTACTGGCCTCTTCAGAAGAGGCGCTTTCTGCATTCACATCTAGGTATGTGACCTATTTCTGAAAGCCTGGGTTTGGGAGCCATGGCAGGAAGTGGGTGCTGGCTATGGGGGACTTGGTTCTGCCCCTCTCTACATAGAGAGCTTCCCTTGTGGGCAGAGGCCGCAGGCTGCAGCAGCTGGGGGTGGTGGGAGGCGTGGAGACCCTGCTCTGCAGGTGGGTGTAAAATAACATGATGGGCAAAGGTTTGTGTTGGTTGCCAGATGTCTGGCTCATTCAGACTGGCATCTCTGGGAGCCCCTGGTAGTAGCTGGAGGCCTGCTTGCATGTACCTGCGTTTGGTGTTCAGTGAGCCCTCTTAACTAGCCCGAAGACCTTAAGCTCCTCGGAACAGAGAAGGTGGAACTATACACACTATTATATCTTGAAGCCTGCTGTCTTCTCAGGCTTCTTGAGTTTGGACCCCCGCCCCTCCAAACAACCTGGAAAATGCGGGGCAGAGTTTTTGGTTTAGCTGTTAACACAGAGCTGCCTTCCCTGGTGTCCTGCCTGATAGGGAATGCGTAGGACTATGGCTGGAGAATGCCTTTATTTCCTTCCCATTTACATTTCTATCTGTGGCATGCCCAGGGGCAGATCATTTTAGAGAGGTGCCTGTCTTCATAAAAGGGACTGGTGCTTCCCTCTCTGGCTTGTTTATTTCCAGACATGGATTGATGAGACCCCAGGAACAGAGGGGGAGCTAGCATCAGATAAAAAGGGCTCTGTTCTTATAAGATGAGGTTTTTAAAGTGAAAGTAAACACCAAGAGATACCCAGAGAGGGTGATAAATGGGAGTGAATGAAGACTGGACACCCAGGCTCTAGATCAATGAAGTATATTTATAAACATTCTGGTTTGAGAGATGAACATGGTCATGAGGTCTGTGCTGATAAGATGGGTTGAAGCCACATGTTTTGGGTGTACATGCAGCGGGAAACAATCTGTCAGTAGAACCAGCTGTTTCTTTTCACTCTGTAGCCGTGGAACCGTGTAGGAGGTAAGGTGGTGGAAAGGGGAGACCCAGAGAATGTGGGTTTGAGTCTCAGCTTCCACTGTCAACTGTCTGACTTTGGGAAAGCCACCTGCTCTTATTCCTGGACCTTCTTTTTCCTTTTGTAAAATGGAATGAGGAGGGTCACATACACTCTTGCTTCCACATGTGGCCCCTAAGTAGACTGCCAGCCTGACCAGGGACTCCCTTTGCAGTGGGATTTTCCCAGCTCCGTTTGCAATGTGCTAGTTGGTTCCACGAAGAGACAGTGGTGTGTTGGTGTTGGTGACAGTGGTAGTATTTGCTTTTGCATCCCTGGCGCTTTGTCAAGAATCATAGAATTGATTAAGTTAATTATTTCTATCATCCCTGTGGATCTTAGTTTATTTATTTTTAGAGAGAGAAAGACGTGTGAATGTGCGCAAGCTGGGGAGGGGGCAGAGGAAGAGAGAGAGAAAGAGAGAGAGAGAGAGAGAGAGAGAGAGAGAGAGAGAGAGAGAGAGAGAATCTTAAGCAAGTTCCAACCCTGGGCTCGATCTCCCAGCCCGTCAGATCGTGACATGAGCCAAAATCAAGACTTGGACGCATAACTGACTGAGCCACCCAGGCGCCTCCATATGGGACTTTAGAGATGGGATCGAACAGTGACAGCTCCTCAGCCTGGGATCACGAAGAGTAAAGGAGTTGGCGAGAATGTAAAACAGCTTGCTAGCAGCCTTCCCTTTCAGATCTGACGATGATATAGGAAATTATTGTCATAATTATTAATTATAGGGGAGCTGTGCCATTGGTGGATTTCTTACAGATTCAAGTTCAACAGATTTTCTCACTCATAACAAGCTCTGGGAATGTATAGCTTGGCAGGGTTACATCTCCATGAAAGGATTCACACTCTCCTGGGTGTCCTGCTGATGACAATTTGTTGCCTATCTGGTGGGGGGGTGGGGCTCAGTTGTCCCTTCCAGTTTAGGGGGCTTTTGTTAAAGGGAACTGGGCAGTCTGAGACAGGGAGAGTATAGATTTAGAATGGGGCCTCCCCTGGTCCATAGGCAGAACACGGGTTGAATTTCATCCCCATCCCCTCTGCCTAGTCCCCTTGTGCAGCACCATATGTGGCGGTCCTGCTAAGAACACAACCTGGGTTCAAGACCTCGTCACGCCATTAACTCTGACATCAGAGGAAAACTCCTGTCTATCACTGGGCCTGTATTCCTGGTAAAACAAAGGGACTGGCATTTAGGGGCCTCTTCTCTTTCCCTCACTCTTACCTGTTTACTATTTTGTCTATGGATCTGCCCAAGCGCCTTGAATTAAGGTCTGACACCTAGCTGGAACTCAGTTACTTAAATGAGTGGCTACAGTAGAGATCTATAAACTAACAGTTAAGGTTGCTGGTGGCAGAGGCTGGGTCTTCCTCCTGAGGGTGCCTAGAATTCTAAGGGTGTCAGAGAAGTGGCCATGGCAAGGCTGGAGACTTAGCAGCTCTGGGACCCAAGAGGCTTTTTAGAAGTTGCAGTAATTTCCCAAGTACAAGTAGTCTACCTTGAAGAGAGTGGGGAGGTGGCAGCCATGAATAAAATCTTTTCATGCCTGGATAGCAGGCATCTGGAGGATGCCCGAGTCGCCCTGGAGTGCCCAAGACTTGGCAGGGAGCACCCCAGCTCTTGCTTCCTATGCCTGCTGTGTTAAGCCTTCAGGATATTGCTGGTTATGATATGTGACTATTCTGAATAAGTCATCTTGGCAAATGATCTTTGCTCGCCATTAATGGGCTGGTTTGTTAGTCATGTGTGGTTTCCCTGAAGATCTGAGTTATCACTGCTAGTGCCATGGAGAGGCAGGAAAATTAAAGGGCTTTGTGTTCTTTGTAGGATGTGAATCGAGCCTGTGAGATGTTCAGGATAATTAATATTAGGAACACCTTAGATCTGAATAGTTTTCCTTTGAAGAGCTCTGTTTGAGTTGCAGATTCATTGAGGATCTTTTCTTCTCCCTGTTCTTTAGTTTCACTCCTGTCCTGCTCTATGATACATTTGATGTAGATGGGAAGACTGGCCTATAGTAAGTGGACAGGTCCTTTGGGAGACCCTTACGTCCTAAGCCCAGCCACATCTCATCCTTCTTTCTTGGAATTGAGTACTGTGTATAAAGCTTAGACCTTGTCCCCACCAGGTGGACAACTTCACAGCCGCAGGTCGGGTGGATCTCTTATGTCATGTTGCACTGTCATTTGGGGGAATTAGGTGGACACATTCCAGGAGCAATTGCTTGTTGGGACTCACATCCTTACCTCTGTCATTAGTGTTAGGTCTGGAAACAATGGCTTTTAAAAGTCAGCTGTTTAGTTCACACTGAAGTTAACAAAGGGGTAAGAATATAGATTCCCCTGCGGTTTTTGGAGTGACTGATTTATACCCAAGCTCAAGAAATGCTTTTCCTCTAGCTTTCCCTGAAGACTGATCCATTACTCTACCAAAAATAAATATTGTGATATATATCAGGCATACTTTGCTCAAAGGGACTTACATCTTTTCTCTTATTGAAAAAAATAAATCAGGCTCACAAATTGGAAAGGAATTCCATTCAGGGAAGCAGTTTGATAATCTTGCTGGGCAACCAGTCCTATGGGCACCACCTCTGGCCTTCCAGGCTCTGAGCTGTCGGCACAGAGCCCGGCATGGGGCTAGAGCTTGTGAATCGCTAGATCATGACCTGAGCTGAAATTGGACACTTAACCAACTGAGCCACCCAGGCGCCCCTATTTTTATTGTTTTTGTTTTGTTTTGTTTTGTTTTGTTTTGTTTACAATAGACTCCACACCCAGTGTGGGGCTTGAACTCAGGACTCTGAGATCAAGAGTTGCATGCTCTACCAACGGAGCCAGCCAGGTGCCCTGATTTTGGTTCTTTTAAATGCAGAGTTGATGTGGCTGAGATCACTGCAAGTCAGACCTCTGCCCCCAAGCAGAGCAGAGACCATGGAGGCCCCAGCTGTAGGTTTCAGGCTCAGTATGTGTGCTGGCCAGGCCGCGGGTGTTTTCCTCCCTGAAAAGGCTGTTTTCTAAGATTCGGGTTGAGAGCTCCCCAGACTTGGCAGGCAGGCGGAATAGCTCTTACTCACAAGGAGGCCTGAGTATGTCTCTTAACTCCGCCTTTTCATTAATTAAAGGCTAAGATCAGGGCAGCTGTCCATCTGTATTAGTGCAGCACCACTAGCGGTAACTTTCACAGAAGAAACTTTGGCATACTGATTGGTGTTCTCCTTAATTGTGCTTCTGTCTGGCATGCTCTGGGTATCACCTGCTCCACAAGTAAAACTTACAGGCCAACAATGTTCACTAAATAACGACCATTTTCAGCGGTTGAATATAGATTTCTCCCTGTTCCCCCACCTCTGGCATGACTTGGTGGTTCAGAAAATCCACTGTGCAATACAGCATGTTCTGTAGGGCCTGCTGAGTCGTGTAGATGGCTTTTGGCCTCTCGATGCCTCTCCATCTGTTTTTGTCTTTTTTTTTTTTTTTTACAACAACCCTGTGATCCAGGTACTGTTTAAGTGTAGTGTACATACAGCAAAGCACATAGATCTTAAATATACAGTTTGCTGAATTTCAGCAAAGGTAGGAAACCATGAAAAGCACACATGAAGATATGGCACATTTCCATCACTTCAGAAAGGTCCCTCTGCTCCTTCCCAGGCCATCCCCCATCACCTGTACCTCCCATCTCCTATTCCAGTGTGTCACCAGAGGTTTGTCTGGCCTGTTCTAGAGCATCAAATACATAGAATAGTTTAACATGTGCCCTTTTGTGCAAGGCCTCTTTCATCAAGGTTGATTTTGAAATTCATCCCTGAATATATTCATACTTAATTCCTTTTTCTTGTTGAGATATATTCTCTTGCATGAATATAGTACAATTTGTTTATCCGTCACGTTTTGTTGGACATTTTGGTTGTTTCCAGTGTTTGGCTATTATGAATAAAGCTGCTGTGAATATTTTATGTACAGGCTTTGTATAGGCCTGGTTCCATTTCTTTTATGTGAAAACATGGGAGTAGAATTGCTGGTTCATAGACTAGACACATGTTTAACTTTATAGGAAAACTGGAAACACTCTTCCTAGTTAAGGCCATTTTATACTATTGTCAGAAGTGTGTGAGAATTCTACATCTTTGTCAGCTCTTGCTATTGTCCACCTTTGTAAGTTTAGCCATTCTATGTGATGTGTAGTAATATTTCATTGTAGCCTTAATTTTTGATTCCCTGTTAACTATTGGTATTGAACATCTTTCCATGTGTTTAGTATTTCTGTATGTTCCTATAAATGTCTATTTAAATCTTAGGCCCCCTTTTTTAACTAAAAAATTGAGCTTTTTACCATCTTGTTGAATATAGAAATTCTTTATATATTCTGGATATAAGTCCTTTGTCAGATATATATACTATAAATATTCATTCCCAGTCTATTATAAATACTAGCTCTCAGGAGCTCCTGGGTGGCTCAGTCAGTTTAGCATCCACCTTCGGCTCAGGTCATGATGTCATGGCTCATGGGTTCAAGTGCTGTGTCAGGCTCTGTGCTGACAGCTCAGAGCCTAGAGTTGGCTTCAGATTCTGTGTCTCCCTCTTTCTCTGCATCTCCCAGCTCACATTCTCACACTCTCAAAAATAAACATACATACATACATATTAGCTCTCAGAATATTTCATTTTCTTAGTGGTATCATTCAAAGAGAAGTTAAAAAATTTTTTGATGTTTATTCATTTTTTGAGACACACACACACACACACACACACACACACACACAGATTACAAGTGGGGGAGGGGCAGAGAGAGAGGGAAACACAGAATCTGAAGGAGGCTCCAGGCTCTGAGCTGTCAGCACCTGCTGTCAAGGGGGCTTGAACTCACAGATCCATGGCCTGAACCAAAGTTGGAAGCTCAACTGACAGAGCCACCCAGGTGCCCCAAAGAACAGAAGTTTTCAATTTTGATGAAGTTAGTCTATCAATATTTTTTTTTACGGTTAGTGCTTTCTGTGTCTACTTAGAAAACAAAACAAAACAAAACCTTTGCCTTCCCCATGATCGTGAAAATAGTCTCCTTTTAATTTCAGAAGTTTGATCAGTTTAGTTTTTACTTTTAGGTCTCCCATCTACTTCTCATTAATTTTTGTATGTGGTATGAGGTAGGAGTTGAGAGTCATTATTTTACATTTAGATGTCCAGCTGTTTATCACTTTTTGTTGAAAAGTCTTTCCTTTCTCCATTGAATTGCTTTGAATCCCAGTTAGATTAATCAATCATATATATACATGATTTTGTTTCTGGACTCTTCTGTTCTACTGGTTTATCTTTATGATAATTCATACTATCTTGATGCTGTAGCTTTATAATAAGTCTTTAAAGCAGGTCCTCTATCTTTGAGCTTCCTTTTCAAAATTGCTTTGCTGATTATAGGTCCTTTGCATTTCTCCAGACGTTTGAGAATGAGCTTGTCAGTTTCTGCAAAAAATCCTGCTGGGAGTTTGATTGGGTTTGCTTTGAATCTGTAAGTCAAATTGGGGAGAACTGATATCTTAACAATACTGGGTCTTTGATCCATGAATGTGGTATCTCTTTCCATTTATTTAGATTTTTTTTCCTCTCAACAATGGTTTGTACTTTTCGGTGTAGAGGACTTGAACGTCTTTTATTACAACAGCCATTTGCTATTGTAAATGATAATCTTTAAATTTGTATTTTTAAATTTTCATTGATAGTATATAGAAATACAATGGACTTTTGTATTTTGACTTTGTGTCATGTGACCTTATTGAATTCATTTATTAAATTTGTTCTTTATAGATTCTTTAGGATCTGTTGGGTCTACAATTATATTGCCTGTGAGTCAAGACAGTTTTACTTCTTCCTTTCCAGTGTTTATGCCTTATATTTCTTCTTATTCTTTCATTGCACTGGCTAGGAGTTTGGTTCAATATTAAGTAGAAGTGGTGAGAACTGAGATTTTTGCTTTGCTCTTGAACTCAAGGGAGAAGCATTCAGTATTTTACATTAAGTATGATGTTAGGTATAGGTGTTAGCAGATGTCTTTTATCAGGTTGAAGTTACCTTACATTCCTAGTTTGCTGAGAGTTTTTATCAGAAATAGGATTGAATTTAGTCAAATACTTTTTCTGCATCTGTGGAGATGATCATATTGTTTTTTTCTTTAATTCTGTTAATATGGTGAATCATATTGATTTTACCCTTTTTTAAAAAATGTTTTGTTTATTTTTTGAGAGAGAGTGTGCAAACAGGGGATAGGCAGAGAGAGAGGGCAACAGAGGATCTAAAGTGGACTTTAGGCTTAGCAGGCTGACAGTAGCTAGTCCAATGTGGGGCTTGAACTCATGATCTGAACCAAAGTGTGATTGATGCTCAACTGACTGAACCACCCAGGTGACCCAGAATCATATTGATTTAAAAGAATCGTAAACTTGCATTTGATTTTCAAATATTTTGTTAAGAATTTTCGCATCTGTGTTCGTGAAGCACATTGGTCTATAGTTTTCCTATAAGGGCTTTGTATGGTTTTTGGTACAGCATTATGTTACTTCATAAAATGAACTGAAAAATGTTCTCTTATATTTTCTGAACAACATAACACTAGTGTTATGTCTTCCTTAAATGTTTGATGGAATTTACCTTTTACTACCACCAAAGCCATCTAGGCCTAGAAGGTGTGTGTGTGTGTGTGTGTGTGTGTGTGTGTGTGTGTGTGTGCGCGCGCGCGCGCGAGCGAGAGAGACACACACACACAAAGAGAGAGAGAGGTTTTAAATTATTTCAATTACTTTAACAGATATAAGGCTATTCAGAATTTCCGTCTTGTCAGTTTTGTCAATTTAGCTTTCAAGAAATTTGTCTATTTCATCCACATTACAGAATTTATTAGAAATAAAGTTATTTCTAAGATTCTCATTTACCTTTTAATATTTGTAGGGTCTGTAGTGCTGCTCCCTCTTTCATTTTCAATGTTGGTAATTTCTGTCTGTGTTTCATTCTTAAAAATAGTGTAGCTAATAGTTTATCAGTCTTATTGAAACCAACTTTTGATCTTTTTAAAAACATTTTGTTTAATGTTTATTTATTTTTGAGAGAGAGTGAGTGAGAGAGCATGAGCATGGGAGGGGCAGAGAAAGGGAGAAACAGCTTGAAGCAGGCCCCAGGCTCTGAGCTGTCTGCACAGAGCCAATATGGGGCCTGAACTCATGAACCATGAGATCATGACCTAAGCTGAAATCAGACGCTTAATGGACTGAGCCACCCAGGCGCCTGTGATCTTTTTTTTTTTTTAATCTTTATTTATTTTTGAAGGAGAGAGAGAGAGTGAGCAGGTGAGGGGCAGAAGAGAGGGAGACACAGAATCTGATGCAGGCTCCAGGCTCTGAGCTGTCAGCACAGAGCCTGATACAACTCCTGAGCTGTGAGATCATGATCTGGGCAGAAGTCAGATGCTTAACTGACTGAGCTACCCCGCTACCCCCGTCTCCTTTTCTTTTAGAATTCCAGTTACATATGAGTTAGATTGCTTGATACTTTTTTTACAGATAACTGAATCTCTTCATTTTCTTTTCAACCTTTCTGTGTTTTGATGTAGATAATTTATATTAACATATCTTCAAGTTCACTGAACGCTTCCATTGGTTATTAAGCTTACCCAGTGAATTTTTTAGTTCAAGGATTTTTTACTTCTAGAATTTCCATCTGGACCTTTTTCATTGTTTGTTTCTCTGATATTTCCCATCTTTCATTTATTATTTGCATAGTTTCCTTTAAATTCCAAGGGAGGTTTATAATAGTTTTTCAAAAGGCGTTTTTTGCTGTTTCCAAAACCTTTGTCATCATTGAGTCTGTACTTATTGACTGTTTCATCTTCTGGTTATGGGTCACTTTTTTTTTTTCATTTTCTTGTGTCTACACATGAAAAAATTCTGTGTCAAACACTGTGAATCCTATTTTTTAAAGATTCTAGCTTCATCAGCTTTTATGCATTTTTTTCTCTCCTCTTTATGTTAAGCTGTCAGCTGTCACTTCTCATAGTTGTCAGGATAGCTGCTCTGGTGGCTTATTTTCTACCTTCCCAGTTTTGAGATTTTCTAATCTGTATTTGGCCAGGAAGCCATTCAATCTAAATTTTATAATTTAGCATTATATGTAAAGTGCAAGTGAACACTTGAGTTGGTTTCTAAACACTCCTGAATCAATGACATAAACTTTATCAAGTACATATTTTAGTGTAATTTAGCTAAAGATTCTTATTTATTTTTAGAAATTGGTAGTGGGTGTGTGAAATATAATTTTGTACTGAACCTATATCCTAAATAAAGACAACATGAAAGGGCTCCTAATTTTTGGTTGATGTGAATTTAAATTATTTGTTCATTTTTTGCTCCTCTGTTTTTAGATGTTAGAAGAAATATTTATCGGTATGTGATGTTCCAGCAACCTCCATTAGTGTTCCTTTCTTCCCAGGATTGTTTAAGCTGTCAAATATTTTTTCTGGGCTTCTTACCTTCACTCTATTTACTATGTTTTAAACCTTGGTTTATAAATTCCTTTACTAAAAAAAAGAACTCACGTAGGCCAAATTGCTGAATTACTGATCAGCAGAAAGCTAAATACACAGGGCTGAGGATTTCCAAGGTGCATTCTGTGAGATCTGATCTCTTAATTCCCCTTATTCAAGAAAGCTCAATGTGGAGTAAAGATAGTATCTTATGGCAAAGGCTATCTTTAATTTCGTTTATGTCCTTTGGAATGAGTGGAGTGTTGAATGAAAGTTATGAGTCACTTATTTGAGATCCTTCCCCGGCCTCCGCCTTCCCCGCCCATTTTCACTCCTGGAATGAGCTTTAAAGAGATTAAACCTAAACTTTTCCAAGTCGATGCTGATCTCCTCAGAAGACATTTCAGAAGCATTTTTGTTTTTTCCTGTGCTTGTGTTCTTGACCTAAATCAGCAACTCTTCCTCCTTTCCAAATCTCCCAGAAGCCATTCTCCATGTCTACCACATACCTTAAAGAACTCTGGAGCAGTCTTGGTTTTTAATTATAAGAATCAATGGGGAAGGAAGACTTTATAGTTTCTTGCTCTCAGGACTGGCCCTTTTAGAGAGCAGCCTATAAAATATAACCAATGTTGTTACTTTAGGGTATACAGAAGCCCTTTATAGGGAAAGCTTCATGTTAGACAGAAAAATAGCAGCTCAGTCTAGAGACTTCTCTAGCAGTTTCAGATACAGGTCCTCGTGGATGTATAATTATGTAAGGGGCAGAGGCTTCACACGGATATACTTCCAGAGGTGGTATTGTAAAAGAGCCTTCTTATAATCATGCTAGGAGATCTGTCTGGTTATTGATCCTCGAGTAGCTAAGAATGGTACCAGAGTAGTGTCAGTCCAGATGGGGCTGAGGAAGACAATGTTAGACATTTCCTGTGATTAGACACTGAATTAGATTAAAGCATAATAAGATTCTCTGTCCTCTGAGTAAAGTGCTCTTAAAGTTGGCACCAGTGGGAGAATTCCAGGTTGTCAGCCCTGGTATTTGAAGTCTCCCTGCATATTACAAAAGGGTTTCTGACTCTCTGGTCTCTGTACCACCCACTGGCGTTTAAATCCGCAGGGTGAATCTGCAGGGCATCTGCTTTGGAGAGGAGTGGGGGTAGGGCTGGGACACTGCCCACCTCCTCCTGGGGAATTGAGATAAAACACTCGTGTGTGTGGTATTTTTAGTAGAACCCTAGCATCCCGTTAAGAGTTTCGCTGATCCCCACAACAGCCCGTGGTGTACAGGGCATAGACCATAATCCCATTTTATAGCTGAGAGAATAAAGACACTGAAATGGCAGCAACCACCACCGGGCCCTGCCAGTTTAGGCTGTGATACCCTGATGGAAACCCACTCTCCTGACGCCTTGGTTGACATTCATTCTATTACCTCACCTAAAGGCTCATGGGTAATATTTTAGAGGAAGCGCTTTCACTTTGGGATGGATTAGAGTAGAAATTTTCAGTCTTGGTAGGTATCAAAGAACTGGTCTGATGAATCTTTAGAACAGGGATTCTAGGGGCTCCTGGGTGGCTCAGTTGGTTAAGTGTTTAATTTCGGCTCAGGTCATGATCTTGTGGTTGGTGAGTTCGAGCCCCATGTGGGACTCCGTGCTGATGGCTTGGGAGCCTGGAGGCTGCTTCGGATTCTGTGTCTCCCTCTCTCTCTCTGCTCCTCCCCTGCCAACACTCTGTCTCTCTCTCAAAAACAAACATTAAAAAAAAAAAAAAAAGAACAGAGATTCTAACTTTTATTACCTCCTGGGACCCCATGGAGGATTTTTGTAAACACAGACACTTGAGTTTCTCCTCCAGAGATTTTGATTTAATTGGTCTTGGGTGCAGCCTGAGCATTGGGATTTTTAAAACTTCCAGGTGGTTCTAACATGCAGCCATGCTTTAGAACGCACCTAGGGCAGCTTTGTCTTCACGTAGGCTGTATCTCCTTCCTGGCTATATTTCCCTTTTACCCACTGACGGAAGAGTTTGGAAATTTCTTGTATTTATTCAGATGGAGACCAGGATTGGGTAAGGAAAAAATGAGCTGGAGAAATGACTCAATTAAAAATGAGCTTTCCAGAGTTAAGAGCCAATACTTTTAACACAATACAGTGAAGCCACGGATTTATTAAAACTTTAAGAAAAAGTGTTGAAAACCCCAACTATGTCCTGAGCCTCAGTTATACACCAAAGGCTACATGAGCTGAAGGAAAGGCAAAGATGAATCTTTGGAATTGCGTGGTGTAACACTGTCCTGCCTCTGAATCACTTCCCACCACGTACAGGTGCAGAGAAGGCGAGAAACAGTCACTAGCTGCGTTACTAGTTGCCTGCCCATCTAAATCCTCTTTTTGGGAAGCGAGTAGGACATAAACATCTGGAATGAAGATTGTTGCTTGTCCTGACATAGATCTCCCAAAAGACCATCACCCTCCTGCCTACGGCTGCTCTGCCACTTTCCAGTTAACAGAGCAGCCTTTTCCCATGGCTGCTGGGGCCTCAAAACCGAGTAACAGGTGCTCAGGAGAGAAGGAGCTGTTGAAGAAGTGAAACGCTGAACCCAGCTCCCAGCGCTCAGACACACGCCAGGCAGCCAGGTCTGCAGCTTCCCACGGTCTGTGCCTTGCCAGGTGCTAAATGGGACCTGACCTGGGAATTGCTGTTCTGGGTTATTGGATCGACTTTACCCAGGCCACAACCGGTAGAAGCTGCAGGAAGTGAGAAGAGCTGCAGACCAATGTGAGCATCGTCCCCACGGCCTAGCGACAGTCCTCTTGAGAGCTCTGTTTCCATGTGAGAATCTTCAATCTGTCCCAACTATTTCTGGCAAATTCTTAGGCTGCCATGGCATACAGAACAAGTCCTATTTGTCCCAAACTTATTTCATTCCTGCTCCAAGGGGTGGACATTTAGCGTAGGAGCGTTAATGGAGACTCAGACTTCAGAGAAGACATTTCCTTCTGTTGTTAAATCTTATATTAAACCGTGCTTACTCAGAGGCCTCTGGCTGCAGGAAGCGGTGATGGGGATGGAACTTGGCAGATGGCCGTGGCTGCGGCTTCGTGGAGGCCTGTGTGGGGACGTGGCTGTTTGTATATTGGTTTTCATTTGTGTATTGGTCTTATTTTCATCTTCCTGAGGTACCCAGATGCTATGGTGATAGATTGGTTGGAAACGACTCATTTGTCAGGGTTCCATGGGGGACGTAGGTTTCCTTCTCCTGTGCAGTGGAGTTTAAAATGTTTAATTAGATGCTGAGGCATTTCTGCTTGGGTCCATCACTGCCACGTCTCCTGGGTGGATGCCATTCCTGGGTTGGAGAGGGCCTGGGCATTTCTGGGCCCGACCTCCCCTCCTTTCTTGATGCAATTCTCAGCCCTCCCTTTCTATTAGCTGCTGGGCTTTTTCCCTCTATCGTTTTTGTTCTAGAAACTGCCTTTATGTGACTGCCGGAATTTGCAGAGCTGATCCGTGCTGGAAAACTAGTTGTCAAACAGGTCCAACCCAGACTTTATGAAATAATGTAGTTGCACTGATATGCAGCGAGAGGAATATTAACTACCTGCTGCTGATCTGTTTTGTTCGGTGCAACTTTTTCAGAGAACTAACCTTGTTCTTCCCGCATGCCAGGCAGTGCCTGAGATGCTGAGGATGCAGAGATGAGGCTTCTGCCCACAACGAGCAGAGCATCTAGCTAGAGTGCAGTAGACATGTATACAGCCCTAGCACCGTGGAGGTACCCAAATAAAGGGGTGAACAGACAATTGGGGAGTCACGTCAGTTTGCTCTGAGCTTGGGGAAAGGACAGCATTTGAGGCAGATGTGGAGAGAATACTAGGGGTAGTGGGCTTGCGGGAGAGCAGGCGGCTCCACGTGCTGGATCTGGGGAGGGGTCGTAGGTGTGGATGTGGGAGGTGAGATTTGGAATGCCCAAGGTTTCTACCTGGGGTAGATGGGGACATCGGGGAGTGGGGACAGTGAGAAATCCTGGGAGGGGAGAGGAGTTGAACTCAAGGCATGATAAAGTGACAGGCTTGTGAAATAAATTGAGGTAGGCCCTTCCGGTGGGCGGTTGGAGACATGGGTTTGGGATTGGGGGTGATGGCACGGGAGACAGCATGGTAGAAGTCCCAGAGTGGCGCGGCAGGAGTCAAATGCTTGAGCACAAAGCCATTCAGGGAAAACTTGGGGAGCACCGGTGTTTAAAGAAGAAACAGATTTGGGGAGACGTAGAGTCACGTGGCAGAAGGACCAAGAGACCCACATCCAGCCTCCCTTTTCCAGCTGGTTCTGCCACACCTGGCCGCCCTGCAAGCCCTGGGAGCAGCTGCCAGACTCAGGCAGGCTTGCGGCGCTGTATCCTCTCCTCCTCACCCCTGCCCAGCTTCGAGGCCCGTCTTTACTGGCCACAGCCTCCTCAGCTTGCCTTCCTTGCTGGCATCGGGGATCAGAGTCTGTTGTTTTCTGATACTGTATCAGGACTGACCTTCGGACCTCTGCTAAGAGGAGCTGAATGCCCTGTGTGGGCTGCTTTGTGACTTCTGATCAAGAGCCCAAGAACTAACCTGGCAACATGGGACTCTTGGCCTGGCCTGGTGCTGAGTGAGCCCAGCCTATGGCTTCCTCCCCATCCCAACAGCATGCAGACCCGTGCCTCCACCTTCTTTTTGGAAACACAACGTGTGCGTCTCTGGCCTGGCCACACTCTAAAGATTCACAAGCCAGTTCCCTCATCAGTAGGAGGAGGCCACGTGTGGAGGGAGAAGGCATAGGTTAATCTTCATTGCTGTCGAGGAAAGGAAGACATTGTGGAGTAGTGAAGATACATTTGTCTTTTCCCAGTGACCACAGGCAGGCAGTGGCCAGACAGATGCCACCACATTTTTTCTCAGCTCGTGGCTGGATTCCTCCATCCAGTGAAGAGTTCTCTCAAAAGCAAGCCACCGGCCATCCAGTGGGGAGAGTCGCTTGGCAGAGCCCCTGAGGAAACTGCCATCCAGAGAACGTCTGTGTGGCATTCTCACCCTGGACAGCTTTCCAGATTTTCTCGTGACTTGTGAGCTGCAGAAGCGACCTCTGCTTTTTGGCCACAGCCGGGGACTAACAACAGGCTCCTCAGCTGGACTGTGTCCGGAAGAAATCCCGAACGCCCCAGTGCCAGAGCGGTCCCTGTCCTGTGGCAACGAGGTAGTCTCGGCTTTCTCTGTCTTGCCTGAGTCGCTCAAAGTTTTCCTGTAGTGGTTTGAGCATCTGGAAGTCTGAATACTTAGGTCTGTTCGTCTTTTGGGAAAACAGGTGAGCTGTGGCCAGTGCTAGTCAATTCCAGTTTATCACGGCAGGACTGAAAAGCGGGAGGTGTCTTTCTCCCTTGTGTCACTGTATTTTCAACAGCAGCCTATGCTGGGGTACTCAGCTTCCTCAAGAGAGATGACAAAGGCTGAAATTAGTTCCTGTGTTTTCGTCCATGCTTGCCCTTACACAGGGGTTATTGATGCTGGCAGAGGACCTTGGAGGCGCCCCACCAGCTAAGTTAAAAAGTGCCCAGCTTCCTGACTCTCTGTATCTGTGTGCTACACCCCTGCCCCTCCATACCCGGGACCTCCCCAGGGCTGGGCCTGGGCCTTCTGCCCCAAGCCAGCATCCCACCCCCACCAGTACCAGAGCTGGCACCCCACCCCTGCCAGTCCTGGAGCCGGCACCCCCCCTTCAGTCCCAGAACCAGTACCCACCCTCCAGTCCCAGAACCAGTACCCCCTCCAGTCCCAGAACCAGCACCCCCCCCCCACCGCCATCCAGTCCAGTCTTAGGACGAGCCCCCTCTCTAGTCCCAGAACCAGCCCCGCCCCATCCAGTCCAGAACCAGCACCCCTCCCTCCAGTCCCAGAACCAGCCCCCCTCTCCAGTCCCAGGACCAGCACCTCCTCCTCTGGTCCCAGAACCAGCATACCTTGCCCCCCCGTCCAGTCCCAGGACGAGCCCCCTCTCTAGTCCCAAAACCAGGACCCCCCTCCAGTCCAGAACCAGGACCCGTCCCTCCAGTCCCAGAACCAGCACCCCCCTCCAGTCCCCTTCTGTGAGTATGCCACATTTGGTTTATCCATTCACCTGTCGATGGATATTGGGATGATTATACCTTTGGGCTATTATGAATAATACAGCTGTGAACACCGGCGTACACGGCTTGGGGTGGACATGTTTTCCGTTCTTTTGGGCACCTGCCCAGGAGTAGGGTGACTGGGCCACATGATAACTCTTCCACAGACGTCCACACCAGCCGTACGGTCTTACATTCTTACTAGCAGTGGGAGGGAAGGCAGTGACTTTTGGAGCTCAGCATGCCAGCCCCTGTGGCATAAACCAAAAATTTTATGAGGAGTCAGCCTCCGTGCAGGGCAGCTGGGACCAGTGGCATCAGGAGTGAGCAGGGAGGGGATGCAGGGCCTGGGGAGCTTGAACAGAGTTCCTGAGCATCCCCGGGTGGCCTAGGGCCCAACCCTCAGGGATGGTTGAGCCTTTCTAGTTTGGTGGGAGTGTGACAGGAAGTATAGGGAGCAGCGACTTGGGTAGGGGAGGGCCATGTGGTCGTCTTGGGAGGGCTCATCCAGGGCCTAGGGTAGGAGGAGGGGCATGGACCACAGGAGCCAACATCAGAGCCTCTGGGCTGCGGCCCGTGCTGCAGGGCTGTTCTCTCACTGCTTGCTGTGCCGGCTCCTGGAGAGACTGGGGAGTCAGGCCACCACAGATCTGCAGCAGCCCCATCTTGTGCCAGCAGGGTTGGGGTGACCCCTTCACCATATCCAAGTTCCGGGAGCCCCACCTGCATCTGGCAGGGGCCTCTTTGGGCGCACACGGGCCGAGTCAGAGCCACCTTATAAACAGCGTTACGATTTATCCGTGTTACAGTTTGGTAGTGATGCGTCTCCATTCGCTGCCTCCTTGAAGCATCTGGTAATTCAGGACGCTCCTTCCCAGTTTATGGACTGTGGCTGGGGAAACGATGGCTTTCGGAGTTCTGTGACTGGGAAGAGACGGAACGAGGACACACACCTGGGGCTCCCAGCTGTGGATTCAGCATTCTTTTCCTTGTGCTCCACTTCTCGGGGGAACTGTCTGATCTCGTGCTCAGCTTTCCCAGTGCCCTCTTTGTTGGAACAGGTGATGGTCTTGGGGGTCACGAGGTGCCGAGAACCTGGGAAAGGATCGGCATCATGTCTGATTCTTAACACACGTAGCTTTCTTTCTCCCCAGGCTCTGGTCAGATGCGAGATAGATCTGCTTCCCTGTCTCTGCCAAGGCCATCTTGGCCCCCTGGTTGTGCCCCCATCTGTCTCAGCCCCTTTCTGGGCAGCAGCCTCCCGAAGAGACAGCCCTTAGCTCAAGTTAGCTGAGATATTTGGGTCAAGCCTCCATTCTGATGAGGCAGACTTAGCATCTCCTGCTGCAGCCCCGGCTTCCAGCAAATGGTAGACTCGACTTGAGGGCAACATTCAATTATGAAAATCTATTTCTCTTGCCACATTCAAAAAGTCTCCTAATGTGCCTTTGTGCACATACAAATTTAGTGACACATCACTAAATGTGTATGAGGTTGCCATGGAAATGTCTCTCTTCTAACATGGCATTCCAAGAGCAAAGAGAAGGGAAGTTTTCTTTGTAAAGAGAAGCAGAGCAGAACTTGTTTAATTGTCATCACATGAATCCCCAAACTGTCATTCTTCCTTTGACTACCTGTCTCCTACTTCCTGTCAACAGCATAATGGTGGAGACCAAATCAGCACGCTGCATTTCCTCAGGAATCCCACTGACATTTTGTCCTTAACCTCTATGCCAGGCACGTCCCAGGAAGGATGCCTGGACTTCTGATTGGAGTTTTCACCTCGCTTAGAAAGTGCACCTTCTTGGACCATCTGGCACTTGCCAGTCAGGAGCACTCGAGTCTCGGAAGAGTTCTTGGCACCAGGTTCTTTGTAGAACTTGCAGGCAGAGTAGGTCTTCTGAAGACGCTCTGCGTTTCCCACCAGAGACTTGGAGCTTCGGTTGTCTCTGTGACAAAGGTGTGATATGACAGCACACAGAGCGTGCTGATACTGAGGCACCTTTAGAATGTCAGCAATCTCAAATATTTTCCTAGTAGTGGTGTGAATCCACAGAGTGTGGGGAAAGATGGAGAAGGACCTCAGAGACTTTAAGTCTGACTTAAGGCCTGCCTTCCGGTCTCTGGCTCACCTTGCCCTGTTTTCAACCCTGTCCAGTTGCCTTTCTTTATCGATCTTGTCTATGAACAAAGATGTCAGTGTATTTCTGCAACCCTTTATCCACATTGGCTAATCCTTTGATTAGGCCATGGAGTTTGCTGGCTTTTGAGTTTTGGAGTCGGGTAGCTGTTCTGTCTGGTTCTCAAGTTGAAGCTGATGGGTGGGTCTTTGTGCTACTGGAGTTCACCAGTGGCAAGTTCTAGGGTGGGGAGCTTAGTGTCTTGCCCTGCACACCACCCTAGGAGCCTGTCCTTTCTGGATTTCTCTGCAGGCTGCTTTGGCCAATGATGCATTGCTCTCATCTCACTGGTAAGAGATGGGCTCTGGGCTCAGAGGCCCGTTCACCCATATGCACGCTCCTGCTCCTGGGTTATCCAACCCACATGTGGCTCTTGAGCTGCAGGGTCCCAAAATGCTGGACCCCTGTCCCCAAGGGGACTTCTTGGTTCCTTGGGTTCTGAGAGGCTGCCTGTTGCTCTTTATCCAGCTGCCCTGCATCCATGGGAAGCATCTGGTTCCTGTCTCCTGTCAGAGGGTGAACTCCAGAGGATGAGGGTATTCCAGTCTTCCTGCTTTTAATGTTGAAAATCCTGGGATGCTCCATTATGCCCGTGGCCACGCTGGCTCCCAGGAAGACCTTCTGCCACTCTAGCGGGGCCCAGTTGCCCAAGCGGTAGGAGAGAAACCGCCTCTGACTCGAGAAGGAGAGGGTACTGTGCTAAGAGCCCCCCAAGCACCCAGATCTGCATTTCCGACCGGATCCTGCTGGGTTTCCCCTTCACCTTGGGTGGGAAGCAGGTCTTTTCCTGTCATGAGACAGATTGTTTTTTTGCTTTCACAAACCGGGTTCTCAGCATTGTTTCTTACCCACCATGCATATCTCCTGCCGTCAGGGATGGATGAGGAGTCATTGCTGACTGTGACCTTGTTGATCATGTGTAAGGCTGACCACGAGCTGACGGGAATCCCACCCAGAAACTCCATTGGAGTTTGGGCCCCTTTTGTTGCCAAGTGCCCAGCACTCACCTTGCTGGGGCCTCTAAGAAACTTGTCTGTCTCTACAGGCAACCCCTACTCCAGGCTCCTTCTCTATTTGCTTCTGAGCTTGTGATGAGCTTATATTGGGGCTTGTGTTGGGAGCTCACGACCTTCCCCATGGAGAGAGCAGGTCAGACATCGCCTGCGTGGCTCTGTGACCTAACCACATCTCCCCTCCAGCAAGGAGCAGGGCTCTTACCAGTAGAAAACTCTACTGGGGACAATACAGAACTTATCTCTGACACATAATGCTCTGAATTCTTTTTCGACTCTGGAAATCTGCCACACTTGAGTGTGGAAATGCCTTACAGGAGAGCTGGCTGCCCCTCTTTGCTCTTGGCTCATGCCAGTAAATACCAATTTAGTTCTGACTCAAGAAAACTAAAGGAGACTTGGTTGTCTCTCTAATCCACAAACCCTGTAATTCTCACCTGGAAAATCTGGCTCTCCTATTTCAAATCAGTCCTAATGGCAAAGGCTAAAGGCAGGTTTTATTGCTCTTATCCAAGCTTATTTCTAAACTTATTTTTCAACTCGTTTGTCTAGTAAATGAGAACCCCTCAAAGAGAACTGGAGGGAATTGGCTTAGGAGGAAGGGGAAAACGCACTAATGACCACAGAAAGAGTTGGGGAGAGAAGCTTGCTTCTGGAGAGATCCCTGTCTCTGGGACACTCAGCGTGGAGTCCACCAACGAATAAGCAAACATTCTAGAAATCAGTGGATGCCAGGAACCAGGGGGCCAGCCACGCTGCTGAATTTTCTAGAGTGCCAGTTGGAAATCCTCTCCTGTCCTTTCTTCTGTCCTAGAGGCAGACTAGCCCTTGCCAGAGACTTCTGTTGGTAACTGGGCCAGAAAGGCACACTGCCCAGTTGGAGAGGTGAGAGGGTTCTTGGTTCTAGGCTGACCTTGAGTTTGCTTGGCTCTTCGGCTGTGGTTTAAACCTCTTTCCAAGCTCACTGCCTTGCTGGGGCCGGGAGGGCTGCTCTAGGCTGTTCATTGCCCTACAAGGCGTTTGAGTTGGACAGATTCCTGTTCCGGCCTCATCATTTGTGAGCAGACTTCCAGCAAGTAGAAAGGGCAGCCCCCGCCCAGCACTGCGGATAAGACCCCTGAAGGCAGCGTCTGACCTTTCTATGTCTGTGCAGCCATGACGCAAAGCGAAACCCGTAACTTCACGTAAGATGCTCTCTGCAGGGAGCTAGTCTTGAAGGGAGACTAATGTGTGTCCCTGTGGCTCTTGTCACTGAGCAGGTGGCCCAGAATTAACATGCTCACCCTTAACCACAAGCTGAGCCTTTTGGCCTGGTAGAGTGCATTCTAATTCCCATGCTGGCTGGGGCCTGAGGTCAACTGTCAGAAAAAGAAAGGTGTTCCCCATGGGGAAAGTCTCTGCATTGGGGGTTATATCAGGTTTATGCCAGGCACTTCCTTAGACTGCTGGATTGTGGGATTTAGAAAAGTGATGAAGTCCCATTCCATCTGAGGCATGCTAACAGCATGGTCCCACATCAGTGCCATGGCGTCAGTACAGGGGGAGGGAGGACACTGCCGCCTGCCTGCTGGGGCCTGAGACTGGCCCGGACAGGGATTGCCCGGGAGTCTGGGGACCCGGAGCACCCGTCCTGCTTCACGGCCATGCCTCACCCAAGGCCATGCCTCACCCAAAGCCGAGTGCCTGACCTTTCCGATTTGCCGCACCAGAAGCTCCTGAGTCCTAAGTCTGAATGGCTGGCCCCAAGGCCTCCAGCACTTCCCAAGGATGCTGGCAGAGAGGAGCCGGAGCCCAGGAGCTGTTGCCCCATGTTTCGGGGCTGGAAGGTTCCGGCAGCGCTAGAGACTCCTGCTGCAGCACAGCTGCCTCCTTCCTGGTGGCCGCTGGTAAACAAATGGCTTTCTCTCAGCGACACTGGGACTCTTGGCGAGTACCACTTGCTGCCAAAGAAGTCTGTTCAGTGCGGCGGAGTTGCACTCTCCTGGGAAGTGAGACTCTGCTAATGTGCTCTCAAGTTCTGTTCCAGCTGGCGCCGGCCTATCCCCCCAGCGCCCGCTTGGGCATGGGGCGGACTGGCCGGTGGCACTTGGCATGTGGCTGTTCAGCTAAGACCGAAGCTGCCGCCGGCCCCGAGCCTTGGTGGGTCCTGTGATCTGGGGCCAGGGCCTCGTGAGGTGTGTTGTGAAGCAGAGCTTGGGTAATTGGCCGCTGCAAACAAGTTATTTAATGGCTGCCTCAGTTTCCTTTTCTATGCAATGAGCGATGATGGGACCATCCTCAAGGTAGGAATATGCATAAAGCGCTTAGCACATAGTTGGTGTTTAATCAGTATTAAGCTTCTATTGTAACTGCTCCGCTGAGACCCCGAAAGTTTCCCAGCGCTGCTGCCCATGGCCCAGCTCTCTGAGGCCTTTATAGAAAACCATCTTTTTTTGTGTGTTGTGATGTGTCTACTGTGTGCCCTTCCTTCAAATGCCTTCTAATTCGATGTCCTGTCACCTTGCCCTGGATATGGTCCTCTGGCTTCTAAGAGGGGAGCTCCACAGATGCCCTGATTTTTGTGAACTTAGACCCAGCAGCTCTCAGTGGCCTGGGCTAGGGGCCACGCTGGAGAGGCTCTTGGTGCCAAGCTGCTTTCCCCAGAATGAGGCTGCTGTGGCTGGCCTCAGTTTCCCTCAAGTCTGGCTCCAACAGGAAATTTGCTGAGTGGCCCAGGGATGCGGCATATTTGGGAGGACAGTGTGGGGACTGTACCCTGAAACTCGCTGTCTATTCCAGTGGGTCTCAGCTGCGACAGTGTTGTACCACATGTCCCCTCCCTCCCACCACAGGTGACATTTGGCAACGTCTGTAGATACTTGTTGTCACAACTGGGACGCCTTTGCAGTAGGTGGAGGCCAAGGGTACTGCTAAACACTGACAAGGCCCAGGACAGCCCCCACAATGACAAATCATCCGGCCCCGAATGTCGATACTGCCGAGGTTGAGAAACCCTGACTGATTCCCAGCTGGATGGGGAGATAAGTCTGGGAACTCTAAGGATGATGGGAGCAGCATCACCCAGGGAGATGAGCCTGAGTCCCTTATCCCTTCCAGCCCCCAGCTCAAGCACCCAGGGTCACTTAGCCCTTCCTGACATGCTATGCAAGTGTGGACAAATGAGCCCCTCTGAGCCTTAGTGCTCCTTCCTTGTACTCAGGCTCCTCAAGGTTGCCTTTCCAGCTGGGGACCTATCCAAGACCTCTAGGTCTGGGAGATTGTCACCTTAGGGGATCCCAGGCTGCTGCCCTGACGCATGAAGCACCTGATCCCTGCCAGAGTACCAGTAAGGTTTTGTAAAGAGGTAACAGCTCTGCCTTCTCCTTGGGGGGGGGTGTGTGGGGGGAACTGTTGAGCTGGACTAGACTCTGCATCAAGGAAGCTCTGTCCCTCAGGGGGTGGGGGGTGGACACTCACCGCCAGGCCCTCCCAAGTCCCAGGGCTGAGCCACTGCTGCAGCAGCTTTTCCCATCTCAAATAATTGTCCTTTCTTTATGCGTAGTGAGCTTTTAATCTGTGTGTGGCCGCGTTGGGAAGCCTGACTTGACGGCAGATGCCGTGGAACGTAATCCACTCACGTTTAGGCCGTAAATTTTCTGTGGTTCCAAAGTGCCGTGGAGTTCACCAGAACACATGCTGTCCTCTGATAATTGAAGTGGCTGAAAACAAAGCAAGGCCTTCTTGGTTTGAAATAAACCATCTTGTGAGCTGGGCCGGTTTAAGACAGAAACAAAACTTGGAGCATATCTCTGATTGAGGACTCCGGCTTACTTCACCCCCACAGGTCATGGATTAAGGGATTCATTCACTCTGTGATCTTGGGCGAGTCTTTTAACCTCCCTGGTCTGAGATTCCTCTATAAAGCGTGGGGCCAAGGCTAGATCCCCAAGGCCCCCTCCTCCTGTGGCCTCCTGCTCAGGTCCTGGGTTGCATAGAATTTAGGGAGGGGACCTTATGCTGTTCTTCTAGGGCGAAAATCACGGCTTCTGAAATGTGTGGGTGAGCTGAAGAAATGACCCTCTCCTCCTCTCCGCAATTACGCTTCTCAGATGCTCTCGAAATACCAAATGACTAGTTTAGTTACAAGGAGCTGGCTGACACTTGTAGTTTAAATCTCTCCTTGGCTTCAAGGGAGTGAGCGGAGTTTGACAAATACAAATGGAAGACTATTCTCTGGCTGTTCCCTCTGACCCTTGGGAACAGAAGATGATCGATGTGCGGGACAGAGCAGAGCTGGGTAAAAAGTGGGCTTTTCCTCCCACTTCCCTCTTCAGCCCCAGGGGTCTGTTGTTGGCCTCCTATCAAGGGCACTGACTTCCACGTCTATTGGCTGAAATTTTTTCCTCTTTAAAACCCTCTGGAAAATGCCAGTTTTCCCTCAGGTACTTGTGCCAGGGGTTAATAGGACGATGGAAGGAAATTCACTCTTACCCTGGAACCCCAATTTCTCCTGTTGCAGTTTGAACTAAAGAGAAAAAATCTTGTCCTTGAGTCTGACTGTGGAATAGCTCCCCCAGAGCTGGGAGTGGGGGAGAGAGCCCAGGGCCTGCACTGGGGGTCCTCATGAGCTGCTTCCTCCTCCAGAGGGGAGGAGGTGGCGAGGTGTGTCTCCAAAGGATTGTCTACAACGCTGATGTAGGTCTTAGGTTGGGATAATCATGTCCTTCTAAAAGATACCATTTCATCTTACAGCTGCAGGTACCGTTTGGCACCTTCTCCGGGTCTAGAGACTCACTGGTGCTTCACTGATCTGTTAGCTGAAATAGGCCCCTCAGGTTTATAGGGTCGGCTCCATATTTGGAATAAATAAACCCGAGTGTTAAGTTCCTTCTGGGTCCTTCCTGCATTCTGCAGGCAATTCTGTGTATGTTTCTCTGCCATGTTCAGGCTGTATTTCTGTCTGAGTAACTGCAGTGGCTCCCTTGAAGGTGCTGTTAGAGGAACACAATGAAAGGAGAAGACACTTGTTTGGTCACGCCCACTTGATGCCCTGCCCAGGCATCGTGCTCTTCAGATTCATTGATCAGGAAGGAGTCAAAGGGGAGGGAGGGAGAGTGGACTGAGAGGCCCACTTGGGTGGTAACCAAGCAGAGGAAAGTTCTTCTGTGTGGATCTGGGTGGAAAATGGATCCCAGGGCCTTCAACCTTCTAAGTGAGAGCCTGACATGGTCTATTTATCATGACCCAGCCGGACAGTTCTGAGTCCCCAAATCCTTTCCTAGGAATCAAGGAACATTCAGACTGACAAAGCTACCCTCAACATGGAGCTTTTTCCAGAAACTGGGTAGAAGGAGGGGCAACAGTTCTAAGGACAGGGGTTAGGACAGGTGGAGAATGCTTAAGTATAGGAACAAAGCAATGAGGCAAAGCCCTGAGGCTTAAGTGGTCACGCCTTCTGTTGTTGGTTTGGTTGGAGATGCTTACCTTCTAGTGAATCATCACACACAGTACTTTATGGTCTTCATTATTCTTTAGCAAGAACTAATTTCCTACTCATCTGTCAGCTTAAGACTAAGGGCCTTACACTCCCAGTGCTGAGGATGTAGTAGCTCATTGTCCATCAGTTCTGTTCATGTGCCCTCTGGGGACTTGGGGTTGCCCTGTGACAAACACAGAAAAGGGACTGATGCAGCCAAAGCCGTAGGAACACAAGAAGGTGGGGCCAGGGAGCTCAGTAACCTGGTGTCAGGCCCTGCTGCTTACTACCAGCTACCACTTTGATGCATCCTTTCTCCTGGAAGAGAAACACCTGTGCAACTCGCAGGGCCACTCGCCCGTCCTGTAGTGTGACCAGGGAACTGAACTCCAAGCTGTAGATGGCCTCACGTGGAGCCTGACCCACCAGCCGGACACCTGCCCGCATTGAGGGCTCACCCACTTATGGAGCATTTCCAGCAAGGCCCCTGTTGTGCTCTTCACTGTTCTCTGTGCCCACATCCCTGCACCCCCATCACCACCCCCTCCCCACCTTGAAGGGCCTAAGCAAGACCACACCCCTACTCTCTAAGAACGCCTGGTCTCCCTCTGGGGGGCCTGGCCGGTGTTAGTTATCCAGAGGCACAACTCAGTGACCCCTGCTCCGTGGCCTTTCCCAAAGGTTATTCGCCTTCACGATGCTTCTAGGAGACACAGATGATAGTTCTCCTTGTGTCTCAGTGGAGGAAGCCGAGGCTCAGAGATGGTAAGCAGCATGCTCAGAGTTACACAACCAGAAAGGGGCAGAGGCAGAGTGGGAATCTAGAGTGGGGCCCTTCATTATCCCATCTGCCCTAATCCTAGAACACACAAACTATAGGCTCTAAGGGCTGAGTGTATAGGGGGCTGGTGGATTCATGGCAATGAAGGAGGCTGGCCCAGGGCTTGCCTGGATGGTGGGGCAGACAGGAGGGTTCTCCGGACTTGGGGTCCTGAGTTGTTCCCTCTATTAACTACACCAGCGCCAGCCCACCCTTCCCACCATGCCAGTGTTTCTTTTTTTTTTTTTTTTTCATTTCAATAAAATAGTTTATTCAGCACAGTATACCCAAAATATCATGTTAATGTAAAATCAAAATAAAATTTATTG
>NC_043707.1:123177361-123232180 GCF_006229205.1 Suricata suricatta | reverse complement strand
CTAGCATCGCATTGCCCTGGCAAGCAAGTCTGAAGGAGACTTTGGCCAAAGTAGAAAGCCTCCACCATAAAATCTTTGTTGCAAGTCATTTGTCTTCAGGGTGGCTTTCCCCCTGAACAGAGCTCTCACTGCCTTTCTGTAGTGGGTGTGAGGAGGCTTTAGCCTTGATTCTCCCATTGCAGAGACCTGGGTATGGGGGCTCAGGGGGGCATTTCATTTTCCCACTTAATCCTACAGTGTAGAATTGAATAAGAAAGGTATCATGTAGAGCTAGACGGGAATGTACAGGTAAGATCATCTGACAAAACCAAGCTGAGAAGACTGAACCCTGCACCCGGAGCTAACTGGGGGCAGAAGTGAGTTCTGCAGACTCTTGAGAGTCTCACAAAGTACGGTCCACCTTCTAGCAACACCGCCTCACCTAGGAGCCCCTTACACCTTTGACCCACTGATCCAGAATCTTCACTTTTTTAACAAGACCGCCCCCATCCCAGATGACTCAGGTGTGGGGTGAAGTCTGAGAAGCCTCTGGACTTCAGCTTTAGAGCCAGGAATAGATACTCCATGTTAGTGTTTCTTAAACCCCAGATGTGACTCTTGCTTGGGAAGGACTCTGGGCCGGGCCCTGGGCTAACCACACTGGCTCAGCGCATCCCTGCTTGTCCTCCAGGCCCTCTGAGCCCCTCCTCAGACCCTCCACAGTCCCTCCCAGCCCCTCATTTCCTTGGTGCATCCCCAGTCCACCTGCTCCATCAGACTGAATCCCTACAGACCATGAGGAAGCTGAGAGAGGCTGTCCTGTTCCCACATGTCCCCTGCGGTCCGCATCTCCCAGGCCAGGCCAGCAGTGTCACCAACAACGCTGACCCTGCCTGCCTCTCCCCTGCATGCTCTGCATCATGTCTGAGCCCACTGCCTCGTGGAGGAAGAGCAGGAAGACGCTGCAGGGCCGAGGATGCTCGTCCCCAGCACCTGACAAAGGACATGAGCTGAGGTCACTTGCTTGCCTATATGGCCCCTGGTTTTACCATGGCTGCTACCAGCCAGAGTTTGGATGTGACTCAGGAAGTTGGGCTGGAGGACTTTCTTGTTGTCATAGGCAGCCTTCGTGGTCTGGGCCATTTTGTTCTAGATCCCTTGTCTTCTGGGACCTTTCCCCACCTCCCCAGGCCCCATCAGCTCAACACAGGTTATTGTTCTGCTTCTTCAGCATGCCACGCTGTGTCTTTCCAGGGCTGCCTCAGGCTGGGATGACTTCTCCTCTGGCTGACCTGCCAGAGCTTCTGCTTGATCCTCAGGCCACAGTGTCCTAATCCTGTGTGCTTCGCCACCTAAAAAGTGCCATACTGGCTTCATCTCCTGTGAGCCCTCCAAGAGCTGAGCCAGCATGAGGGGGGCGGGGGCTATAGCCTAGTTTTTAGAAACCCTAAATCTGGGCAGATCCGCAGGCCCAAAATATAACTCAAAAGAATACTTCCTTTCTCTTTTCTTTTTAATGACAAAACTTACATGTTGTGCAAACATGACACACAGTCTGGGTGAGCCCACTGAGTGTGGGACCCTGTGGTCCCCCAGGCAGGGCGTGGGCTGGAACGGAATCAGGAGAGCCTTTGGCAAATTCTCAGAAATGTGGGGCGCTAATTGTCAAGAACAGCCATTACTTAAAAATTAATTATGTAAATTTACGATTAAAATTGTACTAAAAGCAAAGGTAGCCAACTTTATTGGCTTTATTGGTTTATTTAAAACTCATTGCTTGCTAACTAATTTACTACATTATTATTTATCTCTGCTCTTGAGACCGGATACCCCCACCAGTATCTGTATATAATGCTGTTCTTCTGCACGTCTCCTAACATCATGTTGGTAGCTTGAACTAGGCAGTGGTAGGGATGTTGACCCCACAGAAACTAGCAAATGCTATAAATCAGGATTTGATTTATTGTTCTGATGATTATCTAGACTTAGGAAAGTGCTGGAGAAAACGTTAATACCGCAGAGCAGGCTTAACGCATATCATCATAAACAGCGCAAAACATTGAAAATAACATTTTTCCGGTTTTCAAAAGCTGCCATCAAATTCAGCAAAGAATCTGCTTCTGTCATAGACAAACAAATGGGATTCTGGTATTTTTTTTGTTATTTCATTTTTGTCTTTTCAAGGTAAACGAAAACATCAGCCAGCGCTCCCGCGGGAATGACACATTTGCCAGCACACCATTGGTGTAGCTTTGCCGCATGTGCTGTGTATTTTGCCACCTGCCTGCCTTTGACGGGCATGTCCACATTTCCTTTCACTTACTGGCTCATTTAGCAAATAAATATTGAGTGTGTACTTTGTGCCAGCAGTGAACAAGACAGACCATAAACGAAATGAATGTCCACCCCGTGGTATGCATTTTCAAACTCTTCCTGCCTTTGAGGCACAAGCTCCCCTTCTCTGTGTCCTGATCTTCCCCACGGAGGGTGAGGTCTGCATTTTCAACCTTTGGTGATGGGGGTGAGCCTCAACTCCAGCACAGAGTCTGAGCAGAGTCGTGTGTGAATAGCTTGGAACTTGAATAAAGGCCCAGGCTTGAATATCAAAGTCGCTTTGTGGGAGAAAGCCAGGAAGAGGGAAGCGAAATCCGTTTCTTGGGAGTTTCTGAAATGGGATGGATCCTCCAAGTTTGATGATTTTCTCAAGTTGTTCTCTGTGCTGTGGGCTTGAAGGAGATCTCAAATGAGACCCATGCACCTGAAAAGGCTGAAAAATATGTAATATAAGAAATAGGATAGGTGGGGCGCCTGGGTGGCTCAGTTGGTTAAGCCTCCGACTTCAGCTCAGGTCTGATCTCATGTTTGTGGGTTCGAGCCCCACATCGGGCTCTGTGCTGACAGCTAGCTCAGAGCCTGGAGCCTGCTTCCAGTTCTGTGTCTCCTTCTCTCTCTGCCCCTCCCCCTCTCATGCTCTGTCTCTCTCTGTATCAAAAATAAATAAAACATTAAAAAAAAAAAGAAATAGGATAGGATAGCCTGCAGATTCGCTCATCTATTTGTTTGGCAAATACATGTGGTACCCAGTGCCAGGTGCTTGCAGGCTCTGTGAGCCGCCAAGCCAGATGATCCGAGGTCTCTCCCCTTGAGGGTGTTCACACTCGTGGGGCAGTTTCTAATCCAGCTTGCTGGCCAGTGCGCACAGAGGCCTTGCCCATCTCTGGAGTCAGGCCCCCGCAGGCAGCCTTCTCCTCTTTCTCTAATCTCCCTCTACTTAGCATTGATCTCAGCTTGTAATTATTTACCTCTGTTGGATCAATGTCTGTTTTTCTTACAAGAATATCAGCTCCAGGAGGGCAGGGACCCGTGTCTGTCTTGCTCATAGGGCCCAGCATAAGCAGGCGCTCCGGAAAAAACTGTTGAGTAAGTGGGTGAAGGGAGGACCAAGCGTGGAGGAGGGAGGTTGGTGTGGGTGAGGGGCCCAGAGAACATCTGGAGGAAGAGGCTTCAGCTGGAAGGATGCAGCCTTCATTCTTTGCCCCAGGCAGGCAAAGCCAAACCCTTGCATTGGCTAAGACCTTACCCGAACATCACCTCTATCCCATAGCCTTTCCTTACCCCTTCTCTGTGGGTGGATCTTGATGACAGAATACAGCTAAGTGATCTTTAACCTTTCTTGAGTCACACAGATCCCTGTGTTTGTCTGATAAAAAGTATAAACTCTCCTCTCCCAGATTAATGCTGATGGTATAAACCACCCAGTTTGGTATAGTGCTAATTCCATCCATAAACCCCAAATTAAGAACCTGTCTTAAAAAATGATTCCCCACATAGATGCCCATCTTGTTCTTCTGAACCCCCAATATCTAGCATGGTTCTTGGTGTCTAGACAGTACTTGATGTGAAATATTGGGTGGGTGAATGAGTATATTAAAAAGTGTCCTCATTTGCCACGACCCCTTTAGAGTTGAGCTAATAATTCCATTGACGTCATCAAGGAGGGAGGGGTCAGTCAGCTTGAGCAGACAGTGGTGGCACTCCACACCATTGGTCTGTGCTGGCCCTAGGATTATGGTTCAGCCCACACCCAGAGGCCCGTCAATTCTGTTAGACCATTTTCCAAATAAAAAACTCAGAACATAGCGTCTGACACATTGTCTGATAATGGGGCAGAATATTTGAAATTGGGCCTGTCTCAGAGAATCAGAGATTTTGTGATTCTAAAGGAACATAACCTAATCCTGAGGCTGATTGTTCTTGGAGTTGCTTGAACTCTCAGAACGGGATGATTAGGGACTAGGTTGCACTTCCCATAGAGTCTAAGTCAGTCTTCCGGTTCTAGGTAGAGGGGCTCAAGTTGGCAGGCCATCTACCCTCTACATTCTCCTCCATAGTCACCTGTGCCAAGGAAGCGATCCCTAGTGGTCCCTCTAGATTCAGCCCATGTTCTACTCATTACTGCCTCGCCCCACCTACTCACCCACCTACCCACACTAAAGGCATGATTCCCTTGCTTTAAAAATATTCAGCTCTTGAGGTTTAGCTTTTTTGACTTTTGTTTTTTGCTTTTGTTTTGATCCCTATTTTTCATATTAGGGCATTTGACAATATTGATTTTCAGACACTAGCCTATTTCAAAACCATGGGAAAAAAAAAACTCTACTAACATTTGCTTGGAAAACAGTTGTCAAGGAAATAGATTTTGCAAAACACTTCCTCCCAGGAGAGCTTTCTCTTTCCATGTATCTCCACATTGAACATTATTCTCCGGTATCGTGGTGGTAGGCAAAGGTACCATTGGCAGGTAATTTGTCTAGCCAACATCTAATTATGAATTAAAGCCCTTGCTGGCAAGTTCTCAGGTCAGCAGCCGATGGTGGACGAAGTTCAAGTTCAGTTTATAGAGCATCTGAAACGTTCTTGGACTTACAGGAATGACGGAAGATTTTTTGGCTCTGGCTGTAGACTGGGGAATAGGATTCTGTAAACTCTATTAGCAGACAATGGAAACGCCTGATAGATGGAGCTGAAATTGCAAAACGTTGTTCGATTAAAAGAAAAGGTGAAGGCTCTTGGGGCAGGGGCTGTGACTCAAGGCACTCACATAAGGAGATACTTATCTCATGATTAGAGGGCTGGCAGCCCAGGCACCAGCCAGTGGTTCTCGGAGAATCCATCACAGTGAGATGTGCCAGCGAATGTATGTACTGCTCAGTTCGATCAGACAGACCTCACAAGCAAGGCTGGTGGGTTTAATTATCACTTGTGAGAACTTAGGGAAGAAAGTGCTGGCCTGGTTAGAGTTATGGCCACCGACACTGGCAGGTGGTTAATTACAGACCTCGCCCGTCCCGTGGAAGCGTAGGGTTTGCGTGTAGACAGGAAGACCGTTGCTGACAAAGAGGCAGAGAGATGGCTGTGTCTCCGTTATTCCCATTTGTGTTAGACTCCATTGTACTTGCAGTAATCTTTAATTATAAAAGCTATTACGATGGGATTGATTATCAATGTTATTCATTTCTGTCACGTTGCCTGGTAACGTCCCTTTGTGCCCAAGACACACATGTTTCTGTAGTTACAGGTTGAAGAAGGGAAACCCTCCTCTCTCTTAGCCACTTTGCCATCACAATAGTATAAAAAGCTCTTTTGAGAGATAGTGGAGCCCAGTCTGTGGTGTGAAAAATGGAGCTGGCCTGACGATAGCCTGAATCTTCAGCAAGACTCCATGTTAGCCAGAGCCGCCCTTCACGATGCAGTGTTCCCCAGCAGCAAGACAGAAAGGCATTTCTAAATGGCTAACTGTGTTCTGTTCTCCTCTTCCGGATAATGTTCTGTCCCATTACAGACCAATCCCTACTGCGGGACCCATTTTGCACACCCCTGTGCACACTGCGTGAGGTGTGAGACGTGAGTCTTTAGGTTTTTGACGATTTCCAACCTAAGAAATGATCACCGATGGAGAAAATAGGGCATTAGATATTGCAGGTGGTGTGTTTGCACCTCTGGTCCAAAGTCGGGTTATCTCCATCACCCTGCTGGTTTTGAAAATGCCCCATCAGCGGAAGAAATGGCGGCAGAGTTATCACCAGAAGTACTCAGAACCCTCTTCTTTAAAGGTCACAGTGGTGGAATTTTCAGATAACACTTGGCATTGCTGTATTGGAAAGAAGCTGCTCTGGGCCCGGGGGAGGTCATCTGTTGGGTTTCAGATCTCCAGTTAAGGCTGCAACCCCACAAAAATGGTTTATCACTTAAAGATAATTACATTCCACATTGTTTCTGCTAAACTCTTGAGATGGACTGATTGGCGTATTTAAATCTCATCTCCCAGGCATTTGCTAATTATCATAGCCTCGTTGGGGAAAAAAAAAACACCCTAATCAAATAGCTGTTTAGAGATGCTTTGCATTTTAAAATTTTGCTGGGTTTATCATAAGAGAGGAAATGTGCCTCTGACTTTCCTCTGGTTCTTTCCCTGACCTCAAGAGGGTTTAAACTTATAATGGCTTAAATAGCCACAGCTAATCACTCAGGAAGCATTTTTGCATTTACATTCTCTGTCTCTTTTTGAATCATTTCCATCCCTGACCCCCTTTCATCACCCTCAAATGAAGCTTCCTCACTTAGTGACTTCTTATCCATGAGGGGCCCCTGGAATCCAAATAATGAGGCTCATCCTTTTTATTCATTTCAAGCGGGACCAGCCCGGCCTCATGTCAGATCTGAGAGCCATCAGTTACATCTTTCTCAGGTGCATAAATGGAACACCGAACCCACAGTGAAAATAAGAGGAATTTCTTCCTCTTGCCCAGAAAGAGACACAAAACGAGCAGCTTTTTGGGTCAGCAGGGTGAGTAGAAACCACCTTTCTTAGGAAAGACACCTAAGACTTGGTGTTATTTTATTAAGAGCAGCTTGAAAAGACCCCCCCCCCCCGCCCCGCCCCGGCCCCACTCTGCCGCCTGCAGAGCCAATCTCATTTTATGCAACATTTTTTTGTTTTGTTTTGTTTTCAGACACTCTGCTCAGAATTGGGAAAACATGATGGTTTTTCCTTTATACAGAATGCATGGCTGTCAGTGACAGAAAGCTCACCAAGGCCTTTCTTTCGTTGGGCATGTCTGAAAGGGCCCGTCTTTGAGATTTATGCAAGGGCCCCAGTGAGCCGCCATCACCCAGAGTTGCACCTCCAGAGCATATACAGGGAAGAGGAATTTTGCGAAGGTTTCATCAAATCACCTGTCACGGGCCATCAGTCTGCGCGTCGCCCTCCTGTGAAAGGACCTGTTTTGCCGGCTTCCATCTTCTTGCAGCAGGTTTACAGGCCCCAGCAGGAGGCCCAGATGGGCGGCAGCTGAGGAGAGAGAGAAAATCCTGGTCTTAGAAGCCAGAGCAGCAGGGTGGGGGAAGGTGCGTCCAGTGACTGGGGATGTGCGGGGTTTGAGAGAGGAGTGGGGGAGAGAGCTACGAGTCCAGCCAGCCTGAGGCCTGCTTGAGCTTTGATTCCATCATTCGCACAATTCAGGAATCTGAAACCCACAGATCTGAGTTTTCTTCCTCTCCTAGTCTGTCCCATTAGCTCATCCAGATTCACATCTTTCAGTTTTCATAGTTAATTACTCTTTGGCATTCTATTTCAGGGTTTTTAAATCAAATTGCTTGAAATCAAATCACACTCTCCCGTGTGATTAGGTTATCTTTCATAATAGGGCTGCAATAATCCTTTCAAGAACACTGCCTTTCAGATCAGCCCATCAAAGAAGATGTCCCGTGTCCCATGGAATTCAGTCTTGTAGGACTGAGAGAACACCACCATCCCCTTGTTATGCCCCCAGAAGTGCCACCCCACATCATCCATCCTCACGGACCTACAGGAATAAAAAGAAAACCTACGCGGAGCTGTCTGATTAATGTGAACTCAAAGAGAGCTTATGGAGCAGCAGATACTTGGCTTCGTAGCGTGAATGAGCTCCCAGACCCGAGTCATTCTATCGGGTGTTCATAAGGCTGAGCAGATCCGTTTACTGCTTTGGAATGCTTTCTCCTGGTGTGAACAGGTAACCTTATCAGTGGGTTTCGCAAGCCTTGCTAGCCAGAAAAGAAAAAGAAACCATGTACTTTGGAATCTCTGCTGACGGAGACCTCGGAGGAATAAAGAGAAAAGTCAAATGTGTTTCTCAGGCTGCACTTGGAAAACAGGGAGCTTTGTTTTTCAGATACTGATTAAGGTCTCTCCTCAGTTACCATCTCAGGGGCCTTCCTCCTCCACCCCCCACCCCCCACTTAGCCATCCTCTACCCCCTCACCTTGCTGTTTTTCTTCCTAACACTTATCATCATCCAGAATCACCCTGCTGCTTGTTTCTCTCATGTCTGTTGCCCCACACGGGTGTATGAGGCATGACAGCACGAACTTGGCCTCCCTTATTTCCTGCTGGAGGTGCCAGAACACAGGATACATAGTGGGGGCTCAGTACCTGTTTTCTAAATGGTTGTCAGGTAAGGGGAGGTTGAGGAAAGGACAGGAAGAGGCAAAGGTTGGAATTAGACCTGGGTTTGAATCCAAACCCCCCACTTACTGTCTGTGTACCCTTGGAGTAATTACTGAGCCTCAGTTTCCTTGTCTATAAAACGGGCATAATACCTGCTTCCCAGAGTAGCAGTAGAGGATTAAACAAGATAAAGTGTATGATAACCTCTGGTGCAGGGGCTGGTACGCAGAGGTGGGGAGCAAATACTGGCTCCGTATCTAAGCCTTGGTTGAAACCGTTTTACAGGAGATTCACTGCTGGTGAGTGTCCAGTGGTTCTCAGACCTCCTTCTGGAGTCCAAGACTGGGACCTCCAAGGAGAGTAATACTGATCCTCTTTGGGCTCCAAGGAGAATCCGCAGAGGATGCAGAGGGCTCCACATGGCTCTACACGGATGAGTTCCAGAGGGGGCCAGAGGGATTCTATACCCAAAGCTTGTTCTCAAGAGATGACGTCACCCAACTAGAAGAGAAGATGCCTGTCCTCTGGGAGCTATTGTCCTCCTCAGCCGAGGGCCTCCCTGGGAGCCCTGAAGGCCCTGAAACAGGTCACTTGGGCTCTTTGCTGTCACTGAGGTGCCACCAGAAGTCTTTAGATTATCAAGGCGGAACCACCAGGTTTCAGATAGCGTCACCTCCGTAGGAGACCCGGCGGCCACATTACTTCTCTCCATGCTCTAGTCAAGATCTGTGCCGTGCTCGCTTTGATATCTTCCTTGTTTTTGCTTAAATCTGTTTTTATTTTCCTTCTTTAAAAAAAACCAAAAAACGAAAAACCTCTTATATTTAGGCAAAAGAAATTGTTCTGCCTGTTTCATGTTTCCAGAGGCTCTGGCCTCTGCCGGGGCAGCTTCAAAGCAGGTCATCTGTTCCTTCTAGCAGCCTGAGCCTTCAGGAACCGGGAATGTGGACATTCCCTGTTTTCAAAGAGAAATGGACCTCAGGATGGGCCATTCGGTGCAGGCGCCGGGCAGCAGGCAGGTCCTTGTTTTGATTCTCTGCGTGCCACATGCTGTCCAGAGGTGACGGGCTCACGTTTTGTTCATTCAGTTATTAGACGGAGCAGCCTGGTGAGATGGAACGGACACACAGCCTTTTGAATCAGCCAGACCCCAGCTTCAAACACGGTCCTGCCCCTCTGCGTAGCCCTGAATGTTGGGGACGGGAGACACGGATCTCCCCTGGGAGGGTTGTGGGGGGAGAGGGGACACGGTTACTGGATACCAGAGATAATGCGTGGGGCCGTTGTTGTTACTGATGTGCTCTGTTGACTTCCTCTCTTTGGCCAGCCTCTGTGCTAGGGGCTGGGAATGTTTTGATGAATAGGTCACGGAGCTTAAGGGCAGGGTAGACAGACTTGAAAACCATTATTACCCTACTTAAGTGTTAAGTATTTTCATTGATGGATGGCAAGCGGCTGCTGGAGAATAGTGAATTCCAGAATGTTGGTACCCAGGCTCCAGAAAATCAGAATTCCTAATGCGGAAAGAAGGCCATGGCGGAGTGGGAAGCGCATTTGGAGATTTGGTGGTTTAGTCATTCAGTTTTTCGTTGGGAAGTGCAAAGATCCTGCGGTAGTGCGTTATTTTCCTGGACAGTGCCAAATCATACAGACTCAGTGACTTGAAACAACACAAATTTATTCTCTTGCAGTTCTCGAGGTCAGAAGTTCAACACGTGTCTCACTTGGCTAAATCCGAGGTACTGGTCAGGCTGCATTTCTTTCTGGAGGCTCTGGGGGAGAATCCATTCCCCTTGCCTTTCCCAGCTTCTGAAGGTGCCTGCCTTCCATGGCTCACGGCACCTTCCCCCATCTTCAAAGCCAGCAAAGGCCAGTAGAGTCTTTTTCATGTTTCACCACTTGGACTCGGACTCTCCTGCCTCCCTCTGTTACTTCTCAGGACCCTTGTGAGTACATTGGCCTGCCTGGATAATCCAGGCTAATCCCCCATCTCGAGGTCAGCTGATTAGCCACCTTAATTTCATCTGAAACCTTGATTCAGTTTTACCATACATACTCACAGGTGCTGAGGATTAGGACATAGGCACCCCTGGGGGCCACTATCTCCTCCCTGAGACAGGAAGGGAGCTGTATGCACTTTAGATATTGTCCCCAGTCCCCTGGGGTGGACACCCCGAGAGTAAGAAGGTGGTTGGGGACTGGCCAGGGCAGGCCCTTCAGGAATGGAGTCTTGGGAGTCTCTCCTAGGAGAAAGGAGGGGGTTGGCGTTGGGCCAGAGAGGAAGCGGGGAGACAGGGAGGGGGTGGGGAGGAGGTGAGTTACAGGTGTGTATCGGAGATGTCAGTGACAGCCTTGCTGGAGGGCGGATGTGAAGTCTGGAGATGGAGACTCCTCCGTTTCGGGAGGACGGTGGTCCTATCTCCTGATGTAGGAAAATGATGCACATGAAACTCAAGGCAGGCAGTCATGAGTGCTGATGCCTACCAGAATTTTCTATGTGGCTGGCCATGCGCTGAGTGCCTTGTGTGGTAATTCATCCCCTGGCAGCACCCATTGGAGGCAGTTAAGCGACCGTTCCATTTTGTAAGGGGCGGTGGGGCTTCTACAGCCAGAGCGTGGACTGCCTGGGCTAGGACCCTGGTTCTGCCACTGACCTGCCGTGACCCTTGGGCATGTGCCTCAGTTTCCTTATATGAGGAGGGGAGAGATAATATTCTAATAAGCTTAACGTGAAGATCAAATGAATTACTATGTATGTAAATCACTGGTGACTTGTAGAAAAGCATAACAGTATTCTTTTTAAATGGATGGTTGACTGGAGGCACAGAGAGGTTAAGTATCTTGTCTAAGGGCACACAGCTGGGAAGAGCTGGGAGCCAAAGCCAGGCTCTTAGCTCCTGTGCCTTGCTTCTTCCTTGAAAGGGCCTTTCAGAGTCGTGGTGAAAACTGTTCATGCTAACACCCACAAAAGCCCTGATCATGCTTGGTACCTGGTAATGTTCCCTGAATGTATGTATGTGGAAGTGCAGTTTCTTTTTCTGTAAAGTGGGGGCGATGACACACGTGACTGTAAGGCTCATAGAGCTGCCTGCACGGGGGCGGTCCTGCACGAAAATCCTTCAGAGGGCTTCGTTGAGCGGGTTTCCCCCTGGAGTTTCACTCACAGATGAGCTGGGGTCTTCCCTGCCGTCACTTATCTCTGTTCTCGCCACATCTCCCTGTCCTTCCCCCCACCCAGGCTGTGACAAAGGAGAGGAGGGGGGAGGACCCTTCACTTTGCAGGTGGGGAATCATTCTCAATGCACTGGCAGAGCTCAGGTCTGCCTGTGATCTTCTCCATCAGCTCCTTTTGTCCGGCGGCAGACTCTGTACCAAGATGGTAAAGGTGTCTCATAGGAAAGTCCCGCTTATTCTTGCTATCCCCTGTGGCCTCACAGTTGGAGCTTTTCTTGTTGGGCCTTTGGTAAATCCTTGCTGAGTCAAAGCCCCTGGGCAGTCCGTGTTTCTGTCCCTGCATTGCCCTTACCCCGTGGTCCTCATGACATGTGCAGCCCAGGGGGCTCCCCCTGTGTTGTCACCATCCTTAGACGTTCATTTCAACGTGTATTCACAGAAGGCCTCTACATGTTGGACACTCTGCTAGGGGCTGGGGAGCAATAGTGATCAATGGAGCCTATGATCTGGTAGGAGGAAAAGATACTAATTAATCAATCACACAATGAATATAAAATTCTGACTTGGATGATCTACTCTAATAGGGGAATTCAGCCTGATCCATAAGAGTAGGATTCTATAGGACTGAGGTCTGGAAGGTGAGTGGAATTTGTCAGGCAAAAAGAAGAGGGGAGTGGTCCAAGGAGAGGTGCTCTCATGTGCAAATGCCCTGTGGCAGGAAGAGGCGTGGTTCTTGGAAGAGAAGGAAAGCTGATATGGCTAAGGCAGAGATAGGGAGGATAAGCTGAGGCTGGAGGCATGAGTGGATGGGACTCTACAGGGCTCGATGGGCATTATTGAGTTTGATCTTTATACCTGATTGAAGTGTTTTAGTATGTATTGGGGGTGGGGTAGAGATATTTGCATATTTGCATTTTGAATAATCACCCTGGCTACAGTGTGGAGAACAGTATAGGAGGTGGGAGAGGCTCCTGAAGGCCAGTTAGGAGGCTGCCACATGAGTCCCATGGAGAGGTGGGAGCACCTTGGATTAGCGTCTTGGGGCAGGGAGACAAGCGGGGAGGGGTGCTCCAGGGTGAATCGATAGGGCAGCTGTGATACTGCGGCTGCTCTTTACTGAACACATGCTGCGTGCTAGTTGCTGTGCTACACACTTTACATAAGTTATCTTATTTACTTCTCGGGTTTTTGGAAACACTGAATACTCCCGTCCTTATTTTACAGATGAGGAAACTGAGGCTCAGAGAGGTGAGGTCACTCACTCAAGGCCACACAGCCAGTAGGTGGCAGAACGCACCTGGTGATCTTGTTAAAATATTGGTTCTGATGCTGCAGGTCTGGGGTGGGGCCCAGGATGCTGCCTTCCTACTTTGCTCCCTGGGCATGCCCAGCTTCTGGTCCCTGGACCACACTTGGAGCAGTGGGGTCTCTTTGCCTCCAGGGCCCCCACTCTCAACCATGGCACCGGAGGACAGCTAGAGATGAGGTACGATTTCCGAGATGGCTCAAATCTGAATCCCCATAGGTGGGATGTGGGAGAGTGGTCTAGACCCCAGATAGGTAGGGAGTGATATGACGTTTTCCTTTCCTACATTTGCCTTTCACTATTGCAGACCCCAAAGTGAAAAGGTTGGAGGCAGCACTTCCCCCTTCTCTCCCCCACCCCACCCCTCCTTCCTTCCCCTCTCCCCTCCCCCCATCAGCACAACCCAATCCCACCTGTGTCCAGCTTCTGCACTAGACCAGGGGTTACATGTATTCATGGATGTCTCTTCAACAGCCGGCAATCAGATCGCACTGTGGGGCCCTGATAGATGGGGTTAGACCGAGGAATCTAATATGGGTAGTTTCTTGGTGCTGAGCCTTCAGTTGTTTCCTGGCCTGTGCTGAAAGGGAACTAAAAAAAACAAACAAATAAATAAATAAAGATCAACCCAACATTCTAATCTCCTTATCTGTATGGTCATTAGATCCCAGGATCATTAGAGACCAATCCTCTCCCCACTCCGCCCCTGCAGATGGGGCCAGGTGTCACTGCTGGGAGATGCCAATAAGGCTGCGGAGTCGTGGTGTGAGCTCTTGTCTTTAATAACTGGGAAAATCCATTTCCCTCCTTGGCAGCTTTGAGAAGTTGCAACTGTGGTTCTGGGTCACTGCCAGGCCTGATGCTGTCTGTGTGCAGATTTTCTTTAAAAGGGGCAGTGTCTCACCATTTCATTGATCACTCCTTCCTCCCCAGTTGCCCCCAAAGAACTTTGCAACACAAACTTTCTCTTCGTTTTCCACTCTCAGGGGCAAGCTGCCCATCATTCCGATTCCCTCCCTTCCTGCAATGCGTCCTCTCTCTTGGTTCCGTTGTTCTGAGGCTCCTGAGCTGGGCTGAGCTTCTGCGTATGGGCAACGTGGTTGACATGGTCTTTTTTCAGGATAGAATCCTAGAGCTCGGAGACAGGTAGAAAGAACATCTTAAACAGAATAATAATGTCTGCAACAGTCTAGTAAATGTGTTTTTGTTTTAGGATTTCACGTCATTGTAATTTGTTCAGGTGGACAAGCACGTCTTTTGTTTGAGAAAGAACTGGAGGGATGTCTCACGATTCAGCTCCCATTGCTCTGCCTGTGGCTCTCATTGGAGCTTTGTTTTCTGCCTTTGCAGGACTCGGTCAGAGTTTGCAGTCTATTGTTAGGTGTTCTATAAACCACAGACTGCTGGAAGGGAGGGGCTTCTAGAGCTCATCTCGAACTGCCTTCTGTCTCCAGCACGGACGTGCATGTGTGCACATGCAAGCCATGACTGCCTGTTGAGTATTTCTGGAACCCAGCGGGGGCAGAGGTATACTCTCTTGGCATTTAGTTCTCATGTCTCTTGATTCTTAGAGTCACGTTCTTGAGTCCATCCCAAATTCCTCTTGCTGTGGTCCAGGCTGCCCCTGCCCTAGTCGGCCGCGCCACCGTCCTGGCCCATGTTCTTAGGGACCGCACCAGCCCTGTGCAGTGAAGATGTGTGTCCTGGCCAAGGCAAGTCACTTCCCTAGTCTGAGCCTCGCGCAGTTCTTGTAAAACGTGGCTTTGGGAAGGGACCAGGTCTCTGGCACTCAGATTCTTTTTGACTTTGAGATGCAGGCTCTGTGCTTCTATTTACGTTGTTTCTCTTGCTGCTTGGCCTTCTCTCTGACTCCCAGCCATAAATGTCTTCTCCTCTGTCAAGCCTGGTGCTGTCTGATCTACCCCAGGGCCACCCACCAACCCAAGCACTCCCTTTAGACTTAGGAGTAGTACCCTATCCTTTCTTCCTATGTTTTTCACCCTAACAACCTTTAGCTCGTACGTTACAAACATTTCTTGATATTCACTATAGGAAATCCCGAAAAAATAGGTCAGTAAGAAGAAAAAACTAACCATCAGTGAACTTCTCACTATCAGACATAACCAACTGTCAGCATTTTGGTATATTTCCTTCCTTTTTTTTTCTTTAAAATACTCATACATGGTCTAGTACATTTCACATTATATAATTTGGTGCCCTGCTATGTCACTTAATATTCTATAATTAGCATTTCCATGTATCGCTGTGCACTTAGAAACAGTTTTTATTATCTGTTTAATACTTTACATCTCATACTTTATTGAGCTCTTGCATGATTGTATGAATACGGCTCCTGTCAACTCTACCAAAGTAGCCAGATCAAATGAGATGAAGTGTGTAAAGAGCAACACAAATATAAATGACTGTAAGTTTTATGTCCCCAAGTGAACTACATTACTGTATTATCACAAACTTGTCATATATTTTTCTGTCACCAGGTTTTGCATATCAGTGGGCACAAGAAGGCTTCTGGATTTGCTCTTGAAAGGGGAGCATACATATTAATAACTTCTCGTTTCCCCCCAGCAATTTCTTAGAGACTCTGGCCTAAGGAGCTTCCTCGAAGTGCAGAAAAAGGAGTGTACACAGAGGTGTTCGTTAGGGCATTCTTTACAATAGCCACAAAGTCAAAGTCTCTGAAATGTCTGATTATATGGGAGGAAGGTTGAGTAAAGGATGATGAACCTACTTGCTAAGCTATTGTATGGCTATCGAAAATGATGTTTGCAAAGCCTTTGTAATAAAATGGACACTGTTTATGTCATCATCCCTGGAAGAAGCAAAGATGAATGGAAAAGAGAGGAAAGAAAAGTACCAACTGGGAATGGTGGTTATAGTATTTGATTAGAGGGTGGTGGTTTTCTTTTGCTTTTCTACAGTGAGTATGTGCATGTTGGATACATTAAGAGATGGATGGATAGATAGGGTAGCAACTATATTTAAAAATTTTTTTAATGTTTATTTATTTTTAGAGAGAAACAGAGAGTAAGCAGGGGAGGGGCAGAGAGAGAGGGAGACACAGAATCCTAAGCAGGCTCCAGGCTCTGAGCTGTCAGCACAGAGCCAGACTCAGAGCTCTAACTCACAAACTGTGAGATCATAGTGCTTAACCATCGGAGCCACCCAGGCGCCCCTTTACTTTTAAAACTATGGTTAAGGGTGTGTGCTGAAGAGGAAAGTAGGGGGCACAGAGTTGAGCTCAAGTGTGGGGAGTAACCTGGACGTGGAAATCGGGCATGGGGGCTGAAGCCTGGACTGAGCTGAGACTTCTGAAAAGTGCTCAGAACTGCTTAAAAGGGGCCTTTTTATTTTTGGAATGGGAAGAACAGAGTGCGGATGGGCATCTCATCTGAATATAGTGACATCGTTCTAAAAGGAGAAACCAAAGCTGCTAGTTCCTCATTTGTTCCATCTTCTGACTAGAGCCAGCAGGATAGGCCTTGCAGAGAGACTGGCAATGGGCACTTTTACAAACTGTCATAGTTTATAAAAGTGGAGGTGGGCCCCCTGGGTGGCTCAGTCAGTTAAGCGTTTGACTTCCACTCAGGTCATGATCTCACGGTTCGTGGGTTTGAGCCCCACGTAGGGCTCTGTGCTGACAGCTCGGAGTCTGGAGCCCACTTCGGATTCTGTGTCTCCCTCTCTCTCTGCCCCTTCCCCTACTCATGCTTTATTTCTCCCTGTCTCAATAATAAATAAACATTAAAAATTAAAAAAAAAAGTGGAGGTAAGCAGGGGATGCCTGGGTGGCTCAGTTGGCTAAGTGCTCAGCTCTTGATTTCAGCTCAGGTCATGATCTCACACTTCACTGGTGCCCCGTGTTAGGCTCTGCCCTGACAGCCTGGAGCCTGCTTGGGATTCCCTCTTTCCCTCTCTCTCTGCCCCTTTTCTGCTTGTGCTCTAGCTTTCTCTCTCAAAATAAATAAATATGAAAAAAATGTCTTTTTTACAGTGGAGGGAAGTAGAACTCTAATATGTAAATTTGGCCTCAACCTCTAGCAAAGCTCCCTAGTGGATTTTTTATCCCACCTTTTAAAAAAATTTTTAATGTTTATATATTTTTGAGAGAGAGACAGAGTGGGGGGGGGGGGCAGGGCAAGAGAGAGGGAGACAGAATCCACATCAGGCTCCAGGCTCTGAGCTGTCAGCACAGAGCCTGACGTGGGGGCTTGAACTCATAAACTGTGAGATCATGACCTGAGCTGTAGTCAGATGCTTAACCATCTGAGCCACCCAGGCGACCCTACCCTTCACGTTTTTTAAGTAGGCTCTATGACCAACATGGGTCTCAAACTTACAACCCTGAGAATAAGCATTGCATGCTCTACCCACTGAGCCAGTCAGGTGCCCCTGCCAATGTTTTTTTTTTTTTTTTTTTTTTTTTTTTTTTTATAATTTCAGACTTGTAGAAAAGTTGAAAAAAATCTAAAAAAGATATCACATTTACCCTTCACTCAGATCCTCAAATATTAGCAGTTTTCTCTGTTTGTTCTTTTCTCTTGCTACACACGCGCACACACACACACACACACACACACACACACACACACACATACGTTTCTAAACGATTTGAGAGTAAGTCAAAAGCATAATGCCCCTAACCCTTAAATACTTGGTTGTGTGTTTCCAAAACCTTCGTGCCACTTTTCTACATAACCACAGTAAAACTGTTAAGATAGAAAAATGAGGGGCTCCTCGGTGGCTCAGTTGGTTAAGTGTCCGACTTGGGCTCAGGTCATGGTCTCACATTTCGTGAGATTGAGCCCTGTGCTGACAGCATGGGATTCTCTTTCTTTCTCTCTCTGCCCCTTTCCTGTTCACCTTCTCTAAAACTAAATCCGGAGGAAGGGAGGCAGAGAGGAAGAGAGGGAGGGAAGGGAGGAAGGGAGGGAAGGAAGGAAGGAAGGAAGGGGGGACATTTGACATTGTCTTCAGTGTGTCACATCAAGTGGGGTAGGACAGCCAGTTGTCCCTACTAAGAGTTTTTAAAAATATAAGTAACTTTATTGAGATGTAATTCATATACCATAAAATTCACCTGTCTTGAAAATGTAAAAGTCCGTGGTTTTCAGTAATTCTCAGAGCTATACAGTCTTCCTCCACCAATTCTAGAACATTGTCATCACCCCAGAAAGGCCTTATACCCACTGGTTGTCATTCGCCATGCCTTCCTTTCCCCAGCCCCTGGTGCCCACTATTACTGTCGACACGGATTGGCCTGTTCTGGACACTTCATAGAAATGGAATCCCACACTCCATGGCCTTTCGTGTCTGGCTTTCACTTAGCACAGTGTTTTCAAGGTCCCTCCCTGCTCTGGTGTATATCAGTACTTCATTTCTCTTTGTGGCTAAGTACTACTCCGTTGCATACATATTCCACATTTTGTTGATTCACTTATCAACCAGTGGATATTTGGGTTGCTCTCCACTTTTCCACTATTAAAATTGTGCTGCTGTGCACATTTGTGTACAAGATTTTGTGTGGGTTCGTGATTTTTATTTTCCAGGGGATGCATCGGGGGACCCCTAGGTTCAGTGGTTGCCAGGAGGGCTCACAAGATTCAGCACTCGGTCCTACTCCCAGCTGAGGTTTTTCCTGTAGTGAAAGGACGCAGAGAGAAATCAGCAGAGGGAAAAAGTGCATGCAGGGAAGGGAGAGGAGGCCAGGCACCACGCACAAGGGTCCTGGCACCGTGGAATCGTGCAGGAGATGCTGAGTTCTGCCAGCACTGAATTGGGATAACACGTGTGAGGTGTTATTTATCAGGGAAGCTCATTAGAGACTCAGTGCCTGAGGTTTTTGTTGAAGGCTTGGTGACATTTTGGCATGTGCCAAAACTCTGGACTCCCCGAAGGAAAGCAGGCGCTCAGCATAACAGTTTGTTTGTACAGTCTAAGGTCAGGAAGCCACTCTCCCCAGGTAGAATGGTGGGAACAGTCGCGAAATCCACGTTTCCCGATGCCAGCCAGGGACCAACCTTGCAGGCAGGCCTTTCCAGGGACAGAGGCCTGGGGCCAGCTGTTGGCTCGTTTCCACGCAGGGCCACACCTAAGAGTGCAGTGCAGTCTCTGGGACTGTTTAACTTTTCATGCCGAACTGTTTTCCAACGTGACTACACCATTTTCATTCCCATCAGCAATACACGAGGGTCCCAATTTCTCCCCGTCGTGGCCAGCATTCGCTGTTGTTCATCTTTTTGATTAATAGCATCCTGAGAGGCAGTAATAGGTTTTTAAGTTAGTGATTTGCAAGCATTTAGAACCAAAAAATGCTGATTTGTAGGAGCCGGAATGGGTTCTCTAAGAACAAATAGTGCCAGTCCAACCCCCTGATTTTCCTTAAAAAAAAAAAAGCAGCAGTTTGTTTTTTCTGTACTAGCTGTGCTGGGGGGCTTGTGTCTGTGTTTCAGCCCTGCCCTTCAGAGCATCTTCATGTATGAAGACGGAGACACGAGGGGTGTAGTGATTGGTGGGCTCCTTACTCGCTGAGAGATGACACTCATTCCAGGAGAAAGGCCCCTGCTGCCGTTCCCCGGTGCTGTTCGCAGCCCCCCTGTTTAATGTTTCTGTCCAAAACTCAGGGGGAGACACAGATGGTAGTCCTATCAAGTTTGCAGATTACCCAAAGCAGACAGACACATGCACAGTGAATTATAAGATCTGGTTCCAGGAAGATCCTGACAGCACAGAACGGTGGGCAGAGTCCTACAAGATGAAGTTATTAGGGACAAATGGCAAGTCCCCGCCCACAGGATCTGGTCCAGATGTCACTAGGGAGAATCTGCACTTTGGTTTCTGCTCATCAACGAAAGCATAGCCAGACGTAACAAGTGGGCTTTGGAGTCCTGGGACACCCTGGAAAAACGTTACGATGTGCGGGTCTGCAGTTTTAGGGGATTCTGGGCTCTTCCATGAGATCAGCTGTGGAGGGAGCTGGGCTGCTCCGTTGGCCAACAGACAGCCCAAGGGGACTGGGAGTTGACTCCCCCTGTCTGAAGGTCTCTGGTGTGAACGCAGTATGAACTGTCTTTTCCGTGGCCCATAGGGAAAACAGATTTGGACTGATTGAGGAAGAACTTTGTGACACTACAGTTATATGCGCTGCCTGGTAAGGTGGTGAGCAGCCCGTCACTGGGGGTGTTCAAAGAGACATGACATAATCTTTTATTAAAGAATTTGCATGAGCAGGAGGGAGCCTGGATGACCTTTGAGGTCTTAGAACTGCCTAACAAGAAGCCAGGGACTATATACCTCTACAGCCCAGTCCAAGGGTCACCCAAGGCCTGTGTCACCTGCTCCAGGGTGAGATTAGCCTTTGTGTAGGTCATCCTCACAGTCCTATATGTCCGTCAGGACACTTGGGGGTCCACTTGAGACACACACCTATCCTCTTCTGAGTGCCTCTGGTGTTCAGAAGCCCCTCCCCACCTGCCTCGCCTGTGATGTGTGTGGTCCACCAGTCTGCCAACCATGTGTTAAACTCTACCACCATTTTTCTTGTTCTTACAGTCATTCAGCAAATATTTAGTGAGCACCTATTATGTGCCAGTCCCTGGATGAATTGCAAAGCATGCAGCAATGATAGGCGTTTACGAGACTTACCCCACAGCTGCATGTATAAAAGCTTGACTGCAGGCTGCTGAGAGCGTGGCGTCAGGAATGCAGGGGAAGGCAGTGGGGGGCCTGCCTTAGGCCTCCTGCCCTGCGAATTGCCCTGCGCACTGGGGTCCCAAGGAAGATAAGCAGTTGGCAGGAAGCAGAGAGTGGGGCCAGGGGCACATTCCTGCTATGGCTGTGGCCCACACGGTAGCTCAGCACAGGACAGGCCCCCTGGTCAGTGCTCACTTGGGGGGCTTGAGGAAGAGAAGTCAGGACTGCCTGGCGGGGGGCCTTTTCCCGTCCCCTGCTCATCCAGTGCCCAGGTTCAGCCACTTGTGATCCGAGATGGGAGACACGTGTCCGTGTGTGTGTGTGTGTGTGTGTGTGTGTGTGTGTGTGTGTGTGTATGAGAGAGAGAGAAGGAGAGAGAGAGGGGGAGCCACTCTGGTTGCTTTCTGAATCTAGTTCCAAGCTGCGCAGGGGTTATTTGTGCCTTGGTTCCCCTCCACTGATGTGGATGACTGAGATAGCGGCCCGGTTCCAAACGTCCCCGCGTCCCCGCAGTGGCAGCTCCTCTGAGAGCATGTGGATACCTACGATTCTCCTAATTACTCTGGTACACCCACTCCACTCTCTTTCTCTTAAGCAGGAGGGAGGATTTGAGGGGAGGGTGCGGTCCTCCCCCCCAGACCTCTGCTGCTTCTTTCCTGCTGTCATTTATGTTTTACCGGCCTCCTGCTGCTCTCCTACCCACCCCTTCCCCACTCACAATGGCTTAACTGAGGGGGCCTCCGGATAAGAGAGACCGAGGGAGGAGGCCAGTTTCCCTTAAGCACTCCTACTCGGCAATTAGTTTCTGTTATTGCCAATTCGGGATAAGTAGAAAATAACAGAGGAATGGAAGTAGGACTCCAAGCCCGTGCCAAGAGCTTGGCATGCGTTACCATGACATTTTCACGTATGTCACATGGGAAGCCACATATCAGGCCAGGCATGGGGGAGGGGTGGCCAGCATGGGAGTGGAAGGAGCTGGGTTCCAGCACTGCTGGCTGTGCCCCCCTGACCTCTTCCATCTCTGAGCCTCAGTTTGTACATCTGTGAACTGGAGAGGTGTGGCTAGATCATTCTGCCATTTCACAGGGAATGAGGGACACAGGCTTGTCACCTCTGCCCTCCGGGTCTGCGTATTTGGGCCACAGCGGCAAGCACAGCCAAATTTCCGTCTGGATATGGCTGGAAGAGACTGTTCTAAGCCTTGGTGCCAGGAATGGAGGCTGAGGTGGCGAAGTCCAGAGAGAGGGGCCTGAGACAGGAGGGGAGGCTGGGAGTTGGGAGGAGAAAAGCAGAAGGATGCCGGACAGCATCTGGAGCTGAGGTGAGAAATAGAAACACACGCCAGATCCGTGGTTCTCAGGGGTGGCCCACGGACCAGCAGCGTCATGTGGGAACTCAGTAGAAAGGCAGATTCTTGGGCCCACCCTAGACCTGCTGAATCAGACACTCAGTGATGGGGCTGATAGTCGGATTTAGCAGGCTCTCCAGGCAATTCTGATGCATGCAGTTTGAGCATGGAGGATGAATGGAAGGAGGGCTTAGGCTTGGGGGGCTGGACAGGGTGTTTTGAGGCAAGGAGGGCAGAGGATCAGTGCTTCTCGGTCACGTGCCATGGCAGGGCGGAAACCAGGCATTTCCGGCTACTTTCCTTCATGCAAACCTTTCAGATTGGAGAGTAAACCTTTCAGCGAAGCAGCCCTTGAGATTCCCATTTCAAAGAGATGTCCACGGAAGCTCCAAGACTTGCCAAAGTCAATGCAGGGGTGAGATGAGAACCCAGGACCTGAAGCCTGAGTTCTTTCCCCCATACCAGCTGCCTCCTCGCCCACCGGTCCCTCAGCTGTCCTCTGCCACGTGCCCTGGCTCCCTCCTCTGCCCTGCCGTCACCAGGCAACCCACCATGCAGAGGCAAAAAGACCGCACCCTTGAGGCAAATAAGGGAGACCCTGGGGGACGACAGAAGGTGGGGAGCAGGGCCGAGGTGCACTGCAAGCCTGACCTCCTCCAGCCTCCAGGGCTAAGTGTGGCTGGGGGACCAAGGTGCGGGTGCAATGTTCCTAGAGGATGACATAGTTACCTTAATGTAGTAAGAACTCCTGCATGGCCTGGGTGGCAAAGTCAATAAATATTCATTGCTGCCTACACGTACCAGGCCCCGTGCTGGGAGCTGTGGGGGAAACTGAGGCAAGCATAGTTTCTGGCATCAAGGAGCTTCTGGTTCGGAGCCAGGGAAACAAAAACTGGTGGTAACCAGCTGGGGTGCTAGGGAGCCTGAGATGGCCAGGGTACCTCAAGCCAGGTGTTGGAAGAGTTCAGAGAGACTCATGTGGTGACTTTAGGGGATAGAACAAAGGCTTTGGGGGACAGACTTAAGGCTTTGGAGCTGCAGGGCACCGGTTCCATTCCCAGCACTCGCACTGACTCTGGGTAGCCTTGACAAGTTACCTCATGCCTTTGCCCTGTCTCCTTATCTACAGAATGGAGTTGCCAATGCCTTGCTCAGGGGATTGCCTTATTAGATTATACCAGGCATCACTCAGTGAGTTATTTCCTTCCTTTCAGAGGATTGCTTTAGGCCAGAGCAAAACTGGAAGACTGCACGGAAGAGGAAGCTTTTCACTTTGGCACTGAAGGATGGCTAGAATATATTTGGTGCTTTCTGTGTCTTCTCTAAGGAATCTGTGGGTGGACTCTGGGCTTGTGGGGTCATCTGAGGAGAATGGCCTTCCAGGCAGCTGTGGGGAAGGAAGTCATCTTATTCAGTCTGGAAGGTTACTTATTTTTTTAATGTTTAATTTTGAGAGAGAGAGAGAGAGAGAGAGCGCGCGCGAGCGAGCACACGTGCACGTGTGCACACAAGTGGGGAGGGTCAGAGAAAAAAGGAGACACAGAATCCGAAGCAGGCACCAAACTCTGAGCTGTCAGCACAGAGCCCGACACGGAGCCCGAACTCACGATCTGCAGGTTCGTGGCCTGAGCCAAAGTTGGATGTACACTTAACCGACTGAGCCACCCAGGCGCCTCTGGAAGGTTATTGTTTTAATGTGGTTTCGAATCCTGTTGCAGGGGGCAAAGCCAGGGGGCTGGCGCAGGCTGTTGGGAACGGCCGTGCTCAGGTTCCGTTTCCTGCTTTGTCTCGTAGATGATGCAGTTCGCCTGGCAGAGCTACAAGCGTTATGCGATGGGGAAAAACGAGCTCCGGCCCCTCACGAAAGACGGCTACGAGGGCAACATGTTTGGTGAGTCGGCGTCCGGGAGACCCCTGCCCCTGCGGGCTGAGTGTAGTGCAGTTTGGGCTTTTTAGCCGCTGAGTTGTGTCTCTATTTCCCCAGACGAAGGGGCTCCCAAGGCTGAGTCCCTTCTGGGCTGTTCAGGCTTCTGAGCTTTCTAGATTTGGGGGAAGCCCTCATGCTTCCGTCTCACTTTACGCCCGTCTTTGTATGCACTTGGCATGTGTTTGAGAGCAAACACACTGGGGCGTGTGACCGGGGATGGTGAGGAATGGAGGCCTGTTTCCGAGGAGCAGGTTTGGAGCTCTGAGGGGCTCCGCTGTGGACTGGCTTTAAATCCACTCCTCTGAGCGTAGCTGTGAAATGATCTCAGGTGATTTCATAGAGAAAACGGAACAGGTATCTGATGAGGTGGGCACGGGCGCTGCCTTCAGGGCCCTGCAGGGGCACCTCGCATGCTCACTTGGTGGACAGACAAGACCCTGGCCCGTCAGGGAGTGGCGCGGGTGCCACCTCGTATCACCAGCTCGAGGGCGACCTGCAGCCTTACTTGCCTGTGTCTCCTGCCTCTCCAGCCACGGGTTCTCCTAACTCAGAAGCCTCTCTCAGCTGGAGAGACTGCAAAGTGCCTTATTGTGGACATGACCTCGCAGTCAAATGGAACACCTTTCCAAGTCGCCAGCTCTCCTCTCTGTAGGCCTCTCACGAGGAAAGTGCTTCTTCCTTGGGAGACAGGAACTGTTGGGGGTCGTGGATGGAGGCAAAAATTCACCCACCCCCTGTGTTCCTCACTCTGGAGACACAGGCTCCAAAGAACCAAGTCAATTGAAAAGTACCAGAAAAACCTTTTTACTGTTTATTTATTTTGAGAGAAAGAGAGAGTGAACGAGTGAGCAAGTGAGCAGGAGGGAGGGGCAGAGGGAGAGAAAGAGAATCCCAAGCGCACTCTGCTCCGTATGGAACCTGACTCAGGGCTTGATCTCATGACTGCAAGATCATGACCCGAGCCGATATCAGGAGTTAGCCACTTAACCAACTGAGCCACCCCGGCTCCCCTCCCAGGAAAATCTTAAAGGCAGATTTAAAGGAATGGCCCCAGTGTGTATGGTCATGACAGAAGTATTTGTGTTGTGGGAAAAGGGACGCAGGACCTGCCTTCCTCTAAGCGGTCAGCATCGCGTCCTTTCTGGATGTTCAGATGATTCACTCAGGGTGTGCGGGAGTGGGGGGGTGGGGCATGGGGAGAGAGAGGAAGAATTTGGGTAGCTGCTTTTATTTTTCTGATTATCACAGGAATGTAGGAAAAAGGAAAAAAGTATCAAAAGGTGTAAAACAGAGAACAAGTAACTCATTCTGCCACATACATGCAGCCTCTGTTGATATCTTGGTTCATTTCCTTCCAACAGTCTTCTCTATACATTTTTCCCCTCTCTGTATGCAATTTTATGTCCACCGCCCCCCTTTGTCTCTCTCTCTCTCTCTCTCTGTCTCTGGTTTGGCCTAATGTTACATCATAAGTATTTCCCAAACCGATTCAAATTTTTTTCACAAAGAATGTTTTTAATGGTTGCAATTACTACATGGATATGTTGTAATTCACTTAACCATCCTGCTGACGTTGGACAGAAGCTGTTTCCAATTTTTTGCTATTAAAAATAGTTCAGCAGTTAACATCTTTGTGTATAAAATGTTGCCTTAGCATAGATTTTTACGGAGGACTCCTGAATCGGAAGAGAGGAAGCCAGAGGTTGCTTTAACCTCACAGATGAAATGTGTGGATTTCTGCTTAGGAGACCAGTTGTCCTCCCTGCCTTAGGACACGGACCTTCCCCAACATCAGCCCTGGGGCAAGGTGGCTGGCATGGGTTTCCTCAGAGTCGTTGGAGCTTTGGCTCCTAGCGTAAATCAGGGCTGGAACCCCAGAGGCAGTTGGTGAAAGTTCAGGGAATTGGTGGAAGTCTGGGGAGGCAGAGTTCTGAAACTGTGGCTCGGACCATCCATGGGGACAGAGGGAGCACCAGGGGGAGCACTCCAGGGAGGATTGGGCTAAACCACGTCTCATCCTGTTGTGTATAATTCCTGAGGGCTGCCGATTGCATCTCAACCCATCAGCCCCCTTTCAGTCACCAGACCTGATGGAGAGTGGGCAGCTGGAATGGAAAGAACTTGGACCTGGAGTCAGAAGACCTGGGCGCAAGTCGTCACTCTGCCCTGTGCTATCTGTGTGGCCAAGTCCAAGTCACTTCACCTCTCTGGGCCCCTGCTGATTCGTCCTTCTCACTGGACTTCTGTGAGAGCACGTCCGACCATGCAGAGGGCAGAGTGTGTATGAGTGATTTACGATTCACAGCATAAGAAGTGCAGTTGGCAGTTGCCCAGCTGAGCCCCCGGGCGTCTGTCTCCCAGAGCAGCCTTAGCAGGACCCCGGGTGCCCCATCGTCCAGTGCTTGCAGCCGTCCTGGCAGTGAGGCAGTGTCTTTCTTCTGCACCAGCAGAGGAGTTGCAGTGAGTGGCTGACTCTGGGAAAGGAGGGTGTGCAGGGACCCAGGCACTGGTCTGGTCTTGTTTCCTCTTTCACTCCACAAGTGCTTATTTACCGACTCCTGGTTGTGTGAGCTTAGGCAAGTCATTTCTCTATAAGCCCGAGATTTTCTGCACAGTGGAGCTAAAGAAAACATCCATCCCCAGCCCAGAGCCCACCTGACACACAGAGCCTGCTGGATATGTAGTAGCGATGACTGGGGCGACCACACTGTGTCTTATGAGACAGAGGCTTATGGGAATGCCGAGGAGGAGGCTCTGGTTTGGAGTGGATCCACAAGGGGCTTCTAAGCCTGACTATTCCCAAAGACAGGAGGAGGCAGACTGGCCTGGATTGAGCTGCTTGTCACCGTGCCGCTGCTTTTCCTGGACTCACGTGGGCTGCTGGGTGGCTGGGCTCTGGCCGCTGCTGTCTTCAGCGACTTCCCTATAAACCGAGCCCTGCCAGGAAGGCCAAGCTGCAGCAGTGCCCACCCTGCCTGCCTCACTGAGTTGTTTGGACGCAGCTCTCGCAGTCCCCTTCCTGGGTCGTTGGGCCACTGGGCCTGCACGCGGGGAAGGGTAGTGAGTTCACACTGGTGCCTGGCTCTGCAGGGAGAGCATCAGATGCCGAGCCTGGTGTGTGAGCAGCATCTCACCGCATTGAATTCCCTCCCCTCTCAGCTGCCCACACACCCCTTCCCGAATCTGCTCTCATTCTGAGAGCAAGACCACTGTGTGATGTGTCTCTCAAGCCAGTGTTTGTATCCCAAGCAATTCAGTATCAAAGTGGCTTCCTTTTTCCTAACATCCGGCTCAGCAGGCCCTGTCAGAAAATGTTTGCAAGGCTCCGGGGCTCTGTGCAAGGTTGCAGCCTGCTTCTCTCTGCTCAGCCGCGGCAGAGGTCTGCCTCTTTCCCCTTCCTCGGAGAGGTCACCAGAATGTTTCTATTAGTGTCCAGCCAGGTAGTGGATCTAAGCATGCCTGAGTAGGATTTCTGTGTTGTCACTCAGTAGCTGTGTGGCCTCACACTGTGGAGTGGGACAGAGGCCCCTACCTCCTGGGCCCGTGGTAACAGCCTGGAGACAGATAAAGGCCTAGCCCCGAGCCAGGCCCAGAGCAGGCACTCAATGGCACTGCTCTTGTCACCAGTAAGTCTCAGAGGCAAGCCTGCCCCTGGAAGGATGCCTTCAAGGAGGGGAGGGAGAGGAACTGTCCCTAATGAGTGGCAGCAATGCCGTAGAGCACAGCGGCTCAGTACACAGAGGCGCAGCTTCCTTACCTATAGACAGGGCTGCTGCTAGGAGATGGAGGACATTAACCAAGCTGGCCGGGGAGTGTGGACTCGGGGGCCACACAGCTGGCATCTGCATGCTGCTCCACCACTTCACTGTGCGACCTTGGGCAAGCTTCTTGACGTCTCTGGGCCTCCGTGTCCAGCTGTAGGTAGGGACAGCAGTAGTAGCTCACAGTCTGGCATTCTTCAAGTCAGCTGATGTGAGGATGATGTACGTCTCTTAGGACAGTGTGTGCTTCTCCTATTTTGACTGGGGCATGCCCAAGACCCCTGGGCCCAGGGGCCCACCTGAGGGCTGCAGGGATTTCCAGACCTGCCCTGTTCTCCCAGCCCTTGAGTACCCCTGGCAGAGATCATGGATGGGCAGCGCATTGGTGGCCAGTGTCCCATTCATGCTTTCATTTAAGCAGCTGACAGAGGAATTTTTAACAGGGAAGAGGCAGGGAAAGGTTAAGGTTCAAGGCCATGGAATAAATTAGCCTACTGCCAGAATAAGAATTTCCGGGCAGGTAGTAAGTGACACCTTGCATGGGTGCCAGCTGCCAGCCTTGAAGCACTTAACGAGCATTAATCCTCCCAAGAAGTCAGAGTGAGCCTGATAGCTTCATCTTCCCCTGGCAGCGGGGAAGATCAGCACGAGCCCGGAGTCTTGGGAGGGTGCCACCAGAGAGCCTCTTTGAAGGCAAGCCCTGCCTCTTCATCTGAGCGTGGCAGAACCAAGCTCAGAGAGGGGAAGGGACTTGCCCAGGGTGACCCAGCGTGTTAATTGCAGGACCGTGGCTTGGACTCTGGTAGCATGAGGCCTGGCCCAGCCCTCTCTGCACACCCACTCTGAGATCAGGTAAATGGACCAAGGTCAGATCATCAAAGTGCAAGCCTACGGTCATGGCCAGATCACCACCAGGAACTAGGAGTTTGCAGAGCTTTAACAAGAGCACACTGTCATGGGGTGTAGGGTTTGGGGGCTCCCCGTGCATGCATCACACCAGGCACTGTAGCTGAATTCTCTTGTCTTCCTCATAGCCCTTGGAAGGAATACATGACCCATTTTATCCCCATTTCATAGATAAGGAAACCGAGACTAGGTGAGTTTTAGGACTTGCTAGGTCACATAGTTACCAAGCAGAGACTTGATCACAAGGCCCTCAAACTCCAAAAACCAATCCATAAATCATCGTGCTGCCCTGTCCCCCAGTGACCACATACAATGGCCACAGAGAGAGGAACAGGGCAGAAGGGTGGGTTCAGGGCTGGTGGTGGTGCATCTTGTACTCCACTGTCCTCATGGAATCTGGAGAAGACAAGTACTTCATGGCCAGAGTCTGCAGCCGCCCATCTCCAGGCCTTAGTCTCTAGTGGTTGTCAGCTGAGTATTCAGAGCCTGGAAAAAAGATCCAGATTCTTTTCTTTTCTCCCAGTGTAGGAAGATATTTTATCCCTGCCCAAGAACTTGAAAACACATAAGTGTAAAACACGCCACTAGCCGTCAGCCTGATGAGCTAAGAGAGGTACAGATATGAGAACCACACCTGTCTGAGTTTGAATCCTAGCCCCATCACTTGCTAGGATTCAGAGAGAGCGAGTGAGCAGGAGAGGGGCAGAGAGAGAAGAGGACAGAGGATCCGAAAGGGGCTCTGTGCTGACAGCAGCCAGCCCGATATGGGGCTTGAACTCCCGAACTGTGAGATCGTGACCTGAGCCGAAGTTGGACACTTAACCAACTGAGCCACCCAGGTGCCCCAGGTTTCTTAATCTCTTGCACCTCAGTTTCCCCATCTGTACGATGAGGAGAATATCGACCTCACCTAGCAGCTGGGAAGATCAGATAAAGTTCATGTGTGTGGAACACCCGGTACAGCACGGGCCGTGTGCACTCACTAACCATAAGCTGCTGCCACTGTTACTCTGTCTGTTAAAAGATAATTGTGGAAATAATTACATTCCGGGGAAAGAAGTAGTGCCTGGCACATCACCGACGGTAGGCTCTTAATAAATATTTGGGGATGAATGAATTGCCCACCGCGGTCTGGGCCTGCCCTGTTTTTCCCCTAGCCCCTTGTCCTGGGTTTGGCTGGGGCAGGGCGAGATCCTGCTGTTCTCCCTCCCTCTCACTCTCTTCAGCTGCCTTCACTCCTCCTCCATCACAAAGTGCATTTGGAATCAGCAAACTAACCAGGAAGAGCAACGGTCCTGCTTAGTCAGGAGATCTGCCTCTTGGGCAGCTTCTCTGTGGAGGATGGAGGCACTTGCGTGGCCAAAAGCAACGCTCCCCCTGCTCCCAGCCGGCTCAGGATGACCATGAGAGCCCCAAATTGGATTCCTCCTCTGCCCTGCGAGTCCCCGATAGCACTGCCAACCAAATCCCCATTTCGAGGGATGATTTATGGCCTTGGGTGAGTTAAGAGGCAAAATGAACACAGCGTGATTTTCAGATCACAGGCTGGGAATGTTCGGCCTTGGCAGAGAGAAAAATCATCTTTGCCTTGTAAACGGAGCAAATATGATGTTGAAGAGGGAATCAATCCAGGTCCCAAGATGTCATTTTTACAATTGCTTTTTGGCATGTGACTTAGTAGTGCCTCCTGCAAAATGCTCACAGTCTCTCCCGCCCCCTCCCCCCTGCCACACACACCCCAGTCTTACTGGATCTTTTTGTGGGGGTGAGAGTTACTCACCCAGTATGGCTGCCTTGGGAACTGCACACTTTGCCAGGGAGACAGTTTGTGAAAACCACCTGCTTTTGCGGTTTTCCACAGAACTCCATGTTGTTTCCGCGGATCTCGGAGCTTGTGTCTGGGAGCAGCATTTGGAGGTACCCCAAGGTTCACGTCCTCAGCAGCATTTACCAACAGAATAAAATCGGACAAGTCATGGAATTCTCTGAGCCTCAGTTTACTCACCTGTGGAAGGGAAGGGGACAGGCATAGGTTGCCCCAGCACCCTGCCTGGGGTGCTCGCATACCCTTCCCGGGCCCTTCCCCTCCTCCCCTGCTATTGGGTAGCAGAGCACGTTTACTTCTCTGGCTGAAAACACCCTATCTACTTTTTGGAGGGTTTCTTTGTTCTGAAAAACAAAAACACACACAACACTAAGGATCCCATAGTTCTTGGGAAAATCGGTGTCAGGCCACGTTGCTCACTGATTTCCAGCAGGCCGTGGTGCACATTCCTGACCCTGGCTTTGAATCTGTTTTGAGAAAGAGCTGTTGTCTTGGATGCGGTGATGTTGCAATTGCTCAGAGGGAACGGGTCAGGCACAAGGGCGGCAAGCAACCCTTCCGGGTAGTCACATGTTTGGGGAGCCGGGGCTGCTCCATCTGGAGGCTAGAGGCTGTCCAAAGTGCAGAGGAAATGGATTAGAAGCGCTGGTCACTGGCCGACGGGCTTTTAGCACAAGGAGGGTGACGGAATGAAAATATTAACCCCACACGTGAAGGTCGGGTGGAACTGGCAGGTGCTGGTCAGATACTGTGGCCTCATGGGGGCGTCCCTGTGGCCTTGAGTGACACATCTGTGATTTCCCGTCCACCTCCTGAAGCCCAGGAAGTCCCTCGGGTCACACCGGGCAATTACCAGAGCAACACGCTCACCTCTAACTTAGCCTGCTGGATGCTCACACTCTGGCCGCCGACCCTCCGCGGCGTGGTGCTCTGTACCCGCCTCCCGAGAACGTGGTTTTTTCCCAAGCACTTTCTAATTAAGATGCATCTTAGCCATTTTCTTTTTCTTTTAGTTTAAAAGGCTTCCCACCAGCACAGAGCATAATTTATTTCTCTAAAAAATATAGTAGCAGGTTGTTGTAAAAAGAAAACCCAAGGCCAGGAGCCTTGGGTCCCCGTCCCAGCCCTGGCGCCGGCAGCCATGTGAGCCGGCGGTTTCCTCTGGGGCCTCGTCCGGTCTTCTGTACAAAGACGCCCAGCCCCTCTGTGATTCCGGGTTGGTTACTAGGCTGATTTCTTTCTTTTTTTTCTTTCTCTTTCTGCCTTCACCACCCGTTCCCCCCCCCCCCCCCCCCCCCCCCCCCCCCACGAGCGAGAGGCTATTTGGGCTGTGCTGGTTCTCTTGACATCTGAAATTTTAGTAGCAAGTCTTGTTCCTGTCAGGGAGAAGTGAGTCAGGGTATCTATTCCCAGAGCAAGTTGCTGGAGGCCTAAAATGATTCATATTGAAAGTGACATTCCCTCCTGGAGGCGGGGTGCTCCCACCCACTTTCCAAAGACCTCGCCTTCCTTGGAAACAAGGCTGAGCCCACAGCACACAAGCAGCCCCCTTTTCTTCGCACCACATTGATGGCAAGCACTTGCCAAACCTCCCAACAAAACTCAGGGACAAATAGGTATGTGAAATCCGCAGAATCGCAGACTGTCAGTGCCAGTTGGGTTCTTTGAGACCATCTGGTCTGCTCTCTGGAGGACGGGGAAGGAGGCACAGGGAGGGAGGGACGGGAGCCGTCACAAAGACCTGACAGCCAGGACGTGTGCCCTGGTCTATTCACCTGGGCCTCTTTTTTTTTTTTTTTTTTTAGTTTTTAAAAATTGAGATGTAACTTTCTACCTTGCATGCAGTAAAACACACACATCTTAAGTGCACATCCCAATGAATTTTACAGACAGGTGCATCCTGTAACTAACCTGCAGATCAAGGTAGCGTTTCTCTCTCCCCAGAAAGTTCCCACAGGCCCCACCCCATCAGTAGCCCCCACAGGTCGCAGCTATTCTGACTTCTATCATCTTAGATTGGTTTGGTCTGTTTTAAAATTTCACACCAGATTGTGTATACTCTTTTATGGGTTTGCTGCTCTTTACTCATAATTTCATCATAAACAGTAGTTCATTCCTTTTCAAGTTTATCCACCCATTCTACTGCTGTTGGACATTTTTGTTTCCATTCATGGCAATTACAAGAAAAGCCCGTACCCCTCAGGGTCACTCCCGTGTCTCTCCAACCCTCCCTCCCCTGCCAGCCCCCAGGCAACCATTAATCTGCTTTCTGTCCCTCCATAGATTTGCCAGTGCTGACCATGTCATATAAAAGGGGTCATATACTGTCTGGTCTCTTGCGAACGGCTTCTTTCACTGGGCCCAATTTTTTGAGGTTTATCCACACTGTAGCATATACTTCATTTCCCTTATTGCCAAATAATATCCTGTTGTACGAGTACACCACGTTTTATTTATCCTTTCAGCAGCTGATGGACATTGGATCGTGCCTGCTTTCTAATTCATTTGTCTATTACGAATACTGCTCCAATGAACATCCATGTCCAAGTTTCTGCGTGGACGTGGGTTTTCATTTCTCCTGGTGTTTGCGGAGGAGTGGAGCTGCAGGATCATATGGTAGCTGTGTAAACTTCGGAGGAACTGCCAGAGTGGTTGCCACGGTTTCTCGTTCCCGTTGAGGGTCACAAGCATTTCTGTACATTCTTGCTGGTGGAAACCAGCAGTCACTTATGTCGGGATCTGCCCAGGGTTCCAATCGCTGGGTTATGCCGTATTTGGATGTTGAACTTTAGTTGGATCCTGCCAGTTTCTGCAAAGTAGATAAACAAATCAGCGGTCCCACCAGCCACGCTCCAGAGTTCTGGTCACTCTGTTATCCTCACCAGTGCTTGCTCTTGTCAGTATGCTTGATCGTGGCCTCCTCCTGAATACTGCCCTCTTAATCAGATGCCCGCTCCCTTGCTAAAAGGCCAAGCTTCCCAGGCGTGTGCTCCCTGCAGCAGAGCTGCCCTGTGCTGTTTTCAGCCCCGGTCTGGAAGGGTCCTGTTCTTCCTGCCTTAACCTGGGGGGTCTTGGGGCTCCCAGGCTGGCTGCCTCAAGTGACAGTGGTCAGCAAAGTCTTCTTCAGTGCTCCCTGCTCATGCTGTCTCTCAGTGCCATGGGGTGACCTCTCTACGCCCCAGCCCAGCTGTGACACACAGGTCCAAAATGCCTTGAACTGGATGGACCTTCTTTCGTTCAGTTACCATGCAGGAAGGGGCAGTGGGGGGTGGGGTGGGTCTTAATAAAGAAAATGTTGACATTGGGTCAGAAGACTTGAATTCCCCAAATCCTGGCTCTACCAACTCACTGGGCAGGGGTCACATGTCTTTCCTGCGCCTCAGTTTTCTCTCATGTGGAATGGGGAGGTTGACACCTTCTCACAGGTTTGTCACTGGGATCCCGTGAGACCATTTCTTTCTCTATGATTGTTCAGTGCCTGGAGTGTGCCAGGCATTATTATAGACACGGGGAGGCAGCAGGGGGCGAGACTAACAGATACCCGTGTAGACCTCCCAGGCTAGTGGAGAGACAAACAGACGAATTTAAACTTTCAATTAAGGCAGTATGAGTGCTCTGAGGTACACATTCACACCAGGTGCTCTTTAATTCATTCTTGGAGGGATGGGCTTCAAAAAGGCTTCCTGGAGGAGGTGGCCTCTACACTGAAACTCGAAACATGAATAAAGAAGTGTAAGAGAGGGGCCATGAGCCCAGATGCACAAGTGCAACAGCCTAGGGGGGAGATTGAGTGAGACCACCCCCTTGAGGTCTAAAGGATGTTCAGTGTGGCTGGAGCAGGTGGGGGAGTGGTGAGAGACCATACTCGAGCTGCGCTGGGTGTAAATGGGGCCCATGAATGCAGCTCCCCAGTGTTTTCTCCCTCTCCTGAACCTCAGGAACCAGGAGACCAGGCTTCCAATTGCTTCTCAGCCACCATTCTGTCCTGTGGCCCAGACAAGGCTCGTTCTCTCTGTGAGCCCATTTCCCCATCATACAGCGTGGGTGTCTGGCATACAGACTCTCCTCTTGCTTCCAGGTCCTTAAATAGTAGGTGACTGGGCTACTTTGGGGTGTGTTTCACTCTGGCTGATGAAAGCCTGGTGTGGCCGGGTGGGCAGCGAGCTCAACGGTGGCAGCAGAGGTGCAGCCCTGGGCAGGGGTCCCAAGTGAGGACCCAGGCGTGGCTACTTCTCTGGGCAGCGGGAGCCAGGACTTCCCTCCCCCCACCCCTTGGCACCTTTCAGGACAGCAGATCCGTTCCCTGCTCCACTGTGGGCTGCTCTCCCCAGGCATGAGAACCAGGCAGGGATCAATAGGAGTTGCTGAGAACTTCTGAAGAGAGCGTGGAGGAGGACAAAGAGACCCGGAAGTGTGTTGTCAGCACAATTTAGGGCTAATACTCAAGTTTGTTTTTCTTCTCATCAAATCTGAAAAGCAGTTTGAAATCCACTGCTCTTGTTTTGTTTTGTGTCTTAATGACTGGATAAAAGCACAATTGCATTTTCTCCCCCAATAACTTTGAATTCTGGGAATAGACCATGTGGGGATAATTGCTGTTGTCTAATCCTGCCGATGGCCAAGCAAATGATTAGGGCTGGGAGGAAGGGAGCCGCAGTGGCGGCAGAGGCCCTCTGCCGGCTTCTTGTCCAGCCAGCAGGGCTCTCTGCTCCCCAAATAACACTGTTCCCAAAATAGCAGTTGCCTGGAAATGCATCTGGATGCTGTTTTGCAACAAGTAACTGATCGCACTTGGGGGGGGGGGCGGGTGATGTGGAAAGTTGCAGGTATTTAAGTTTTAATTCACTTCCACAACTTTGTGTTGAGTGTGCCAGGCTCCGAGCTGGGGATGGAGCAGGGAAGAGGGCTCGAAGGGAGCGAGATACGGAGAGAAGCATAATGTTCCCAGTATTTCACCAGTGCATCCGAGACGTTGTATGCATTGTATACAAGGGGGCAGATTCTCGGCTGCCGAGTTGCTCAGCCGGTAGATTTCAACAAACATCAATGAAATCTCTGTTGTAGGTGGGGGAGCGGCACAAGCCAAGCCTGGGAGGTCATGCTGGGGAGAAGGTTAGCGCTAATCCAGAGAGGGGTGCGGTTGGTGGGATGGGAGAAGCAGCTTTGGAGGGAGGAGACCCAGCACCCAGCCAGGCACCCAAGATGCCTCTTGCTCAGGCCTGACTTCTTCGTTACATACGGTTCCCAGGGCTTACAGAAGTATTTTAATTTCTTTGAAAATCCAAAGACAAAAACGAATATAATAACGGGTCCAGCCTGGATTATATTCATTTTCATACAAATGCAATTGTAAAAGATCATTTTTAAGATAATGTCATTTTTAATGGCGGTAAGGGCTCACGAAAGTTGTGATGCAGCCCCGCCTCTGTGGCTGTGTCTTCCTTGCCAGGTGAGGGTCCTAAAAGCCTGAACCCTCCCTGATTTTGTGGGAAGGATTCCTTCCTTCTCACTGTTGTTGAGAAAATGGGTGCATAAATCCTCCGGGTCAACATCTCCATTAGTGCGGGGGGCGGAAAGGGCACGTCCCCAGGGGCCCACCTGCTTGTGCAGCTACCTTCCGGGGAGTTTCACTTATTCCCCTCAGCACGTCTTTGAAGTAGGTGTCAGGATGAGGAAACCGAGACGCCGAGAGATGGAACCTGCCCAAGCCTGCAAAGAGGCAGAGCGGCAGTTCAAACCCAGGCTTGTCTACTTCCAAAGCCCGCACGTCCAGTTTCCTCTGCCTCTGGAACTGTAACCCCCCACAGGCCAGGACTTCCCACATAACCTGCCCTGTGCGTCCCTGGAATGGCATCAGACCCGGATGGTGCTTCTCGGGCATCAGGATGGCCCCTTGGGTGAATGGCAAGGAAGGGTCCGTGTGTGTTCATTGATGACAAGGAGGCTGTGACATTCTTCCGTCCACACCCCTCAGCCTTTGACTATTGCATCCCTCTCCCCTAAGTTAAAAGTAAGGCCAAGGGGGTGCCTGGGGCTCAGTCAGTCGGGCATCTGACTTTGGCTCAGGTTGATCTCAGGGTTCATGGGTTTGAGCCTGTGTTGGACTCAGTGCTGACAGCTTAGAACCTGGGGCCTGCTTCAGATTCTATGTCTCCCTCTCTCTCTGCCCCTCCCCTGCTCTCTCGCACACGCATGCTCGCTCTCTCGCTCGCTCTCTCAAAAAAAGTAAAACCAAAAAAGTTACTTCTCTTCTCCAAACTAAGGAGGACAAAATCCCAGACACCCCAGATGAGACTATTACATGACCTCGCCCTCTAAGAGGGTGTCGCAGGGGTCTGGCTGGTCTGGGAAAAGCTGTCTCTCCTGTGATTGCGCACGTCCACTGTGGGGTCATTCTTCCCACTGGCTGCATGGCTTCATCTGAAGGGCCTTGAGCCAAGCCCAGACCAGGGTATACGTGCAAAAGTAGGTCACTCAGCAAGTGAGATGTGCCCTCTGGGCTCCCTCAGCGTCGAGGTCAGGATGCAAAGCTGGGCAGAGACAATTCTCCCCAGAAACATCCCACAGCCTGAAGTTCAACCCACAGGCTGGGGAGGAGACAAAATCTCTGAGGCAGGGTCCTGGTGATTTGGGAAAGTTGTGCCAACTAGATAGGGGCTTGGGCTTTGGCTCCATTGCTGTGTGACCTTGGGCAAATGAATTAACCTCTCTGGGCCACAGTTCCCTCTTCTGGAAAAACAGAACCTATTTCATAGACTGGTTGTGAGAATTCAATTAGTTAATACATATGAGGGACTTGGAGTAGCACCAATAAATAGTAGCTGTGCCATCGTCATCATCATCATCATCATTGTCATCACCATTAATATTGTCAGAGCTGCCCAGGGAAGCAGTTGTTGGCTTGTGACCTTGGACAAATACATTTTTCCCACCCCTCCCTGGGATAGTCCCACTATCAATGAAATGAGCTGGTTGGGCCAATTTATGGCTCTTAACCAGGGAAAACACCAGAACTCCCTGCCCGATTTTTGCAAACATGGATTTCTAGGTTCAATCCTCCGAAATGCTGGTTCAGTGGAGTCTGTAGCTGGCACTAAGGGTCTGTGTCGGTGGCTCCGATGCATAGACAGGACCCTCGTGAGCCTAAAGTCCATCATTCCTGTGTGATTCCTCCCCCCACCCCCACTCTTCCCACAGCCCTGTGAGTCGAGGTAATGCCTCTGGCAAAGGCGAGCCCCCTTGGGTGCTGAGTCTGCCGTGTAGGTGAGTTCCCACACTACTGGATGTGGCAGCCCCCCACCCCCACCCAGTTCAGCAGGAAGGTGGCCGGGACCCGAGTCACTGTGTGGGTGAGTCCAGCATGTCAAGGGGCTTCCATTCAGCAGATAGTTGAGGAACATGACATTTGCAAAGGGCAGGCAGAGCCGTTGTTTGAAGGGGGTACCTTCTGTTCAGGTACCTGAATCCTCTCTGAGGTAACAGGATATTTTTGGTGTAGCTTTGAGCTGTTTCTGAAGTGTGGTTAAGAAAGGACGGGGAGTGTAGATGTGTGTCAGCCCGGATCCCTGCATAGCCAGGAAGAGGATTTGGATGCTTTCGATAAAAAGCTCAGAGGAGCTTTATTATCACTGGTGGCCCATCTTCTTGGCCACTGGTGGGTCCCAAATTCCCACCTTCTCCTGCTGGAGCTCACTGTACTGCCCAGCCCCTCTGCAGCCCCCAGCTGGCACTGACCTTGCCCTTCTTCGCATCCCCGCTCCCTTCTCTGACCAGTAGGATCCAGCCAGGAGAGTAGGAAGCCTCGGCCCCTTTCTCTCTCCTACAGCCGAGGGGCAGAGCAGCCTCTCTCTTCGTCCATCCCCTTGATCTTTCTCTCTGCTTCCAGTCCCCCATGTTCCCTTTGCGATATAATTTGGATTTGTGTTCTTCTCTGTGAAAACCACACTCTGTGCTTCCTGAAGGCAGGCACAGCCTTGGACTGGCCGTTACATCCAGTGTTGGCGCCGGCTGCGGTGCGGATGCTGGAAATGGGGAGGCGAGCAAATCAACCCGACTCCTATCTTGAGACCCCATCCCAGGGCAGCGGGGTGCGGAGCAGCGGCCAGGAGGCTGCTTGCTAACGCATCTCCGTAGTTATTACAGCTTATGCGTTTACTTCAACTTGGCATGTGTCTTGAGGTGCTGGGTAAGCATCTTGTCAACTTCAATACAGCTGACAAAGTTATGACATGAAGAATGTTTAGACTTCACAGTTTTCCCCGACCTCCAGCTGATCCTGTGAAAGTGTCCCTCCTCCTTCCGGAGAGCTGATTTGTGCCCCACATTTTCTCATCTCAGCGGGAAGGTCTCTTGGCAAGGTAAAGTAGAAATTCGTTGTCATTCTGATACCCTGGTTTCCTGTTCCCTGAGAGGAAGAAGGAAGTCATGTTTCACGTCTGATTTGTTGCTAACGGTCAAGGTTGGTGTCCCACAGGATGGAGCGATGGGGAAGGATGGCTGGAGACGCTTTCGTTTTTAAGCTACTCTTCTTAGACACTAAAACCTTGAAACGTGGGGTTTTCCTTCTTATGGTTGCGGTTCTCCGGGTCTCAGTTGGAGAGTGATGAAGTTGGAACAAATCCCTTTATCCGTGTTGGAATGATCTGAGTGTGAAAATCCTTTTCTACTGTTAAAATTACTCCATCTATTTTTTCCCTTTTTGGGGGGGGGGGAGATGATAAACGTAATACATGTCCGTTGTAGAGAAATAGGAAATTACAAATAAGAACCAGAAAGAGAAGCTCCTGCTGTCCCACCACCCAGGGACAACTTGCGGTCTCATGGTCATCTCCAGATATGTCCCCGTGAAAGTGAATAGATATAAATGTTATTATTATTTTAATGTTTATTTATTTTTTGAGAGAGAGACTCAGAGAGCATGAGCAGGGGAGGAGCAGAGAGAGAGGGGAACACAGAATCCAAAGCAGGCTCCAGGCTCTGAGCTGTCAGCACAGAGCCCAAGATAGGGCTTGAACTCACGAACCGTGAGATCATGGCCTGAGCCAATGTCGGACGCTTAACGGACTGAGCCACCTGGGTGCCCCAATATAAATATTATTTTTACATAAATAGAATCACATGATAAATATTATCCTGTGATCTTCACTTAGTGTTTTGTGATCAGCTTTTCAAGCTGTCAAACACTAAAAACACCTATATTGTCACATTTAATGGCTATGTGGTATTCTGTTGTGTGGATGACCTGCATATTATGTGTGTGTATCACACACAATATATATGCACACATATGTTGCATAGAGTTTTTCTTATTCCTCTTATAGGACATTTAGGTGATTTCTGATTTCTTGCCATTCTAAGCAATAGTAAAATGAATTTCCTAATTCAGCTCATTCATCTTTACATACTTATCCTAATTTTTTCTTAGGATTAAGTGTTTAGAACAGGACTGACTAACATGTTCAAGCATTTACCACATGCCACCCTGCTAAGCACATTAAATATCCTATTTCTTGAATCCCACAAATGATTCTGTACGGAAGCATCTTCATTTTTACAGATGAGGACACTGAAGCCAAGAGAGGTCCTGGGCCTTGGTCAGGATCACCCTGTGGGCAGGCTGCAGAGCCAGGGTCGGACCCCAAGCTCTCTGACCCCAGAAGTCTCTGGTATAAAATGTTAGCTCTGCCTGGCCTCCCGTTGTGTGATGTGAGAGTGCCCGTCCCCTCCTTGCCCTCCCCCAGCTCTGTGACTGCCTTGCCTGAGGCCTGGCCTCTTGGATTTCCCTCACGCCCACAGTCACACAATAAGAACAGGAAAGGAAGAATTGGGGGTGCGCTGTGACCTAGATGTGGCTCTCAGGCCTTGTAAGGTGCCTCCTAGGGAACCTCCAGGCAGCTGAGGCCACTGGAGGCCCATGTTAGGGGCACACGGAGTGTCTCTGCACAACTCAGCAGTCTGGGATGGCCTGTGGGCTGAGCTGAGCTCTTCCTAGAGCAGGTTCCTGGCAGGAGGTGGGCTCTGGCCCCGGGGAATCCTCACGGGCCACTCTGGGGGCAGTCGGGCCCATACAAGGCAGCCTGAGCCCTCAGGGAGGAGTGCACTGGGAACAGAAGGGTGTGAGTGAGGCAGATTCCAGGATGGGGACCATGGAGGTTTGCTGCTTGACTGGGCAAGTCCAACACCAGAGCACAGAAGGTGGGGCCTGTTTCGCAGGACTCACCAGTGAGCATTAGGACAGCTTTATGGCCCTGAAGTGAGAGTGGAATGCTCTTCTCATGACTCTCACTTTGCCCGACTCATCCCTTTGGGGATAACCAGATTCTAGCTGGCTCAGACTTCTAAGCTCTGCCCTGGCCATGGTATGTAGGCAGATCAAGGCAAAGCATCTCCAAGGAGCAAAGGCTCAAGGATTCCTGCCTTGGCCACCCTGCAGGGAAAGTGTGCTCAGCCCAGCCGCCCAGCCACAAGGGGAGGGCCTGCCCTCCACTCGGCCCAGCTAGCTCTTCCTGATTTATCCATAGATTGAGCTTGATGATCCAGACTCATATTCATTCAAATAATCACATGAGTTATTTCTGCAATTTAGGTCTTCAAATAAGTATACTTGGTTGCTGAATATGTGATCAGCCACAGATTTCTCATTCTTTAAAACCCAAGGAGCGGAAATGCCAATATAGAAAGCCGTCATACAACGGCAGAGATTTCCAAAGCACGAAAATCAGGCCGCTCCAAGCTCTGGCCCCCAAGCCACCCTTCCTGCTGCCACTTGGCCCATCAGTGCTCCTTGCAGAGCCCGGACTGGGGGGGCTTTCTCTGTAAAACCCTTGGGGGGGGGTTGGATGACAATCAACGGATAATCAACGGATAATCTGCTCACATTCTTTTTACTTAACCAGAGAATTGGTTTCCCTCTGAAGTAACATGATCTGGGGGAGAAAATGCAGTTGAGGTCTTCAAAAGGGCGTGGGTCTACTGGGAAAAGCCACTGCAGGCTTTGAGGTTGAAAAAGGTCAGTGTCTGTTCTTGCTGCCCAGAACTTCGCTATAACTTTGAGTGCTTTCACCTCTTCCTCCTTGTCATCGTCATCAGCACCGTCGTCCCCACCAGGGCCCCCCAGAGCAGGGGAGCAGCCACTGGACAGGACTCCTCGTGCATTCACACTGTCAGTTGTGGATTTACCGGGTGTGTTGAAGTCCTGCCAAGTTCCCACTATTGGATTAGACACAGACATTTCAGAGAGGAAGCACACCGGGGCCCTGCCCTTCCATTGCTCGTCCTCACACGGGGAAGGCAACTGCGAGCAGTTAAGATGCGGGAGTGGGAAATGGGGGGGCCCATGGGTCTCTCCCCACTGCAGGCACTGCCGTCTGCTTCCCATTGGCAGGTGGTTGGGATAGACTGTGCCAGGAGTCTTGGGCCGGCTATTGAGGTGAGGCTGTTCTGTTCGTTTCTCTGTGAGGCGCTCAGAAGCTGTAAACCGCTGTGCCCAGAGGGCTTGGTTGGTGGAAAAGGTGTCCCAGGAACTGGGGACAGCTACAATCTTTACCTCAGTTGGTTTCCCGAGGGCCAGTGACACTAACTCTCACCCCAAATCACGGAAGGGATGAAGTTCTCGAGCCAAAATGAGTATTTGGGGACAGAACCCCAAAGTGTGGCCTAGGACATTAAGACGTGCTAGAGCCGTCATTTCAAAACAGCCTCACCTCCTTCTAGAATGACCGTCTCATCTTATTTGACCTCAGAATTTATGTGGTTAAAAACAAGAACCCAACCAAAAGCCACTGGAAGGACACAAGTGACTCTCCTTCACTGTGGTCCTTGTGAGAATCTAGCTCATGTTCCCTGAAACTGCCCAGCCTCAGGCAGCTTATTAGCCTCTGGAGTCAGTGCCTCAACCATGCATTATTGCGTCCCACTAATTTGTCATCACTCACCAGACTGGGACCCCAGTAAACTCTGTTTCTAGAAAGTAGGTCTCTGCCTGCTGCTGTGGAGACTCAAAACATGGGTTTGAATTTTGCTTTGCCATTTGTTACTGTTGTTTCATTGGGCACATCATTGCCTTTCCTGGATTTGTTTCCTCATCTGTACAATGGGTGCAGAACCATCGCACGCAAAAGCTCCCACCACCCCTTATTTATGAGAGGATATGAGATACGTAGTAGAAAGAGCACTGGATTGAGTCAGGCAGGAGGCCTATGTGAACCTAAGCCAGGACTTCACCTCTTGAACCTGTTTCTTCATCTGGAAGATAGGCAGACTATTTCTTAAAGCTGGCTAATCTCAAAGGATTAGGGTTAGAAGGGTTAAATAAGAAGAATCACATGACAGTATTTTTTATTTTTAAATAGGCTCTATGTCCAACGCAGGCCTTGAACTCAAAACCCTGAGATCAAGAGTTGTATGTTCCACTGACTGAGCCAGCCAGGTACCCCTAACAGTATTTTTTAAATATAATTTGTTAGACAACTGCTGATGTGATCTTAGAACCTTGAGGTGGTGGGAGTTCAGTCTCAAGTCAGTACCGAAGGGTCACTGTCTTGGAAAGCATCTGAGAAAGTCACAGGTGAATTTCATATTCAGCCCCAACCAGGGTTTGGGCATGTGCATTTTCCTGAGCCCAGGAGAGTGGGAATCCATAGATCTGCCCGGCTGAAACACAGCCAGTGTCCACTGGACTGAGTAACCCCAGGTCACTAAGCAACGGAGGGCTGGACCAGATGAAAGATCATCTACCCCCCACCAAATCGCACCCATCTTAGTCATTTGGGGCTGCTGTAACAAAAATACCATAGACGGAGTGGCTTAAAGAACAAACATTTATTTCTCACAGTTCTGGAGGCCGAGAAGTCAAGATTAAAGCACCAGCAGATTCATTGCTCAGTAGTTGGCTTCCTGGTTCATAAACAGCTGTCTTCTCTCTGTGTCCTCACATGGCAGCAGGGGTGAGAGAGCCCGTTGGGGTCACATCTATAAAGGCATTAAGCCCATTCCTGATGGCTACCCTCATAATCTAATCACCTCCGAAAGGCCTCACCTCTTAATACTATCCCATTGTGGGTAAGAATTTCAACAGATGAAATTGGGAGGAGGGGGGCACGTTCATTGATGCAACTTTCAGTTGGGAAAATCTCTAGGTTTCCATGTTCCAGGGAGGAAACAGGCTTTCCCACTTGAGAAACAAAAGTCAGATATGGATGGCAGTGCCTGGTGCTTTGATTATTCTGAGATGGGAAGTGACATTTCCTGCTCTCAAAGAGAAGGGAACACTTGTGGACTTGGTGAAACCTATAGAGGAAGTGAAGAAAGACCATGCAGGCTGGTTGAGTTTAGAAAAGTCAGTTGGTCCACCTCCTTATGTTGTGGTCATAAGAGCAACAGCACTAGAGTCTCCATGCCAGCATATCATAGCTGCTCCGTGAGGTCTGTAGAAACAGTCAAGGAGTCCTCCAGAAAGTCACAGTGCTGGATCAAACTCGTCTTCTAAAGGCTCACTGATATATCTTGTCCATTCCACCTCTACAGTTCATGCTTATAACCACAGCTCTGTAAGGCCTCTTCAGTTGTGTCCATCAGTCAGACATGGTTGCTGCCCTGCCCTCTTGGTCACAGCAAACGTCCTTTCAAGTACAAGAGCCTGGGGTCTGGTGAGGGGTTGGAGGTTGGGGGAGACAGTGTGCGAGAGTTCCAGTTGCTCCACATCCTTACCAGTGCTTAATATTTCCAGTCTTTTAAATTTTAGCCCTTCTGGTGGGGATGTAGGGGAGAAATGCTATACTCTTCAGACCTCTTTGAATTTAAGTATTTATTAATTCTGCACTTTTGTTCAGTCCCCACTCTGGGCTGAGCACTAGAGAGAACAGAGATGAGTAATCATGGTCTGTGCTCCCATATACTTGCGTCAGATAGCCGGAGCGTGACTCCTGCTCGAGCACAGTAAGCTTTACTAACCTCGGGCAAGTTCACCCCACTAAGTCTTGGTTTCCTCATCTGTAAGATGGGGTTGGTACCTCAAAGAAACATTGTGAAGATTAACTGCAGTGATGTATGTAAAAGGGCTGGCCTACACAGGCACTCAATAAATGTTAGCACTGCCTCTTCTTCTTTTTTTTTTTTATTTTTTATTTTACTTATTTATTTTTTTGATACTGAGAGAGACAGAGCATGAGAGGGGGAGGGGCAGAGAGAGAAGGAGACACAGAACTGGAAGCAGGCTCCAGGCTCTGAGCTAGCTGTCAGCACAGAGCCCGATGCAGGGCTCGAACCCATGACCGTGAGATCTGACCTGAGCCGAAGCCGGAGGCTTAACCGACTGAGCCACCCAGGCGCCCCAGCACTGCCTCTTCTTATGCACATTCATTTTGCCTGCTAGTAATGGTTGTAGGCACCAAAGGGTTAGACAAATTTGTGAGAGGGGCACCTGGGTGGCTCAGTCAGTTGAGCATCCAACTTCAGCTCAGGTCATGATCTCACTCATGGGTTTGAGCCCCACATAAGGCTCTGTGCTGACAGCTCGGAGGCTGGAGCCTGCTTCGGACTCTGTGTGTGTTTCTCTCTCTCTGCCCCTCTACTGCTCACACTCTCTCTCTCTCGCTCTCTCTCTCTCTCTCTCTCAAAACAAATAAATGTTAAAAAGACAAATTTGTGAGAGGAGAATTTAATAACAGTGAACACTTAGTGAACATTTACTATGTGTCAAATGCTATTCTAAGCGCCTTTTAGAGATTACTTTTAATATTTAAAATCTTACTGATTTCTATAATTTTTGTGCAAATTGGGAAAAGACCCTTGTAGTTTGATTTTCATGGCAGAACACATGGTTACAACGTGTGGGAACCCAATGGCTTTTGGGGGGGCATGATTCTAGAACCTCAGAGGTAGCACCCTAGGAGCTAATGACGTCTACTTTGTATGGATGGTGATGACTTTCTTATACCTCCTCCTGCCCTTTGTTCAGATCCTGTGGGTTAATGACTTAAAAGATGAAAGATACGGGTACTTGAAGAAAGATCAGTGTTCGGTAGAGTCAAAAGGCCCTGGGTGCATGGTTCCCATACTTGGATTCTTGTCGCTAGCAGATGTGGTTGTAGGGAAGATTTCTCCGTTCTCTGGCCTCCTGTTTGGAGGATTACTCCTCCTCGGGGTACCTACCTGTTTGGAATATTGAACTCAGTGTATCAGTTAGCTATTGCTGTATAATGAGCCATCCCACAACCGACTGACTTAAAACAAAAAACCATTTCTTATTTCTCAAGTGTCTGCAGTCCTCTGGTAGGTCATCTGGGGACTGGTCGAGGATGGCCTTGACTGGATGACCTAGCTTTGCTACATGTGGACCCAGACGTCTTCTCATGGCAGAGCCAAGGGCCTGAAAGAACAGGGGAAGGCATGCATATCCCCTTAAGAGCATGCTCAGAACTGACACACTGTCACTTTCTTCACACCGTGTGGGTCCAGCAAGTTAAAAGTTCAGCCTAGATACAGGGGACGAGGAAACAGACTCCATCTCTTGATGGGAGCAGTGGTTAGGTCACGTTGCCAAAGGCACGGATCCGGGGGAGGATGGAGAATCAGGGATGCTTCCGCCACGCACCACACCTGGGTTCCTTCCTGCTCTAATACCTCTACAGTCAAGCAGTTCCTGGATCACCATGAGGGAAGAACGTAGGGTTCCCATCACCTCAGGCCCAGGCTGGACGTGCCTTTCCTGTATTGGGGATAAGCTGACCAGGCACCCAGTCACTGTTGGTGCGGAGCTCAGAGCCAGAATTAAAGACATGTTTCTACTCAGTGCCCCGTTCTGCAGGTGCTGATACCACTTGCATGCCAGCTAAGAGCTGAGCCCCCAGGAGGTAGACTAGCCCTGCCCCCAAGACACCCTCAGGCTCTAGCCTAACAGACATGTAAGGCATTATAGTGCAGCAGACACAGGTGTTTGCGGAGGCACAGAGAAGGCACCCCTGGATTTGCTCTAACACAGCACCAGAGAGCTCCCTACACTTCGGGCTTCCTTCAGCCCAGTTCTGAGGCAGATTCATGCGGCTCTCTTTAGACCACATACAAGTCCAGGAGCCCTAGGGCCCGACAGTTCCATTTAAACTCCGTGGCTCTGGACTTAGCCCCATCCAAACCCCTCCAGCCCTGGGCAGCCAGGAAGTGGAAAAATAGAACAAGGTGTCCAGAGCCAGCGTGTGAATTTGATTAGTCTCCCCCTGTGCTCCAGGACTGTCTCTGTCTGCTCTTTGCAGCCGCAAACCAAGGCTGCAGGTTACTCAGCGCTTGCAAGCAGCTGGGGCTTCAGAGGCAGTTATATAAACCTTGACGTTTCCTGAAGCCCCTCCCCAAATATATACCCAGCTGGCGTTTTTCCTTAAATATCACTCATTTTTTAAAATGGGAAAAATGTTGATGGCCCTGAAATAGATCGCACTCTAAAATGCAGAGTGGCAGAGGGTCCGTTCAAATTATTCTCTTAATAGAGTTCTTCAGAGAGAGGAAGTGATGAGGGAACATAATCACTTCTTTTGTCGTTGGAGCAAAATCTAAGGACTGCAATCCATTTGTCTGCAAATGTGTCCCTTCAGTACAAATTGCAGCCAGCAATCCATTCCCAGGGTAAATGGTCTTTAATTATAAAGTCAGTCAGTTGTTTCGGGTGGTTGGGGGGGAAAGAAGGCTGTTTGAAACCCAAACCAATGTAAATATCCTTCTCTTTAAAAATAAAGAAGAATATATATTATTTAAATTACATTTCCCCTCTCTGATTCGATAATTTGGGAAAAGCTTTGTTTATAAGTAAAACTATTCTGGCTCTATTCATGAGTAAAAATTTTGATAGGGCTCAGAAAAGCAGTATAAGAATTTTTCTACTAATCCTGGTAAAAACACGTCCTCAAGCATTGATTTTTGTAGCTGAAGTGCATTATGTGTTTTGCATGAGCTTTTGAAAGCTTAGATAAACGAGGTGGCTCAGAAAGCAGATAAAAAAATGGGAGGAAATTATACTGATCCAAAAGAAGATAAATGTCCACTAATTCCCAGATTAACATTTCAGACTCCTGTGTTTTTATAGGGGAATTTTTGCAATGCTGATAATGTGAGATTGGTTTACTATGTCACATGCCAGGTAGATTCAACAAGACCTTGTTTGAAATCTCAGAGTCAGCTACGCCCAAAAGGAAGGAGAGTTAATGCAGTGACCTGGTGGTGCCCTGGTACCAGTATTAGATGGCAGCACTATCCCCAAGATGATGGATTTTAGGGGTGACATTGACCCTCAAGGTCAACTGTGTTAGTTTGTACTCTCTGAGTTGCAAAAAAAACAAAGGCTCAAGCCCATCTGGTTTAAGCCCAAAGGAATGTACTAGACCACGTGATTGAAATCACTAGGATTGGACTTCAGGCACAGCTTGACCCAGACATCAGATGAAGTCACTAAAACCCAGTTTCTCTTTCTCTGGCTCTTTGATCTACTTTCTTGGGGTTGCCTTTATGCTCAGATCGGTTCTTCTTTGATGATAACAATTTGGCTACAGTTACGTTAGCTTCCATCCACCCAATTTGTACCTGGTATAAAAGTGCCATTTTCCTAATTGTTTCAGTTAAAGTCCCAAGATTAGCTCTGATAAGCTTTAGCTGGGCTCATGGCTCTGTCTGTCCTGAACTGACCCTTATTTCCAGAGAAATGAAAGGTATGGATTGGCTGAGTCTGGATCACATGATCATACCCATTGCTTAGGGTCTGTTCAGTCCCACCCCAAGAAGGACATGGACTAGGAGGGAAGGGAGGAGAGGAAGTACCCAGAAGGCAACTTGAAGAAGGACGTGTAGATACTGACCTTCGAAACCTCAGACTTCTGCTCCATCACCTTTTCATTCTTTCCTTCAACAAACACCTGAGATCCCACAGAATGTCTGGAACTAGGTACAAGGTTTACAGTGGTGAACAGGGGGATCCAGGCCCACAGAGAGCATGCTCAGTGTGTCTTGTGTATGCTAGTTAACTTGGGCTGCCATAACAACATACCACAGACTGGTGGCTTAAATGAGAGAAATGTATTTCTCACAGTTCTGGAGGCTAGAAGTCCAAGATCAAGGTGCCAGCAACATGAGCCACATTCTGACGCCTCTTCTCTTGGCTTGAGGCAGCTGCCATCATGCTGTGCTCTCACATCTCACACAACTTCTTTGTGTATGTGTTGGGAAGGAGAGACAGAGACAGAAGCATGGCATGCTCTCTGGCGTCTCTTCTTACAGGGACACTCATCCCATCAGAGGGCCTCACCTTCATGACCTGTCCAACCTAGTGACCTCTCAAGGGCCTCATCTCCAAATGCCATCCCTTGAGAGGTTAGGATTTCAACACATGAATTTGGGGGAGACACAAACGTTCAGTCTGTAACATCATGCTGGAACATGAATCACAACCTTCCAGCCAACTCGATGTTTTTCCCAAGCACCTGCTGTGTGCCAGCCCTGCAAACAGAAATATGAGGCACACCAGGGCCCTGCCCCCAAGCAGTGTAGTCACATCCTGCCGGCACACCACTGTCTATAGTGCTGTCTACAGCACTGGGAGAAGAACACTTCGCTGTCATGCCTTTACTCATTGCGTTACTTAGGATGGGATTCTGCTGGAACTAAAAGAAGACCCAAAACACCAGTGGCTTCAACAGAATAGAAGTTTATTTCTCTCTTACAAGTCCCGGTAGTCAGTTACCTTGTCAGCCAAGGTGACTGCTCTAGCTCCAGTCATCACATCCACAGCCCAGCCAGAAGGAAGGGAAAACAAGGGAGAGAATGAATGTTGCTGCCCTTCAAACATACTTTCCAGAAGCTGCACCCACCACTTCCACTTATATCCTGTTGACCAAAACTTGCCTGCACCTAGCTGCAAGGGAGGCTGAGATAGAGCCTTTATTCTCCTGGCCATGTGCTTCACTAAAACTGTGGTTCCCATGTCTGGAAATCAAGGGAGACTGGATGTTAGGGAGCAACTAACAGACTCGGCCACACTCTGTGCTGCTTGACAGGTCCCTGCCCTTTCTTCTGTAGGTCTCTCAAATTCATTTTTATTTTACTTTATTGTATTGTATTATATTGTATTGTATTGTCTTGTATTGTATTGTCTTGTATTGTATTTTTAAAGTAGGCTCCATGTTGGACATGGAGCCCAAAATGGGGCCCGAACTTATGACTCTGAGATCAAGGCCTGAGCTGAGATCAAGAGTTGGACACTCGACTGTGACTAAGCCCTGGGTGCCCCTCAAATTCATTTTTAAAAATCAAGCTTACACATTACCGCCTCTATTGGTTTCCCCCCAATGGTTTTAACCCCAATTAAATAACTCTCTCTGTTTTTTTCCCACATACTAATCAATTATATTGAGGTATAATTTCATACAGTAAAATGTACCCATTCTAAGTGCACAGTTCAGTGCATTTTGACAGATGCTTTTAACCACCGCAAAATCAAGATACAGAACGTTCTTTGAAAGTTCCCTCATGTTCCATTGCAGTTCATATTTCCTTAATTTCTGACTTGGGCGATCACTGATCTGCTTCCCGTCAGCCTAGACTCACTTGAACCTGCTAGAGTTTCTTCTAAAAAAAATCATAATATAATAATAAATGCAATAAAATCAGCATGTATGCTTGTGTCTTGCTTTTTCATTCAACGTGACGTTTGTGAGGTTCATCCACATTGTATGCTCCTTTTTCTTGCCGAGTGGTGTCCCATTGTGTGGATGTGCCACAGTTTATTTTTCCATTCACCAACTGTTGGACATGCGGGTTGTTTCCACTTTGGGGTGATTATAAATAATGCTGCTTTGCACCTGCGTGTACAAGTTTTTGTGTGGATGTGTTTTCATTTCTTTTGTGTATATACCCAGCCGCAGCATTGGTGGGTCATGTGTTAAGTGCATGTTTAACTTTGTAAGGAACTTCCAGGCCAGACTGTCTTTTTCAAAGTAGCTGTACCATTTTCCATCCCCACCCATTCCAGTTCACCAACCCTTGGTATTATCAGCGTTTTTTAGGCTTCATTTTAGCTATTCTGATGGATATGTGTTGCTATCTCATTGCTTTATTTACTTTACACCCTCATCTCTCTCCTTTTCCCTCTCTTTATCTGTTTCTCTCTCTCTCTCTCTCTCTCTCTCTCTCTCTCACACACACACTTCCCATTCTCTATTCTTTTATTACAAAACATTTTTAAAGTTTATTTATTTATTTTAAGAGAGAGAGAGAGAGTGCGAACAAGCACAAGCTGGGGAGGGGCTGAGAGAGGGAGAGACAGAATCCCAAGAAGGCTCCTCACCATCAGCACAGAGCCCAATGCGGGGGCTCGAACTCACAAACTGTGAGACTGTAGTGAGCTCATGACCTGAGCCGAGCTCCAGAGTGAGACACCTAACCAACTGCACCACCCAGGCGACTCCCTTCTATTACAAAATACTGAGAAAATGCTGATTATCCAGAGTTTGGCCTCATCATGGCAGCCAGCTCTTTGACTGGTCCTGGCAGAGTGTGACTTCCTCCTCCTTCCCACGTAGCTCTTTTCCCTGCAGACTGTAATTGTCCCACGTTTGCTGCTTGGTTTGTTACATTTATTACCCCTACCTTTACCTTCTCCCTGCTGTGTGAATTCCTCTCGGTGTGTTCAAGTGCATTAGGTGCGGCCTCCATTTCATCCTCTTGAATACGTCTCTCTCCTTGAGCCTCTGACCTGCTTTGTTCTGGAGACTTGACCCCCCAGACTGCTGCACAGCTGCTCTCTTTGTGGATCTTTTCGCCTCTCTTGTTTTTATTTATTTTTTAATAGTTCATGTGGATCTATAAGTTATATGCCATAAAACTCGGCCATTTTTAAGTGTGCAATTCAGTGAATTTTAGTATATATACAGAGCTGTATAAACAGCACCACAATCTGATTTTACAAGATTTTTGTCGCCTAAAGGGAAACCTTGTGGCCATCCCCACTCCCCACCCATAGGCAACTACCAGTTTATCCTCAGTCCCTAAACATTTGCCTTTTTTGGACATTTCATAAAAATGGAACCACAGAGCCTGCGGACTTCCGTGTCTGGCCGCCTGCACTGAGCATCACGTTTTCAGGGTTCATCATGTTGGAGCACACACATCACTTCATTTCTACTTATTACCGAATGATAGTGCATTACGGATATACTGCACTGTGTGTATCCATTTGTCAGTTAGTGGACATTTGAGTTATTTCCACCTTTGGCCACTATGAATAATGCTGCTATGAATGTTCATGCACAAATTTTTGTGTCAACGAATGTTTTTATTTCTTGCGGGCATGTATGCCTAGGAGGGGACCTGCTGGGTCATGTGAGACCTCTATGCTGAACTTTTTGAGAAACTGTCAAATTGTTTTCTAAAGGAGCTGCACCATTTTACATTCCCACCAGCAACTTACAAGTCACTATTTTCTATATAATATATATAGAACTATATGTAATATATATTTATATAATATAAAACTTATTTTCTCCACATCCTGGCCAGCACCTGTTATGGTCTGTCATCCTTTTAATTATAGTGATCCTAGTAGGTATGAAGTAATCTCATAGTAGTTTTGTTTTTGATGTTTATTTATAAATTTTTTTTAATGTTTACTATTTCTGAGAGAAAGAGAGAGTGCGAGTAGGGAAGGGACAGAGAGAGTGGTAGACACAGAATCTGGAGCAGGCTCCAGGCTCTGAGCTATCAGCACAGAGCCCGATGCAGGGCTTGAACCCATGAACTGCGAGATCATGACCTGGGCTGAAGTCAGACACTCAACTGACTGAGCCATGCAGGTGCCCCTAATGTTTGTTTATTTTTGAGAGAGAGAGAGAGACCAAGTGTGAGCTGGGGAGGAACAGAGAGAGAAGGAGACACAATCCGAAGCAGGCTCCAGGCTTCGAGCTGTCAGCACAGAGCCCGATGTGGGGCTGGAATCCATGAACCGTGAGAGCATGACCTGAATTGGTGCTTATCCGAATGAGCCACCCAGTTGCCCCATTGATTTACATTCCCCTAACGACTAATGATGTTGAACATCTTTTTGTGTCCTTATTGATATTTGTATATCTTCTTTGGAGCGATGTATATTCAAATCCTTTGCCCCTTTTTTAATTGGGTAATTAATTTATCTTGTTTTACTATTGAGTTGTAAGAGTTCTTTCTGTATTCCAGATACTCGTCCCTTTTGGATATATAATTTGCAAATATATCCTTCCATCTTGTGGGTTGTCTTTCACTTTCTTGGTGGTAAGGTTTTCAATAGAAGTTTTCAATTTGATGTAGTCCAATTCTCTGTTTTTTTCTTTGGTTACTTGTACTTTTAAGGTGTCATATCTAAGAAACCATTGCCTAACCCAGTGTCGTGAAACTCCTGTGTTTTCTTTTAAAAGTGTTTTAGTTTTGGCCTTACGCTTAGAGCTGTGATCTATTTTAAATTGCTTTGGGTGTATGGTGTGAGATAGGAGTCCAACTTCATTATTTTATGTGTGGATAATCCAGTTGTCCCAGCACTGTTCTTTCCCCCATTGAGTGGCCTTAACATACTTGTGGAAAATCAGTGGACCATATTGGAAGATTCTATTTCTGGACTGTCACTTCTGTTCCACTGATCTCCATGCCTGTCCTTACACCAGGGTCACACTGTCTTGATTATTATGGCTTTGTAGTTTTTAAAACCGGAACTGTGAGTCTTCCAACTTTGTTTTTCTTATTCATGATTTCTTTGGCTATTGTTTGGCTATTCCTTGTGTGAGTGCTTGTACTTCCATATGAGTTTTAAGATCATCTTGTCAACTTCTGCAAAAAATAAAACAAAAAATTAAAAAACTGGAATTTTGATAGGAATTACATTGAGTTACTTTGGGGAGTATCACCATCGTGACAGGATTAAAGTCTTCTAATCCACACGTAGGGACATCTTTCCATTTACTTAGATCTTCTTTAATTTCTTTCAACAGTATTTTCTAGTTTTCAGTGTACAGGTCTTAAACTTCTTTTATTAAATATATACCTAGGTATCTTATTCTTTTGGGTACAATTGTAAATGGAATCATTTTCTTAATTTCATTTTTTGAATGTTCATTGCTATTTTATAAAAATAGTTGATTTTTGTTCACTAATGTATCCTACAACCTTGCTGAACTGGTTTATTAACTCTAATAATGTTTCAGGATCTTACAAGTTTTAGTATTTTTAAATTCCTTAGGAATTTTTATGTGTAAGATTATGCTCCCAGCAAACAGATAGGGATTTTGTGTGTGTGGGTTTTTTTTTTTTTAAGTAGGCTTCATGCCCAGCGTGGAGTCCAGTATGGGGCTTGAACTCACAACACCTGAGGTCAAGATCTGAGCTGAGATCAAGAGTCAGATGCTCAACTGACAAAGCCAGCCAGGTGCCACTGTAAACAGATAGTTTTACTCCTTCTTTTCCAATGTGCATGCCTTTTGTTTCTCTCTCTTGTCTAACTGCCCTGTCTAGAATCTTCAGGACAGTGTTAAGTAGAGCAGACGTCCTTGTTTGTTCCTAATCCTGGGGGAGGGGACTTCAAGCCTTTCACTATTAAGTGTGATGTCAGCTCTGAGTCCCTCTTATTTTAAAGCCCCAATTTTCTGGATCCCTTATTTTTCTCAGTCTACTCTATCTAGTAGTTTCCTGGTAAAGAGTACACTGGGAAGAATTGAGGGGGTAAAATATTTGAAACTTTCAAAACTGGAAAATCTCTCTATTCTAATCTCATGCTTAATTGTCAATGGGCTAAATAAAGAACTTTAAGATGACAGTCATTTTCACTCAGAATTTTGAGAGGGATGCAAAACATGAGAGACTATTGAATACTGAAAAGAAAGTGAGGGCTGAAGGGGGAGGGAGTGGGGGGAGGAGAGTGGTGGTAATAGAGGAGGGCACTTGGGAAGAGCACTGGGTGTTATATGGAAACCAATTTGACAATAAACTATTGTTTGACTATAAACTATTAAAAATAGATTTTTGAAATTGAAATTTGTTGTTTCTAGCTTCTGGCATTCCTCATGAGGAGCCTGATGCCATTCTGGTACCTGATCACTTGTATGTGACCTGTGTCTTTTCTCCAGAAGCTTGTAGGATCTAATCTTTGTTATTGATGTTCTGAAATTTCATGATGATGTGTCTTAGTGTGAATCTTTTTAACCATGTGCTGGGAAATCAGGGGACCTTCTCAGGATGCAAACGTATGTCCTTCAATTCTGGGAAGTTTTCCTGAATTATTTCTTTGGTTATTTTCTTCCCTTCATTTTCTCCATTTCTGAAATTCCTACAGTTTGAATATTAGACTTCCTGAGCCTGGTCCTCTAAGTTTCTTATTTCTCTTCTATTTTCTGCCTCCT
>NC_043707.1:123123267-123177261 GCF_006229205.1 Suricata suricatta | reverse complement strand
TTTATATATTTATATTTATATATATTGATTCTACCCCGAGAAATTTGCTCAAGTTTATATTCCAGCTCTTCTATTGAGTTTTTTCCCTACTGTCAAACTGTGTATACCCAAGAGTTCTGTTTTATTTTGTGAATGTTCTATTTTGAGCATCCTTTCTTATCTCATGGATGCAACATGTCTCTCTCAGGATATTATTCTGTGTAGCTTCCTCCCCCCTGCAGAGAGCCCCTGTGTCCTCTAAATTTACTTTCTCTGTTTGTGTGTATGTATGTCTAACTCACATGTTAGTTTTTCCACAAATGTTTGGGGGTCCTTAGTTGTGTGCTCATGTTAAATGTGGGGCTGAAAACAACATGATTGGAGCTCCAGTGTGATGACTGGGCTTTGTTGACTGATACCTCACTGTAGGGTGATCTGAGAGGGGACTTCTTGCTATAAATTCTTGCTTCATAGGGCTGGCCATCTACGGAGAGGATGTTTTCATTCTTTGACCTAGAGGACGGACTCCTGGTTCCAGCCTGAGAACCAGGGGGTAGGAGGGCTCGAGGAGCAAGTGAGATATCCCAGAAACCTTCGCCTAACCCTCATGCTCTCTGGATGGTGCCCTGTGTCTCTCCCAAGTATCCCACAGTCCAGAGGACCTCTGTCTTCCTCCCTCCCATGACTCAAGCTCTAGTTTTCTGTTAGAGTGAGAAGGGCACATGTTCTTGGCTGAGTATGAATAGGGAGGAGATCCAGGGGTCCTGCTGCCTTTCAGCTGACTTTGAACAAACCCTTCTGTTACTCCACTTCCAGAGGTGACTGGTGTTGTCGTCAGTTCTGGAGCTATTGGAGTTGCTGACGTAGACCTGGTGCTCATTTGCTCTCAGCATCGAGGCTTAGATCCTGCTTTCCTGGCTTTGCTAAGTCAGTGTTAATGCATCTGTCTCCTTTCCAGCTGCCAGAACTTTTTTGCTGTGGTCTTTCCCTCTGTGTGATTTGTCCTTATGGAGTAATGTCTTTTAGAAAGCTCTCTCTGTTGTTTTAGTGGAGTTTCAGGGGAGAAATAGAGGTTAACGCATTTACCCAACTGCTATCTTTAACTACAATCTCTTGCACTTCTAATGGTTCGGTTCCCTGAACCTCAACATCATCAACTGCATCAGTGATGTATTGCCACAACGATACTGCCTAGCAAACACCCACAAGCCTCACCAGCATGCCACAAAAAGCATTTATTTAGCATGAGGATCTTCAGGGTTCAGCCACCCTTGGCTGGCTCAGCTATGTGACTCTGCTGATCTTTTTTTTTTTCTTTTATAGTTTATTGTCAAGTTGGTTTCCATCTAACACCCAGTGCTCATCCCGACAAGTGCCCTCCTCCATGCCCATCACCCCCCTCCACCTTTCCCCCTCCACCTTCAGCCCTCAGTGTGTTCTCAGTATTCAAGAGTCATGGTTTGCCTCCTTCCCTCTCCCCAGCTATTTTTCCCTCTTTCCTTCCCCCATGGTCCTCTGTTGAGTTTCTCCTGTTACACTTATGAGTGAAAACATGTGGTATCTGTCCTTCTCTGTCTGACTTATTTCACTTGGCATAACATCCTCAAGTTCCATCCACATTGCTACAAATGGCCAGATTTCATTCTTTCTCTTTGCCATGTAGTACTCCATTGTATAGATAAATTACATCTTCTTGATCCATTCATCAGTTGATGGACATTTAGGCTCTTGCCAGGATTTGGCTATTGTTCAAAGTGCTGCTGTGAATATTAGGGTACATGTGCCCCTGTGCATCAGCACTTCTGTATCCCATAGGTAAATCCCTAGCAGTACAATCCTGGGTCATAGGGGAGTTCTATTGTTAATTTTTTGAGGAACCTCCACACTGTTTTCCAGAGCGGCTGCACCAGTTTACATTCCCACCAACAGTGTAGGAGGGTGCCCATCTCTCCACACCCTCGCCAGCACCTATCATCTCCTGATTTGTTCATTTTAGCCACTCTGACTGGTGTGAGGTGGTATCTCAGTGTGGTTTTGATTTGTATTTTCCTGATGATGAGTGACACTGAGCATCGTTTCATGTGTCTGTTGGCCATCTGGATGTCCTCTTGGAGAAGTGTCTGTTCATGTCTTCTGCCCATTTCTTCACTGGATTATTTGTTTTTTGGGTGTGCAGTTTGGTGAGTTCCTTATAGATTTTGGATACTAGCCCTTTATCCAATATGCCATTTGCAACTATCTTTTTCCCATTCTGTTGGTTGTCTCTTAGTTTTATTGATGGTTTCCTTTGCAGTGCAGAAGCTTTTTATCTTGATGAGGTCCCATAGTTCATTTTTGCTCTTGATTTCCTTGCCTTTGAAGATGTGTCGAGTAGGAAATTGCTGCAGTTGAGGTCAAGGAGGTTGTTTCCTGCTTTCTCCTCTAGGGTTTTGATGGTTTCCTGTCTCACATTCAGGTCCTTCATCCATTTTGAGTTCATTTTCATGTATGGTATAAAAAGTGGTCTAGTTTCATTCTTTTGCATGTTGCTGTCCCGTTCTCCCAGCCCCGTCTGTTAAAGAGTCTATCTTTTTTCCATTGGATACTCTTTCCTGCTTTGTCAAAGATTAATTGGCCATACATTTGTGGGTCTAGTTCTGAGTTCTCTATTCTGTTCCACTGGTCTATGTGTCTGTTTTTGTGCCAATACCATACTGTCTTGATGATGACAACTTTGTAGTAGAGGCTAAAGTCTGTGATTGTGATGCCTCTTGTTTTGGTTTTCTCTTCAATCTTACTTTGGCTATTTGGGGTCTTTTGTGGTTCCATAAAAATTTTAGGATTGTTTGTTCTAGCTTTGAGAAGAATACTGGTGCAATTTTGACTGGGATTGCATTGAATGTATAGATTGCTTTGGGTAATAATGACATTTTAATATTTATTCTTCCGATCCATGAGCATGGGATGTTTTTCCGTTTCTTTGTGTCTTCTTCAATTTCTGTCATAAGTTTTTGATAGTTTTCATCATACAGGTCTTTTACATATTTGGTTGGGTTTATTCCTAGGTATTTTATGGTTTTTCATGCAATTGTGAATGGGATCAGTTTCTCAATTTCTCTTTCTGTTGCTTCATTATTGGTTATAAAAATGCGACCGATTTATATACTTTGATTTTGTACCCTGCAACTTTGCTGAATTCATGGATCAGTTCTAGTAGGCTTCTGGTAGAGTCTGTTGGGTTTTCCATGTAGAGTAGCACATCATCTGTGAAAAGTGAAAGTTTGACTTCATCTTTGCCAATTCTCATGCCTTTTATTTCCTTTTGTTGTCTGATTGCTGATGCTAGGACTTCCAACACTATATTAAACAACAGTGGTGAGAGTGGACATCCCTGTCATGTTCTTGATCTCTGGAGGAAAGCGCTAAGTTTTTCCTCATTGACGATATTAGCTGTGGGCTTTTCATAAACGGCTTTTATGATGTTTAAATAAGTTCCTTCTATCTCGACTTTCTCGAGGGTTTTTATTAAGAAGGGATGCTGAATTTTGTCAAATGCTTTTTCTGCATCTATCAACATGATCATGTGGTTTTTATCTTTTCTTTTGTTAATGTGATGTATTACATTGATCGATTTGCTAATATTGAACCAGCCCTGTAACTCAGGAATGAATCCCACTTGATCATGGTAGATAATTCTTTTTATATGCTATTGAATTCAATTTGCTAGTATCTTTTTTTTTCTTTATAGTTTATTATCAAGTTGGTCAAGTTGGTTTCCATATAACACCCAGTGCTCATCCCCACAAGTGCCCTTCTCCATACCCATCACCCTTTCTCCCCATTCCTCTTCCCCTCGATTTGCTAGTATCTTGTTGAGTATTTTTGCATCTATATTCATCAAGGATATTGGCCTGTAGTTCTCTTTTTCGCTGGGTCTCTGTCTGATTTGGGAATCAAAGTGATGCTGGCTTCATAGAATGAGTCCAGAAGTTTTCCTTGAACTTCTGTTTTTTGGAACAGCTTGAGAAGAATGGGTATTAACTCTGATTTAAGTGTCTGGTAGAATTCCCCAGGGAAGCCATCTGGCCCAGGGCTCTTATTTGTTGGGAGATTTTTGATAAGTGATTCAGTTTCTTCACTAGTTATGGGTCTGCTTAGATTTCCTATCTCTTTCTGTTTGAATTTCGGTAGTGCATGTGTGTTTAGGAATTTGTCCATTTCTTCTAGGTTGTCCAGTTTGTTGGCATATAATTTTTCATAGCATTCCCTGATAATTGCTTGCATTTCTGAGGGATTGGTTGTAATAAATCCATTTTCATTCATGATTTCATCTGTTTGGGTGCTGTCTCTTTTCTTTTTGAGAAGCCTGGCTAGAGGTTTATCAATTTTGTTTATTTTTTCAAAAAGCCAACTCTTCGTTTCATTGATTTGTTCAACTGGGTTTTTTTTTTTTTTTGGATTCTATATTATTTCTGTCCTGATCCTTATTATTTCTCTTCTTCTGCTGGGTTTGGGGTGCTCTTGCTGCTCCCCTTCTAGTTCCTTTAGGTGCTCTGTTAGATTTTGTATTTGCACTTTGTCTAGTTTCTTGAAATAGGCCTGGATTGCAAAGTACTTTCCTCTTAGGACTCCCTTTGCTGCATCCCAAAGAGTTTGGATTGTTGCATTTTCATTTTCACTTGTTTCCATATATTTTAAAATTTTTTCTCTAATTGCCTCATTGGCCCATTCGTTCTTTAGTAGGGTGTTATTAACCTCCAATGTTTTTGGAGGTTTTTCAGACTTTTTCCTGTGATTGATTTCAAGTTTCATAGCATTGTGATCTGAAAGTGTACACTGTATGATTTCAGTTCTTTTATATTTATTGAGGGCTGCTTTATAACCCAGTATGTGATCTATCTTGGAGAATGTGCCATGTGCACTTGAGAAGAAAGTGAATTCCATAGCCTCAGGATGTAGAGTTCTAAATATATCTGTCAAATCCATCTGGTCCAATGTGTTGTTCAGGTCCATTGTTTCTTTAGTGATTTTCTGTCTAGTTGATCTATCAATTGCTGTAAGTTGAGGTTCAAAGTCCCCTGCTATTTATTAGCACATTCTTATCGATAAGATTGTTTCTGTTTGTGATTAATTGTTTTATGTATTTGGGTGCTTCTGAATTTGGTGCATAATGTTTATAATTGTTAATTCTTCCTGATGGATAGCCCCTGTAATTATTATTATGCCCTTCTTCATCTCTTGTTACTGCCTTTACTTTAAAGTCCAGTTTGTCTAAGTATGGCTACTCCAGCTTTCTTTTGACTTTCAGCTGCATGGCAGATATTTCTCGGTCTAAAATGAGTCTCTTGTAGGCAGCAAATAGTTGGATTTTGTTTTTTTATCAATTCTCATACCCTATGTCTTTTGATTGGAGCATTTAGTCCACTTACATTCAGTGTTATTATTGAAAAATATGGGTTTACAATCATTGTGTTCTCTGTAGGATTCATACTTGTAGTGGTGTCTCTGGTACTTTGTGTCCTTGCAACATTTTCCTCATAGAGTCCCCCTTAGGATTTCTTGTAGGGCTGGTTTAGTGGTGATGAATTCCTTCAATTTTTGTTTGTTTAGGAAAACCTTTATCTCTCCTTCTATTCTGAATGACAGGCTTGCTGGTAAAGGATTCTCAGCTGTGTATTTTTTCTGTTCATCACATTGAAGATTTCCTGCCATTCCTTTCTGGCCTGCCAAGTTTCAGTAGATAGGTCTGTAACTACTCTGATAGGTACCCCTTTTTATGTTAGGGCCATTTTATCCCTAGGTTCTTTAGAATTCTCTCTTTATCCTTATATTTTGCCAGTTTCACTATGATATATCGTGCAGAAGATCTATTCAAGTTACATCTGAGGGCAGTTTTCTGTGTCTCTTGGATTTCAGTGTCTGTTTCCTTCCCCAGACTGGGGAGGTTCTCAGCTATAATTTGTTCAAGTACCCCTTCTGCCCCTTTCTCTCTCTCTTCTTCTTCTTTTGGAATTCCTATGACACAGATAGTGTTCCATTTGATTGCATCACTCAGTTCTCAAATTCTCCTTTCGTGCTCCTGGATGAACTTATCTCTTTTTCTCAGCTTCCTCTTTTTCTATAATTGTGTATTCTAATTCACCTATTCTCCTCTGCCTCTTCAATCCATGCAGTGGCCACCTCCATTTTATTATGCATGTCATTTATAGCATTTTTTAATTAATTGCAACTATTTTTTAAGTCCATAGTCTTTGTAGCAATAGCTTCTCTGATGTCTTCCATGCCTTTTTCAAGCCCAGTGATTAATTTTATGACTATTGTTCTAAATTCTTAGTTATGTTGCTTATATCTGTTTTGACCAATTCTTTAGCTGTCATTTCTTCCTAGAATTTCTTTAGAGGAGAGTTCTTCCATTTCGTCATTTTGGCTAGCTTTCTGTTTCTTATAAGTTTTAAAAGCTTGTTATGTGCTCTGCACCTCTGAGTATTGCTATATTAAATGACACTCACTGGCTGTCCAGGGCTTGTCTGTTCAGGAAGGCTTCTTTTAATGGTGTCCCTTGGTCTCTCTTGTTGTGCCTTTGGTTATTTCATTTCCCTACTCATAGTTATATTTGGGACTCTCCACCATGTGTACTTTGCCTTGTTTCTTGAGGTAGCCCTTGCCTCTCCTATCTGCATTCATGACACTCTTCTAGCACTCATCGACTCTACTGGTCTTGAATGGGCTCCCCCTCCTGTCTGGGGACAGCCGAGGGTGGGCTGATCTAGGAGACCCTTGACTGGGACAACTGGGCAACTTCCTGCTCTGTGTGTCTTCCATTGTCAGCCGGCAAGTCCAGGAATGTTCTCATGGCAAAGGGGCAAGAGAGCAAGGGGAAACATGTAAGTATTTTTTCAAGCCTCTGCTTATATCACCTTTGCTGTCCTGGTTAATGTTAGCCACACATCTGAGCCCAGAGTAAGAGGACAGAGCCAGACACCCTACTTGAAGTGGCAAAAGGCATGAGTACAGGAAGGGGTGAGGAGCTGGGGGCCATGGATGCAACCTCTCTCCCATGGGTGCCCACGCTTGGCTCTGGAGCAGAGTGTCCCCACCCTTGAGCTTTCTTCTACTAAACTAGGAACCTGGGGTTCTGCCACCCTGATCAGTATTCAGTTGACAGAGTCATTTCTTTGCTTACTACTTGGAAGAAGTGCTCTCCATCTCTAAAATAATCAGAAATGATCCCTCTGATAGAGAATCGTACTCCCCAGGCATAGGCTGGGGCTGTAGATCACAGGCAACCGATTTAATCTGCTTAATTATTTGATTCAATCAGGAGTTGGCTTAATTATTTTCTTGCTTCTCACCTCTTTTAAATCCATTCTGGAAACTGATTATGTCTTTAACACCAACCCAGAGATAAGCGGTTTCAATTGGGAAATGTAATTAGCCAAGGGAAATGAACGGTGGGTGCTGCCTTTTGTTAAAGCACCATTAAGACCTGACTCCGGTCAATACCAATGTGGTGTGAAGACGAAGAGAGCCACTTGTGACTGGAGAGGGGAGGCCCATGGGTGAGGAATTAGGCCACTTGGCATCGTAGCAGAAGAGGCTCATTCATTAATTCATTCATGGGGCATTTCTCGGCCGGTTCTGGGCCGCTGCACAAGATGCAGAGGTGAGCTGGCCATGACCGGCACCCCCAGAGACTCTAGGGGAAGGATCTACACATGATCGTGATGTGCAAAGTGTGGGGAACACAAAGGAAGGAGCCCCGGAGTTTACCTCTGGAACCTCACAGACCAGTAACATTGAGCTGGGCCTTGAAGGATGAGCCGGGGCATCCTGGGCAGAAAAGGTAAAATGGCATTCTGGGTCAAAGGCACAACACGTGCCAGGCTGTGGTGGCCTGACAACTCAGGAGCGCGCACAGGCAGACTAGAGCGAGGCCGCGTGCCAGAGCCTCCGAGGGCACAGGTGTGCGCTGTGTCCTTGGGCCAGCTCACCTTTCAGTTCCTCTCTCCCCCCACCAAGAGTACCAGGATTCTCTCCCAAAGTGCCTGTGTTAGTAGAAGTTTAAGATCTGTAACTTTTGAGGAAGACGCGGTTACACGTTTGACTTCAGCTCAAGTCATGATCTCGTGGTTCGTGAGTTCGAGCCCCGTGTCGGGCTCTATGCTGACAGCTCAGAGCCTGGAGCCTGCTTCGGATTCTGTCTCCTTCTCTCTCTCTGCCCCTACCCTGCTCATGCTATGTCTCTATTTCACAAAGTAAACATTAAAAAAATTAATTTTATAAAAGGGGGGAAGGGAAGGCATTTTGGGCAGAAGGCACCGCTGGAGCAGAGGCATGACGGCCCGGCACACTGAATTGAGTATGACTGCAGCGTGGAATGAAGTGTGGGCAGGGCCAGGTCCGCAAAGGGCCTTTTAGAAAGCAGTTGAAGGCCAGCTCCTTGGTCTAAGCGTCTACTGTCGGGGCACTGCAGACATGGGGGGCTTCCTAACACTGCTTGGGCTATCGCTGCTGCTTCAGGCCCCCTTCTGCGAGTCTTTACTTTTGCAAAAGCTCCAAGTGCTCACATCAGTGGTCACTGATTCACTTAGATCCATGCCCGAGGCTGAAGCCTGTTCTGGAATGTGGTGAGGTGGAGAGGTTACCTGGCCAGGTGGCTCCTGCACCTGGAGAGAGGGAAGGAAACCTCCTGCCACCAGGGACACCACACCTGCACCTGCCTGGTTCCTATTTGCCTTACCCTCAGCCATCCTTCCAGAGAAGAATTCAGCCAGGGGAGGCCAGGAGCTAACAGAAGGTGCCAGCCCACCCCCCACTCCGAGGCACATACCCACTGTCCACCAGATCCCACCCTGTCAGATCGGCACCCACTTAGGTGTTGAATGTCATGGTGACCAAAACGTGTGTAATTTTACATCCTGCCTTGTTGCTTGATAGGCTCTTGTAGCCTCCTTCCCTGCCTTCCCCAGGTGGGCGCCTTCTCTCTGGGGAGACAGCTAGCAGAGGGAGAGCACGCCAACACTGCAGGCATGACGGCCGTGGCTCTTCACACGCTTACTTGATGTGTGACCTTGGACAAACTGCTTAACCTCACTGAGCCTCAGTTTTGTCTTCTGGCAATGGAGGTAACATAACGACCTGTGATGTAGAGTTCACTGCAATGCTCCATTTAGTACCTGGCATGTAGGATGTCCTGAGCAGGTGACTGTGGCTCTTACGGGCCCCTAGGATCCAGCTCAGATTACTGCCTGGAGGTCTAGCTGGGAGGCCTTATGCACGAGCCGTTTCATCTCTATGAGGCTTAGTTTCCTCCTTGATGAAGTCGTGGTGATGGCACCCTCCGGGTGTAAGGATCAAACAGGTGCATTACTGTGTGTGAAAAGACTTCAGAAATGGATGCTCTTTGTCCCTATTGTTTCTTCTCTGTCTCTCCATAGGGCCTAGTCTGGGGTGTGGATGGTTTTCACTCTGTCAGGTGATTTGAGAGCTCCTCAGAGCCCCCCAGCCAGAGCCAGCGAGCAGGCAGTGGGAGAAGGTCAGGTCTGCACCAGCCCGCCGGACAACCAGGCTGCAGGGTCCCTGACTCCAGGTCCTGGTGGTTGGGGGCCGGGCACGCCCCGGCCCTGCCCCCAGGCTGCAGGAGAAGCAGCCCTCTCAGCAAAAGGACATGTAATAACCAGATCCCGTTAAAGTCACGGATGGCCCAGTCCAGCCTATCACATCACACGTCGCTCTGGCCTTTCTCCTGTCTTCCTGCAGGTCTCGGCATCAGTCCTGGGCTGGGAGTGTGGGACTGCTTAGGTGCAGGGTGTGGGGGGTGGGCGGGACCTCAGTCACTGATGCAGGCTTCTGTCCGGAGCCCTGGCTCCTAGCCAGCCTGTCTGGTAGAGCACTCGGCCATACAAGGTTCTCAGATCTTCAAAGGCAGCAAGCGTGTGTCCTGAGCGCAGAGCCTGGCAGGAGGACACCAGAGCAGGAGAATGTAGGGGCTGTGCAGAGACATGACAGAGTTTTGATAACTGTGTCTAACAGACGTGTCTGAAAACTCAGGCGTGCGTCTTCCTGGCAGGGCATGCAATTTCCTGCTAATGAATTCTGGAACAAGTCATCAGAAGGCTAAGCCGACTTCTTCCCAGGGGAGCTGCCAGGAGATGGAAGCCAGGCGCCAGCCCCCCACCCCCTGCCCCCTGAGGGCTCAGCTATTTGGGGGAGCCTCTCTGTTGAGGGACAGAACTAAAACCTGGAGTGAGGTCGGGATCTGCTGGTGGACATTCCATTTAGTGCGTGTATGTATTTAAGGTGATGCTAGCTGCTGTAACAGGCAAACCCAGAGAGCTCCAAGGATTGAGACAACAGACATTTATTTCTTGCTCATATAAAGTCAAATTGACGGGAGGAGGTGGGAGCGGCTCTATTCCTCACAATCACATAGACACCCAAGGTGAGGAGGCTCTAGCATCTTCAGATTTTGACTCCCAAGGTCACCTTGGCCTTGGAGCATCCCACAGATGGATCATGCCTCAAAGTGGTGTATGTAACTTATGCCCATACACTGTTGGCCAGAACTTGGTCACATGGCCGCACCTAAATGCAAAGGGGGTGGGACATGCAGTTCCCTACTGGGCAGCATTTTCCCCAAGATGGCTCTGGCCCAGCCAAGGGGAGTGTGATCTTTGCTGGGCATAGGACACAGTGTTTGCCTGGAACAGAGGTTGGGGACACTGAATCAGAGCTTGATGGGGGGCAGGGGGCGGTGGTCACTTAGAAGTCAATAAGTGGTGCCCAATGTGGGCTGAGACCTGGAAGAAGACACAGGATGCTCCTGACTCTGTGAGGAGCCTGAATTACACATTGTCCCAGCCTTTCCACGGCCTCACCATGGCCCCTCAGTTAGCTTCTAACCCGTACCTCCATGGTTCCCCACAGCCCTCCTGACAGTCCAAACCCCTGAGGCTGGCATTCACAGACCTCCACGGGAGGACCCCAAGTTAGCTCGGCACAGCTCCCTGTATCCCGCTCCCCACATATGCTCTGTGCCTCCCTGACCAGGCTCTCACTGTGTGGGGCCTTTGCACATGCTGTGCCCTCTGGCTGGAAAGTCTTTTTTCTGGTCCTTCACCTTGCAGACTTCCGCTCCTCCTCCCCGATCTAAAGCAGAGGCCTTCTAGGAGGCTCTCTTAAGCAGAGTTAGCTGCTCAGCCAGCTCTGAGACTGAGAGTTTACTGCATACCAGGCACTGCTTGAAAAAGGCTTCACAGGAATTACCTCTTTCACAGTCTCCCAGGCCTACGAGATGGGGAGCCAAGCTTCTGAGAGAGACAGGAACTTGGGTGAAGCCACACAGCTAGTGAGTGGGGGACAGAGTCCAAACCCAGGTATGCACGCTCACGGCTGAGACGTACACTGCCAAAACCCCCGCCTTCTATTAGCCCCCGTCACAATGCATCATCATTATTTATGTGCTTAATAGTTTGCCATGAGCTTGCCGTCTTTCGGAGACAGCAGCTGCACACTTCCTGCGGGGAGAAGTCGTCGCCGATGCGTCCTGGCATCTCCCTCACCGCCATCCCCAGCGCCACCAGGCCAAGGTCTGGGTGGAGATTTTCTCTCAAATAAATCCCTCGCCTGCCGAGAACCAGAACCAGAAATTCCTCAAGTGGTCGTGTGTCATAATCCCCTCCCCGCTTGCCTGTCAGTTTTTGAAAGTTAACCTGAAACCATTTGAAAATGATCTGAGAGGCATAGACCAGCCTTCTCTTGGCGTGATTAAGTGCGATGGCTTTTTAATGATTTGAGCTGTGCCTTCTGTGGTTTGACAAAAATGGATTACCATATATTTCTGAAAACCGTGCCTCTGAAATCAGATTTTTTTTTCCATTTTCTCGGCCATCCTCACAAACCTGTGCTGAGAATGACAAACAACCTGGGCCTTAATTGTTCAGCTGCACGGAGGTGGTGCCTCCCAAGTTCCAAGAACTGCTCTCTTCGGGGAAAGCCTTGAAAGGTTCCTGGGGTTGGATCTTTAGGAAATTGAACTGTGTGTTTTCTCTGAAGCAGGGGGAGCTGTCTTCTGGGCTTGGCATATTTGCTGCATTTGTGAATTGCTTTGGCCCCGGGATCCAAAACAGAAGCAAGTTTATTTTCCCCCAGGAAGCCCGCTCAGAGTTGTCACACCAGGCCTGCAGAGTGGGTGGGTGTGGGCCGGTGGGGTGAGAGGCCTCTCCCTGTGCGGCCCAGGCACACACCTGCCTGTTCCCCGTTTCTGCCAAACTCTACCTTATCCAAGGTGCCCACACCTTCAAGGGGGGTATTAGCAGTCCATTTGGACAGATATACTCACGGCTGAGAGAGGTTAAGCAACTTGGTTATGGCCACTCAACTGGTGGTCATGTACAGACCTAAGTCTTGACCATTCTGACCAGAAGCCTGGGCTTTTTCCACTATGACTACTCCTAAAACACACACACACACACACACACACACACACACACTAAATCAAATGAACGGTGACTCACAGGTACCCCCTGAAGCCCTTTTACATGGAAAGAAAACACCTCACTGTACACCTACTAGTGCCAGTCTCTCTAATATGTGCATTATCTGACATTATCCCCATTTCACAGATGAGTATGTTGAGGCTCAGGTGGGTGAAGTAGTTAACGAGAGGTCACACAGCTAGGAGTAGCCAAAGTAAGATTTGATTCGCTGCCTACCTTACTCCAAAATAACTTCCTCACCCCATCTTTGTAGGATATAAAAATCTGTCCCCCTCACCTCAGCTGGGTGGATAACATAGAGAAGTCTGGCAATGAGAAGCCTGTATTACTTTCAGTGTAAAATGTGTGCAAGTATCTTTTCAGCTAAGGAGGGGTGTGTGTGTGTGTGTGTGTGTGTGTGTGTGTGTGTGTGTGTGTCTGTCTGTCTGTCTGTCTGTCTCCATTTAGATTCTAGAAGGAGCCTATGGACCAAAGAAAGGGAAGGTCCCTGGTCAGTAGAGCGGGGCGAGTCAGCTCCTCCTCTTCAGTGGCTGCTAGGAATGCAGGAGGGGGCCCATCAAGGGCTTAAGGGCCAGGCTCCCAGTCTCACCTGCTCTGGCCCCTTCTCAGCTCTACAGGTGAATTCAGCACGTACTTACTCAGAACCTCCGGAGTGCCCAGCATTAAGCTGGGCTCTTCGCTGACCCCACAGATAAAGATGACCGGCATCTGTTCCTTCTGGAGCTCCAGCCTGTCAGAGAGACCCGCACAGCCTGGGCCAGGCGATGCGTCATGGCCAGCATGTGTCACTCCTGCCGGGGATCTGAGGTGGCTTCCTGGAGGAAGGGGTGCCAGGCTGGTCTGTGTGGGCAGGGCTCCTGCGGGGAGGGGCGCACCGGCTCCTCTCATACAGGCAGCGCCTACACCTGAGGGCCGTGGTGCCAGCCTGCAGGCAGGGGGTGGTCTGGAGGCCCCTCCCTGGGACCCTTGCGGACCCTCTGAGTCTAGCCTGGGTGGTAAGGAAAAACAGACAGCCCTAGCTGCATCCTGATTCCACCCTCATCTGCCTCGGGAGATTTTCGTGGCCACTCTAAGCACCAGAGTCTCTACCTGTGGAATGGGGACATGAGTTGTGCCCTCCTTGTGGGGCTGTGGGAGGCTTGAGAGAGGCGCTGCCCGCGGGTACTCAGCTGCTTGGTGTCCGCCGCTGCACGGGCTGGTGGCTGTGGCTTTGTCTGTGCCGAGGCCCGTGCAAGCGGCCGTGCGTCCAGCTGTTTACACATGCTGGGTGATCCCTCACCCTTGGGACAGTATGCAAGGTAGAGTTACTGTTGGTGCCATTGTACAGATGAGGAAACTGAGGCAGCTAGTAGTGTGGCTCCAAGCTTCCCCTTCCAGCCTCTGCCCTGCAGCTTGGCCATCCCACAACTGGAAGGACCCTCCCCTGGGCCCAACTCCGTACCAGGCTGTCTCCGTACTCACTCTGCCCTGTGTCTGATTTCCTTTCTTTCCCCCTTTCCAGAAGGCATCATTCATCTTGTTATCAGAGCCACGCATCTGCGTCTCTTGGCTCTGGCCCACAGCCTGTGTTTGCCACGATCAATGTGTCGCTCTGTGTGGCCGTGATGTATATCCAAGATGGCACTGTGACCCTGAGCCTGTGGGCCAGGGCGGGCAGCAGGAGGCTCCCTGACAGGGCTGTGGTGAGGCAGCTGGCTGACGCTGCCCCATGCTCAAGGTTAATTCTTCCTGTTCCTGGACTGGTGAGCAGCTGCCCCCCGACTTGGGGCCCCCCAGCTGCCTCAGAGCATGGGCCCCGGTGCTCCCTGCCACTCTCCTGGTGGGCACTCGCCGACCAACATGGGTAGCTCCCCGAGTTGGCCCAGAAGGGGTCCCCACTGGGTCCCCTCCCAGCCCCTCTCCAGACCACTGCGGAAGCCACATGTTCCTCTCCCTGAGTCTGTAGCCTGGCCCCACCCCCTCTCTCTGGCCATGGTCCTCCTTCCGCACTGTGTGTAGCGACCTCCTCTCTGCTCCACAAATCTGTCAAAACTTCCCTCACCGCAGCCTGTTGGGTTTGCTGTGCATCCTGCCTGCCATGGACCCAACCCCTCTCCTGGCCTCAGCCCCTGCTCTCTCTTCCTTTAAGACACGCATGACTCTGACTGGATGTTGTCTGCACAGGCCTGGTTGGTGCCAGTCTCCCCCGCCAGACCCATGGCTCTCTGAGGGTGGAGATCAGGACCGTCCATTCCCCTCGTTTCAGCGCCAGACACGTCCTGAACACTGAGAAATGTGTTCTGGGGGTGAATAAATCAGTCTTGAGCAAGCGACTTAATTCCTGGAAGCTTCAATCTTCATCTGTAAAAGAGGGACAATAATAGCATTGTCACAAGGTTTAAAAAAGATGTGTGTGAAGCATATGGCCCAGCGCCTGGCACGAAGAAGTGCTGGGTCAGTGCTAACCACAGTTATTTTTATTAACCCCAGGAGAGAAGGGGTTGGTGGCTGGCATCGAGAAATTCCACATTCCACAGGCAAACCTTTGTGGGGTGCCGGCACCTTGACTCTGCACAGCCTCTTCCGGGTTCAGTTAACCAGGCTTACAGTCAGCCCAACACACACTTGCTGCCTGGGACAGACTCGAGAAAAGGACACAGGGGACATGGATTACCATAATGACGGTTGAAAGGAATTCTTTTGATAAAAGAGTTCAGAAGAGGAAGACCCCAGATCCGGGAGGGGGAATCAAGGCTGTCTTCATGGAAGCAGCAGCATTTTCTCTAGGACTTAGAGTAGACATTGGATTGGGAAGTGTGCAGAGACATTTGGGGTGACAGGAGGGCATTCCGAGCAGAGGTAATAGCTTGAGTCAAGGGCTGGAAGCCTAGAAAGAGGGGACCACACAGTGTAGCTGGAATATGGAAAGACTATTAAGAAATAAGGCTGGGGGCTCCTGGGGGGCTCAGTCGGTTAAGGGTCTGCTCAGATCATGATCTCCTGGTTTTGTGAGTTCGAGCCCCACGTCAGCCTCTGCGCTGGTAGCTTGTTTGGGATACTCTCTCTCTTGCTCTCTCTCTGTCTCCTTTCTCTGCCCCTCCCACTGTCTCTGTCTCTCTCAAATAAACTTTAAAAGAAAGAAAGAAGGCTTAAAGAGCACGAATCCATCAGCCTCTTCCAAAATAATGTTGGGGGAAAATGATTCCACAATGAGTAGCAGACAAGTAGTGTTTCTTTCTTTCTTTTTATTTTTCTTTAAGAGTTATTCATTTTTCAGAGACAGACCGTGAGGGGGGAGGGGCAGAGAGAGAGGGAGATACAGAATCTGAAGCAGGCTCCAGGCACAGACCCCGATGCAGGGCTCAAACTCCAAACCATGAGATCATGACCTGCGCTGAAGTCGGATGCTTAACCAACTGAGCCATCCAGGCACCCTTAGGAGTGTTTATTTCTTCTTCGTATAGTTGCAGATAGACTGGACTGTCTTTTACTGAGGCTGTGCTCATCAGGGTCCAGTCTGCTCCACCTGCCTCTCACCCTTCTTGGACCAGTGGCTATTTGAGATTTGTTCTCATCGTTAAAAGTAGAAGCGAAAGAGGGCCACCCCAGCCATGCAAGCATATCAAACTTCTATTCAAGTCATGTTCATTAACCCCATTGCGTCTCACAGCCAAGCATAAAGTCAAAGGCACGGTTTAATCCTCCCTCCCCCACCATGAAGCCAAAGCAAATTTATATGGACAAGACCAAGGTTTATGGGCTGGGGATCTTTGCTTCTCCCATGGAGGTGGAGGGAGGGTACTGAGCAATCTTCTGACTCAATGGGTAGAAGCCAGTGTGTGTGGAGGGACTCAGGAGCTGCCCAGAGCTGTGGCCAGACTTTCGTGTCTCTTGGAGGGATCAGCAGAAGGCTCTGTCTTTTCCTTTCCCCAGTGAACATTAAGTGTATTGAAAATGCAACAGTGCCTGCCCAGCTCCTATCCTGCCCTCCTGAGGGCTCATGCCTCCTCCCTGGCTGGCACAAGAGCCATACTGTTCTTTCATTTGGGCCAAGGAGGTCAAGGATCTGCAAGGGATCCTAGCTTTGCCAGCCCCAGGGTGGTTTCCTCTGCCGGAACTGAGCCTTATGATAATAGGCCCATGCACTGGGCATCCTCTTGTACCGAATGCCTGCTGACTGTCCTTTGTGTACATTTCTCTGAACTGGCCATGCCATTCTAAGAAGGAGACCTTATTATCCAATTTTTCTGAAGTCAGGTGAGCTACCCAAATCACAGGCTGGGAAGGAACTAAGCTAGAATTAGAAACAAGCCTACAAGGCTGTGTATGGCCTGGAAGGTGGCACCTGGTCACAGCCCTGCCCTGAGCTGTAGCCTTGGAGATGAGATACCACTGTAGCATCCTGGGCTCCATGTCCTCCATCTGCCTTTTCTTCTCTCTGAGATGTTCTAAGATAAAAGCAGTTACGATTTTGATCCTCAGCCCTGAGGGAGGGGGGTTTTAAAATACAAGTTTCCCCAGCAGTCAGCACCCTCAGCTCTTACATAAAAGCAAACAAATACAACATTAACATTTTTAAAAACACACTCTGTTTTCCAACAAGGAGCCCTGTCCAGTAGACCCGTTCTGTGAGCCGTGTCCAGTCATCCGTCACATTGACCCTCATTCAGCAGTCGGCCACAGCAAACATCCTCCGGCCTGTGGCAGCAAAGCGTGACGTCTGTTTGGGAAGGCTGGAGGAAGCCATTAGTTCCACCAGGGCCATGATGTCGGCACGTCCCCACTTTGTCCCTGCAACAGTGTTTTCCTTGAATAGCTGGCCACGGCTGTGTATGATATGATTTCTCCAAGGCCAAGAGCCCTTCTAAAGTGTTTAGGGACCTTTGAGAAGATGCAGTCCGTGTTTCCACCGGCCTTCTCTCACCTCTATGCCTCGCCTGGGGACGGATACCTGGGCCACTGGGAAGAGTCAGGTGCAGCCAGTGGCCATGGCGTTCACAGGCATGTACAGTGCAGTGGAAGCAGTGCTGTGACCGGGGGGCCTGCAGCAGAGCAGGGCAGGCTTGCATAGGAGAGCGTGGTCGGGTCTGCTTGGTGGCTCAGGAATTCTCGAGAGATGACTCAATGCTCCAGCCAAGGCTGGGACAAAGAGCAGGTGTTCGCCAAGCCAGCTGGGAAAAGGAAGGGATCCCGGGCATAGGGACCCATGTCAGCAGAAACCCCATGGCATTTGGGGTGCTACTAATGGCATCACGTGGATAGAGCATCGCATGCGCAGAGAGTGGCAGAGAGGCTGGCGAGGCTGCCAGGGTATGGACCACCTGTGCCCTGTATACTGTGCCCAGGGACTTTGAATATGATCAGGGTGTTGAGGGCCCAAGAAAGGCAGTAGCATCGCCAGATCTGATCATCTTTTATTGATTCACTCCTGGTAAGAGCATTCTGTTGAGTGCCAGGATTCATTCCTAAAATATATCTTCTAGTCCTTCCAGAGGCTCCAAGAAACCTCTGCCTGGAAACACACATCCTCTGAACTCACTTTCAGTGATCCAGGAAATAGACATCATGGGAAGATTCAAGAAAAATATTGTTACTGAAGGAAAAGGAACCGGCTCAGACCTGACAGAAACGCAGAGGTCCTAATCCTTATGACGATTTCATGCAGTTTCATGCAGCCGGAAGATCTCACCATACAGGATGCTGTGATTTTAAACAGTACACTTTGGGGGAGTGGGATATCATTTCCATCAGCCAGATACCCACATAGCAGGACATTCCGGTTGCTACTGGTACATAAAGAAATTACTCCAGTATTTGGTGGCTCACGACAATGATTTTCTTATGCTCACAGATTCGGTGGGTCCAGAATCCAGAAAGGGCACAGTGGGCGCAGCCTATCTCTTTACCACCATGTGTGTGCCCTCAGCTGGAAAGGGTCGAAGGGTAACCTGACAGGTGGAGCCATTGGAAACTTTTGAGTTCTCGTGTGTAGGATTGATGCTGGCAGTTGGCTGGGAGTCCCCAAGGGGCTGTCAGTCAGAAAACACACACACACACACACACACACACACACATACACACACACACACACACACGCACACACGCAGCCTCTCTTGTTCTCTCTTCCTGGGCTCCGTCGCTCTTCCTCACAGTATGGCGGCTTGTCCGAGGCATCAGTGTTCCAGGGGACAGGAAGTGGAAACCGCTAGTGTCTTAAGGCTGGGGCCTAGAAACTAGCACATCGTCCCTTCTACTTTATTCTTTTGCTCCCAGGAGTCACCGAGGTCGACCCAGATCCAAGGGGAGGAGCCTTGGAAGGAGTCCCTCTCATGGGGTGGGGTACACTGAGGCCGCCATGTTTGGGAACTCCCACCCGCCCCACAGCCACACTGGTTTCTTCGGAAGCTGAGAAAGAAACACTTGTGTTGTTTCTTTACAGATTAAGAAGGGTCTCTATGGATTATGTCATCAAATTAAATGCAGCCATTAGAGTATGGCTCTGAGGACACTGCAGTAACAGGCTATGCTTTGGGTGATTTTTTTTCCTTCTGAATGTTCTTCCTGGAGCTTATGTTGCCCGGCCTGACCCATTTCTCTTTGCTAATAAAACATCACATAAAAGCCTCATCATCATTAATACAGCAGAGTCAGGAGAGGGGATACAACTCTCTGTCTAGCAGGACAGGGTTCCCACCCAGGCAGGCCCAGGGGTGGGAGGGAGGAGGTGACAGGAGTCGGGGGCCAGGCCCTTGTTGAAACTGACCCACGCACGACAAATAGCTTTGCACAGGACCATGGTGTGGACACACAAGGCCACCGTGGCCGATCTGGCCACAGCCTGATGGCAGGGTCTCCTCTGTCTCTTGGCACCAGCCCCTGGCATAGATAGCTAACCTGCCCCAGATGTGGTCACCACAGTACCTTGCATGGTGAGCTGTCTGTTCAACCCATTTACCTTCACCTCTGGGTGCCAGACCATAGCTGGTCACTGAAAAATGTGAATGAGCCACGGCCCCTGCAAACCCTCCCCACCCAGAGCGATGGGCCTTTTATTCTCAAATACTTAGCAGGCACCTGGGACGGGCTGGAAAGTGTCCTAGGCAGTGGGGGACAGCAGTGGACAAAACAGGGCCCTCCCCCTCATCTGCTCCCTTATGAGAAGACAGTAAATGGGGAAGCAGATCCACACATGACGTCTCTGGGATAAAGGTGCCGAGGAGGAAAGAATAGAGAGGTAAGGGGAAAGGGTGGGGGTGCTGTTGTGGTAGCATGATGGAAATGGCCACGGTCTAACAGGGAGCAGGCTTGGGGGGCTGTAGGAACAACATGCAGTAAGAGTGGAGTGAGAGAAATGAGGAAGGGGAATGGGTGATGAGGCCGAGAGAAAGCTGGGGCCAGATCACGGGCCTCCGAGTCCAGTGGGAGCCATGGGAGGATTGTGAGCAGAGGAGTAGCATGATAGGACTGGCATTTTCAAGGGATCCTTCGGGCTGCCATGTCGAGGATAGATGGGCCAAGGTGGTGGGTGGGGAACACAAGGGTAGAAGCCCAGGGGCCAGTTAGAGGGCTCTGGGAATAAATCCAAGAGAGAGAAGAAGGTGGCTGGAGCAAGGTGGGAACACAGAGGAGGCAAGAAATGGCAGAGTCTGGAAATCTTGCAGAGAGCCACCAGGATAGGGTGCGAGCGAGAGAGATGCAGAGTCAAAGGCTTGTGAGGAGGGGCTTGGCGTTAACCCCTGTGGTTGAGGAGCAGGTTAAACATGAGCCACCCGTGTCCTCCCAGGGCTGAGGCAAGGTCCTGACTGGGAGTTGATATCGGGGAGTCCTCAGTATATAGGTGGAATTGAACTAAGGGAATGAGGGAGGGCAGAGAAGAGAAAAGGCCCAGTGATGACAGAACCCATCCATAGTGGTCTGGAGAAGAGCAAGAACCAGCAGAGGAGACTGAGAAGGCACAGTCACAGGGTTAGAAGGAAAGGTGAGAGGAAGAGTGGTGTCCCAAAGGCCTCGGTCAGCTCAGAGCAAGCCCGATGCCAGGGAGGCGTCACCCATCAGAGACGGGCCAGCTCGGCTCCCTGCCTTTCCCCTTCCCACTCTCACTGGGCAGCTGTTCCCCGTGCCTAGAGATGCGTTGAATCACACAGGAGCCCTGCACTTACGGAAGGGCAGGCGCACGTAGATTATCGATTCTTTGCCGTGCGGTGAGAGTGGGCAGCTCTTGTCACAGAGACGGGGGTGCACAGAATGGGGGCACTCATTGTGGGAGCTGCTGAAGGTGTTCTCAGGGGAGGAGAGTCCAGGGAGGGCAGGAGCATGTGTAGACCACGGGGTGGCATTCACAGTGGCTTCCTGAGCTAGGAGGGCCTGGTGGACTCTAGATCTCCCCATGTGAAGGTGGCATAGGGAGGCCGTTCCTAACAGTCTGCAGAAGAGTCACAGAAGGAAGGACACCTAAAGAGGCCACAGGCCTACTTGGGTTGGGGGTTTTGGCCTTTGGGGCTGCTTGGAGACAAGGTGCAGAATTGATGCAGGGAGGCAGTGGGAACCCTTGACCCCAGGAGCTCACAGGTGGTTAGAAGGTGAGCACAGCCCCCACAGTTCAGGGCAGGGGTGGGAAGCTCTTTCCTCAGGAGGTTGGCTGGATGGAATCCAGGAAGGCTGCCAGTGGGAGGTAGAGCTTGGAGAGCACGTGGGCTTTGAGTGTACCCAGATGCCCAGAACAGCTTTCTTGGCAGAGGAGAGCACACATGCCAAGGTATCGAGGCAAGAGTGTGCAGCACGTGTCCAGGGAGAGATTAGCCCGATCCTCTGGAGTCACACCCAAAAGCCCCGCCCCACTGCCCCCACCTCATTGCATGGGTACTGGGAAGCCCTTGCAGCTTCCTGAGCTGAGGAGGGACACAGTTGGGTCTTGTTCTAGGAAGACAAGTCAGGCAACAATGCACAAGGTAAATTTGAGGGGAAGGGCAGGGGTCTTGGAGGTAGGAAGACCCTTTGAGAGGCAGGTGCCCACCCAGATCAGGGGTGTTGATGGCCTCAGCCCTGTGGGGCAGAGAGGAGCCAGTAATGGAGGAGCTCCGCAAGGCCTTAAGGACCCCAGAAGACTGTGGAGGGGCTGCCCAGGGCCAGCTGGGGGCAGGGAGGGCCACACTCCCATGTGTTGGGTTAAGCTCACATGTAACTAACACAGTACTGACTCCTTTCCATCCACTGCCCTGTTCAGCCCTCCCTGTTGCCTTAGGAAGTAGGTCCTCCTGTCATCCCCATTTTGAAGATGAGGGACACGTGACCCAGAAAGGTACAGTGACTTGTCATGGCACATAGCTGGTATGTGATAAAGCCAGGAAGTGAACCAACATCTCCCTGATGAGGCCAGTGTTTCAGGATGAGCTATGGGATCCTGGAAAGAAGACAATGAACCGTTTTGTCAAGCCCCTACGGTGTCCCAGGTGCACACAGGCGACTTTATCAGAAAGACCAGGCATGTATAGGATTCCTTTATCTCAGCTCAGGAACCTGCAGTGGCTCCCCAGTCCCTAGCCCAGGGGTCTTACCTCACTTTACAGAGAAGAACTTTGATAACTTGGAGCAGATGTGTTGCTGGCCCAAGCTGGGGTTTGAACCCAGGGTTGTGTTCTTTTGACACACTCACTGCCTGGCAGGAAGGGGGTGGGGTGGGTCCCTTGTGCACCACAAGCATTCAGAGCTGGAAGTGGGAGAGGGAGACAGCCTGAAGCCTGCCTCAGGGCCAGGTCCAATGGAGTTTCCAAGCTGGCTGCCTGCCTTTTTGTCCCGCTATGTCTCCATGCCTGTAAACCATGTGCCTGTTCTCTGAATAGCGCTGTGTGTTTTCCCCCGAGGAGCCGCCCTGGCTGGCTGCAGGTACAGATAGAGTTGAATTTGGGATCGGGCCTTCTCTCTGGCCCAGCCTGGCCTCTGGGTAACCTCTGGCCTGGAATGAAAAGCGTTCCAGTAAGTGCCTTGCTGGCCCGGAGCCCAGCTGTGGGGTAGGTGGGGGCCCGGGTGAGAGATCAACTGAGGAAGGATACGGGAACCTGAGAGCCGGGCAGAACTTTGCCAAAAACTCCCTCAGCGAGCTGCCGTCTCAGCCGGTGCCTCGGGAGCATTTGGGAAGGAGAGCTGGTCACAAGGGGTCCTGGCTGCCCTTCCGGCCCAGCCCAGACCCTTGGGCCTCTCTGGGCTCAGGCTCAGCCGAGGGAAGGAGAACCCCTGGGGTAAAAACACTGGGCAGCTCAGGGCAGGATTTGGAAATGAGATACTCTGGGCCTCGTCCCCTTGGCCTTGGGCTTCTCTTCAAGCCCTCACTGGTCAGAGCAGCCTCCTGTCCCTTTGAGGGTAGGGCGGGGTTAGCAATCAGGTCCCACTGTTTTCACAAGGAATTGAGAGAAGTTGGGCTCTGCTCTGCCTTTGATCTGATCCCAGGTATGTCCCAAGCCCTCTCTGGGGTCCATTATGAAATTTAGGGGCAGGGCAGTGGGATCTTAAAAATTCCTTCAGTCCCTTGAAAACTCGAGTGTGAGGCCCTGTGATGTAACAGGAGGGGGGCGCAGCTTCAGAGCCAAGAGGATGGACACGTGGCTGGTGCTCTGTGGCGGGCGCATCTCAGCATCCGTGTCTCTCTCCCACATCCGAGTTCCCGTGCCCACTACCTTTTCACCTGACAGTAAAGCATTCCCATGAGCCATGGTTAGCCATTGGCAACCACAGGGAAGCAGCCAGCATAAACCATGAAAGATCAACTTTGCTTGACCTGAGTGTTTTCCTGCCAATCCTTCAGTGTTGGAGGAGTTGACATTCTGGAAATTGACTTCATCCCCAATACTGAAACCATCCTGGGACGTCCAGGGGGCTCGGTTAAGTGTCCAGCTTCAGCTTAGGTCATTATCTCGCAGTCTGTGGGTTCGAGCCCTGTGTGGGGCTCTGTGCTGACCGCGCAGAGCCTGGAGCCTCCTTCAGATTCTGTGTCTCCCTCTCTCTCTGCCCCTCCCCTGTTCATTCTCTGTCTCTCAAAAATAAATAAACGTTAAAAAAAATTTTTTTTTAAGTACTGGAACCATCCTGGGATGCCTGACTGTGGGTTGGGAAGCCCTTGCTTCTGGAAGTGGATTCTAAACCCAGCTTTACCCTCCTCCCAGTTTCTCCTGCCCTCCCATCCTTTTCCAGGCCTAGAGAGGCAGTGGTTTGAGTTTTAGGAGTCTCTGCCTGCAGAGTCAACACAAGTGTGAAGTTAGAGAAGCGCTAACTAAGGAGATTAGATGTGAACTCTGAACACAGGCATGCCCGCAAAGCCCGTGCTCGCTTCAGACTGAAGTGGGGCTCTGCCAAATGCGCTCCAAAGCTCCTCTGGGGGAAGGCAGAACTTGGGGTTCTCACTGCTTTGAGCCCTGCAAGGAGGAGCCATCAGTCCTCTTAAGCTACATGTTGGTGGGGCGCCTGCATGGCTCAGTCGGTTGAGTTCTGGCTTCGGCTCGGGTCATGATGTCACTGTTCGTAGGTTCAAGCCCCGCATCGGGCTCTGTGCTGACTGCTAGCTCAGAGCCTGGAGCCTGCTTCAGATTCTGTGTCTCCCTCTCTTTCTGACCCTCTCCTGCTCATGCTGTCTCTGTCTTTCAAAAATAAATAAAAAACATTTAAAAATTTTTAAAAAAGCTACATGCTGGAATCTAAAGGAAACTGCTGCTACTGTAGTTTTACGGAGTTGATAGGAGGCAGCTGTCTCTTGCAGGAAGCCCTCCAGATGGCCCCAGGCCCATTTCTTTCTCCCTCCTTTCTTCCTTCACAGGACTCTACACTCGGGCTCTGGCTGCCCCACATGGGGAGGCCTCTCTCCTCACTCTCCCACCCAGTCCGTGGTGTGGAAAGCTGTGATATTTTGCACCATTATCTCAGCTCTTACTCCCCAGGATAAGAGGCTAAGACCCAGTGGCAGGGGCCAGGTCTCAGAACTTGCGCTTTCTGGACTGGCCGTCCTAGAGTGGCCACAAAACCTTTGGTTTGTGCATTTGTTGGGTTTCTTTGCCCAAACTTTCCTTCCCCCCTCTTTTTTTTTCAAATGGAAGCAGATTTCTGGTTATAAAAATAATCCATGAGCCAAAGAAGTCAAAAGGCACCTGTGGGCCCAGCACTCAGGGGGCACTATTGAATCACATCTTGCCTGACTTATTTCTGTGTAGGCTCATCCACATTTGGCTTATGATAAAGAAATTATATTGTGTTCTTTTTTTTTTTGCAACCTACATTTTTTTTTAACTTAACAGATCCCATGGATATCTCCCCAATCAACAGAGCCTACCTAACCTGCATGGAGGGCTCCATAGTGTCCTATTTTGTGTCTGAGCCACAGTTTATATAACTAATCCCCTATTGTTGGACTTGAAGTTTTTTTCCAACTTTTCCCCATTGTATATGGTACTGCAATAATAAATCCCTTCCCGGATGACTATTTGTAAACATCTATTTTTTCCTTAGAATAAAACAAGGAATAGAATTGAAAAGCCAGATGACTGGCATATTAAGATTTTGTAAACGAAATGCCAGCTCACCCTCTACCCAGTGACACAGAAAAGTGGTGGGCGCTGGCCTGGCCCTGATGGTTGACTAGCTGGCAGATATGAGCGGACTGAGAGGTCTGGGAAGTGGTTGGGCCCATGAACTCGGTGTCCCAGCCGGCTGCCCACTGTCTGGGGCCCCAAGGAGGAAGCAGCCTGGGGTGGGCGGAGGGCGGGCGCCTGCTCCTAGACTTGCCTCCAAAGGTGGGTGACATTGGAGTCTCCCTGGATGGTGCCTGGGCCAGCCTCGGCCTCGGAGCCTGCCCGGGCATGTAGAGGGGACCTGGAGAGCGTAGCTTGTGTGGCTGGGGATGGGACGGGTAGGAAGGAGCCTGGGTCATGCCTTCGATCTCGGTGCCTGCAGGAGGCCTTAGCGGGGCGACCATCATTGACTCCCTCGACACGCTCTACCTCATGGAGCTGCAGGAGGAGTTCCAGGAGGCCAAGGCTTGGGTTGAGGAGAACTTCCACCTGAACGTGGTGAGTCAGACACCCTTGGGGTGTTAGAGCCGAAAGGGGTCCGGAAGGTCAGCTCCACCCTGTCACTTCTGAGACGCTGGAGTTCTGTGCACTCTGCCGAGTCCCCTCTCCTCAGACCAGGCTCGAGTTGAGTTTGAGATCTGGCCAACCCATGAGCATTTACCAGCCAACGGCCCTTCCTTCCCCTCCCTGGGGTGGCAGGCACCCAAGAAGTCCCTTCCAGGGTTGAATCTGTCACACAAAACGGCAGCAATAGGCTGGGAGCAGTGGTGTATCTGCTCCGAGCTGCTCTAACCTGGCGCCCCCACCCCACCCCATGCTGCCCTCTAGAGAGAGGTGAGGGGCCATCCGATAACAGTAACCATGACAATGCCTAGTCCACAGGTTTGTTGTGAGAGTGAACTACGGAGGGTTACAGCAAGCATTATAACGCTATTAAGTCTGATTTGATGTAAGGGGGTGTCCTCCTCATCATCATCATCATTGTTACAGTTATTTTGAGGCATGTTATGCCTTCTGGTGGTCTGTGTGAGAAAGTCAGAATCCTCCCATTTCCTACCGCATCTAATGGGAGAAAGGCCGAGGTGGGAAAAGGAAAGGGTATTTTCCTAGGCCCACCTTGTCCCTGGGCAGATAGTGGATAGAGAGTGGGCATCAGGCAGCTGCCTACGGTGCCAGGTGCTGGCAGGTCCGAGGAGCCTGGGGCACATTCCCACACGCTGGGGCAGGTTAGGGAGGGTCCTTGGAAGAGAGCAAGATGGGGTCACGTCCCCTCTCTGAGCCTTGGTTTTCTTGTCTAGAAAATGGGAATGAGGACTTCGCCACGCCCCGTAAGCCTAACAGAGGGAATGGCTTCACAGGCACCCCATCCCAGATGCAGGGTGCTCAATGTTGTTGTCAGCAGTAAAGGACAGTGACGTGGGGAGCACTGGGGGGCAGGGATGGTAATAGCAGGCCCTTTTTAGGAAGGGCACCAGGCATCTCACCTGTGCCACGTTGCACCCCATTGCCACCCCGCTCAGGGTGAAGAACCTCGGGCAGAGAAAAGCTAAATACCCTGCCCAAAGTCCCAAAGCCGAGTACGAGGCCGAGGTGGGATTTTAACTTAGATCTGGTCCATGGCATGGTGCCCCGACACCCGTGATTCACAGTCCAGACCTAAGAAAGAAAGAAAATGATTGAGGCAAGTGCAGACATGCCCTGAGGGCTACAGACCTGAGGCTGAGAATTGCTGATCACCTACCAGAACCTTCCTGGCACCCCTCCCTCTCAGCCTAGGCTTTGTCCTGTTTGCCCCAAAAGCTCCTCAGAGAACCTCCCCCACCCCCAGCTTTCGTCCTGCTAAGCCAGGGAGCTCCCTCAGGAAGGGGAGGTGGCTCCCCTCCGGCTAATAATCAGCCAGCAGCTCCCCTCCAGGTTCTCCAGCATCTCGGCAAGCAGCCAGGCATAATTTTGCTCGGATGACCTCGGGCAAGGGCTGGGGAAGAAAGCCAAACCTGGCGTTTATTTGTAATGCTGTTAACGTGCTCCGGTGGCAGCTGCCAAGCAGGTGTTGTTCCCTCTCAACTTTTGCTCCGAAAACCACCACCCCGTGCAGCCTGGCCTGCTGGGTGAGGAGGCCCCCAGAGCCCAGCGCAGCGGCAGTGTGGGGGAGGACTGTGGCCAGAGTGACCTGTCTCAAGGACCTGGCTGTCCCTGGGAGCCCTCCAGGCGTCTCACAAGTGTCCCCCACCCGCCCCCGCCCTCCCCTTTCCGCCGCCCTGCAGAGTGGAGAAGCATCCTTGTTTGAGGTGAACATCCGGTACATCGGGGGACTCCTCTCCGCCTTCTACCTGACGGGAGAAGAGGTAAGCTGGCTTTTCAGGGACCCCGGGCCCTTCAGGTGGGAAAACGTTTGAGAGAACATCCAATCCCGCTCCCTCATCTCACCAGTGAGGAAGCAGGGATGGGGTGGGGGGGACTTGCCTGGGGCTGCCCCTGTCCACCTGCAGGCCCTCCCTCGTCTTCCATGCCACACGGTCCCTGCAGCTCCTAGCACAGCACCCGCCGTCGGGGCTCAGCACGGGCTTGTAGAGCTGCTGGACTGGTTTTTGCAGGAGCTGGTTTTCAGCACTGATACAGCCAAGACCGTTGTTTCACCATTTCCACCCCTGGGGCCCTTCAGCCTTGTCCTGCTCCACAACCGCCCCTCGGGTCCCCTCCTGGGCGCCAGCCACCGGCCAGAGGCCAGCTCCAGGTCTCAAGGGGCAACAGGGAGGTGAGGCAAGCCACCGGGGCTGGTCACAGGTCTGAAGTGCAAGACCTCAGCCTTGGGCAAGCTGTGTTGGCTTCCAGAGGGAGGGCTGTGCAGTGTGGGGAGAGGACAGCGAGCCCTGGGCAGGCAGCGAGTCAGAACACCTGGGTCTCATCCCTACACCCCACCTGCCTGGGATCTTGAGCAAGTTGTCCCCCACCCTTGGGCCTCGCTTCCTTCCCCACCATGGGGATGGGCTCACAGAGCTCTTGTGAGATGGGTCAGGAGGGATCGGGGTTGACCCTGAGCTGACCGGCCCCAAAGCCCATATTCTCCATGCTGCAAGAGAATCTTGAAAACCACAGAGCTCTGTAGAAATAGAAATAGGAGGCTCTTCCTTGATCCTTATAAGGGGGGGGGCTATATTATTTGCACTATGAGGCATGTGTAAGGCAGGGATGCAGGTCCTAGCAAGAATAGAGGCAGGAAAAGTAGCGTAAAAAGCAGTTCCTCATGGTGTTGCCTCAGTTTCCCCATCTCACTATAAGGATCATCAGTCTGACTCTCCAGGATGCAGACAGTGGGGTGCGGACACGAGTGCCTGTGACTTAGAAACCGTTCACAAAGCCCAGGGAGTCCCCGTGTGCCTCCAAATCCCTGAGCAGACAGGCTCCTGAGGTAACCAGCCCTATAAGACCCTCAGGAGCCCCTGTTCTCTAGCCATGCCATGCTGATCCCTGTTCTCCAGCCCCTGTTCTCCAGCCATGCCCTGCTGATCCCTCTATGTCCCCAGAGACTGTTCCATAGGAGCCCAGTCTCACTGGTCCCTGAACACCCCATGAGGTGGGGGGTCTTCACCTATTTGCAGATGTGGGAACTGAGACTAAGAAGGAACTTGCTCAGGTCGCTGTTCCCTGAGGGTTGTGCTGGGTCTGCTTATGACCCCGAGGCCTTTCGGCCACAGGCCTGAGTTGTAGCCCCCACGCAGCCTGGCCCAGTGTCACTGCTTGTCACCAAGGCTCAGCCACCCCGGACTGAAGCCCCCCTGATCTCTGTCCTCAGTCTTGCACACAGTGGGTACCTGGGAGGTGGGTCTTTCTGGTCCTCAAATTTCCCAGGAGTATTTGTGGAAGGGTCCCGGAGACCCCAGCCCCCTCCTGGACTGAGCCCTTTCTTTGCTGCTGAGGAGACCTAGGGAGGAGAGTCCCCTGCTGGGTAACCAGCCCTATAAGACCCTCAGGAGAAGAGCAAGCTTGCAGACAGCCTCTCCAGGTGATGTGTACAGGGCTTTTTAAGTTCGCATGGCGCATTTACTTACATACACCTGAGCTCCAGACGAGCCCCGTGAAACAGCCATTTAGTTAGTTCCATTGCACACACAAGGCTCAGAGAGTGGCTCACCGAAGGTCACACAGCTGCTAAGTGGGATGATCCGAACCCAGGCTCTCGTTCCCAGCCCAGAGCCCTTTCCCCTCTACAGAATGTGGTTCTTGCAGGCTTCTCTCCCCTGTCTGTTCTGGAACCTCTGGGCCCCTGCCTGTCACTTAACATGGCTGTCTGCAGCTGTACTCTCTGTGTTGGAAAGGCAGCTTGGTATCACTTAGTAGCTCCACAACCTTGGGCAAATTGCTTCTCTGAGACTCAGTTTTGTCATCCTCCAAGTGGTCAGCACCTTCCCCACAAGGCTGTTTCGAGGACTAAAGGTCATGTAGGTGAGAGCTGACACAGTGATGCACTGTGATTTATAATAAGTAATATATGCATTTGGTCTGCATCCCATTTCTGGCAGAGCTCCTAAAACTGTTGGAATTTCCTAAGTGATGAGAGCAATAAATGTGTCTTTTGCTATGTTAATTGGGTGACTTTTGGACCCCACTGAAGGAAAGGGGCTGCTGGTTCCTAGGAAAACCTTGTTCTTAGAGGTTGTTAATTTCAGTCCCACCACCCTGACTCCCAGGGACCGGACAGGGACTGGATGCTGAATCGGTAGCCAGTTAGTAGTGGTTTAATGGGTCCTGCCCACTTGATGAAGTCTCCATAAAACCCCAAAAGGATTGGGTCACAGAGCTTCTGGTTGGCTGAACATTGGGAGATCTGGGGAGAGTGCCACAGCTGGAGAAAGCATGGGAAGCTCCATGCCCAGTCCCCACCCCTTACCCTGGGTGTCTCTTCCATCTGACTCTTCCTGACTTCTAGTCTTTTATCATGAACCAGTAATCCAGTAAGTAAAATGTCCCCTGAGTTCTGTGAACCAGTCTAGCAAATAGATCAAGCCCACAGAGGGGTTTGTGAGAACATCTGACTTACAGCCGGTTGGTGAGCAGCACAGGCAACGAGCTGGACAGACAACTCGTGCCTGAAGTGTCGGCGGGGCAGTCCTGTAGGACCGAATCCTCAAACTGTGGAATCTGATGCTGTCTCCAGGAAGAGAGTGTCAGAACAGAGTTGAATTCTAGGGCACCCAGCTGGTGTCTGGCAAATTGCTTGGTGGTGTCGGGAGACTCCCACACACACACACACACACACACACACGCGCGCACACACACACAAACACACACACACACACACACACTGGAATTGGGTTCAGAATCTGTTATATACCTGCCCACTTCCAACAGAATAAGTAGGACTAGTATTCTTCTGTTCCCAGTGGAGCCATCCTGGTCCATACACGCCCCCCGCCCCCCACGTCCTCCCTGCTGTGGCTGAGACCCTGCGGCACCCACCAGAAGAAGGTCCTTCTGGAGGTGGAGACGTGAAGTTCCCTAAGAGCATTTAAGAAGATTTAGCTAGGGGCGCCTGGGTGGCTCATTCCGTTAAGCATTCCAACCTCAGCTCAGGTCATGATCTCACAGTTCATGGGTTCAAGCCCCGCGTCAGGCTCTATGCTGACAGCTCAGAGCCTGGAGCCTGTCTTCGGATTCTTTGTGTCTCTCTCTGACCCTCCCCTGCTCACACTGTTTCTCACTCTCTCTCAAAAATAAATAAAACATTAAAAAAATAAAGAATAAATAAAAGAGAAGAAGATTTAAGTAGGAGTCCTCCGGGCAGAAGACAGCCAGTCAGCTGCCTCGAGCCTCAGCCTGGGATTCCAGTTATGGAGGGTTCCTCTTCACTTCAGTGCGCAGCCTCCCAGGGGTCAGGGGATGCTGTCAGAGCCTCAGATGAGAGCCCTTTGTTGATGGTAAACCAGTGGCTTGTGGGGCAGGGCTTTGGAATCTCAGTTCCAGACAGGTTCCTCCAGGGACTGTGGTGTGACTGGCCCTTGTGCCCACTGCTGGGACCCACTGCCTGGCACTGGACAGTATCCCCTTCTGTCCCCGTCACTGCCAGGCCCCAGGTGCAGCTCTTCCCTTCCAGCAACAACCACAGCAGCCGGTGCCGGCAACCCCCACCACGGCCAGCCCTCCACGGCTGCCTCTGCCCACATATCACGCATATTGGAGTCGGGAACTCAAGATGACTTTGTTTTGCAACACTCAGGAGGTCAGCAGACTGGTTCACCCTCCAGCTCCGGAAATGAAAGGAAACGTGTGTTGTACCACCCGGAATTGTCCCGTTTTAAAAATAAATACTATTTACTATGGGCTTGTTTTTGTTATGAAAAAAAAAAAAAAGCCCAGAAATAGAAGCCAAATGAAGAAAGCAAAAGTCCCCCACGAGCCTACCCCCTACTCCTAAGAGACCACTGTTAATACTCTGGTGTATTTCCTTCCCAACCTTTTCTCCCACATTCGTGTGCGCGTGATTTCTACTAAAGTTGAATTGCACTATTTCAAAGTATATTTTTCTTTTAACAAACTAGAAACCCCATTTTTACTATTAAATAATCATGCGAGTGGCTACATGGTGTTCTATTGCATGGGCAAGTCATCATTTCACCACTTCCCTATTGTTTGATACTTAGAATATTTTCATGTTTCCCACTATTATAAATACTGGACAAAATAGGCATAAAGTTAAATCTTTACAACATCCTTGATTACTTATTTACTTAGAATAAATTCCTAAGAGGGAAACTGTGGCGTCAGAAAGTCACAAGTGCTTTGAATTAGTCAGTAGAACAGTCTAAAAGGGGTCAGAGCCTCCAGCAGGGCCCTGAGGCCTGGGACCCTATTATGGCTCCTTTGCCATCATATCAGTAGTTTAGTCATTCGCCTTCTCCATTCATTCCCATCTGTAAAATGGGAATGGTGGACAGATTCAGAATGTCAAGGAGGAAAGGTCCTGCCCCTGGATTTACATGTGGGACGGCAGTGCTTTGCTGGGAAGCACACAGCAGCCAAACTGAGACAGGGATTGAACCCAGGGCAGGGCAGGACTCCTAGTCCAGTGCTCCTCACATCCTGTCCAAATGTACTTCCCCCGCACCCAGCCTGGGGCGTCCCGGTCCGTTGGTGATGGCGGCCCTGGCTACTTCACCCTCCCGGCGGCCACCCCGAGCACAGCTAGAATCACTGAGCCTTCCTCAGAATCCCGACACTGCCGTGAGGACTTTACAGCTATTATCTAATTTCTGTTCCTCCCAGCAGCCTCTGAGGAAGGCAGTGTTGGCTTTGTTTTATAAGGAAGGAAACTGAGGCTCAGAGAGAGGTGCCTCGGCTATGGCCACGTCACCAGGAACTCAAGGAGCCCAGTTCACGTCCAAGCCTAACTCCAGAGCCCGACACAGCGCCACCTCCCATGAGGGGCCAGCAGCTCCTGGGTTCATCCGCCCAGGGGGAGCAGCTTCCTGAGGCGGTGGCGCCCACCCGGCCCCACTCACGGTGCCCTGTGCCTCTTCCTTTACAGGTATTCCGGATCAAGGCCATCAAGCTGGGAGAGAAACTTCTGCCCGCCTTCAACACCCCGACGGGAATCCCCAAAGGGGTTGTGAACTTCAAAAGGTAGGACGTTTTCCCACCTGTGGCTTTGGCTGCTTCTGTGTGGAAACTGAGGCACAGGGAGAGGACAGTGCCCACCTTGGGAATCACAGCGAGCCAGTGGCGCAGGTAGCCTTAGCCAAGGGCTCTCCAGGTCCAATGTTTGTCACCAGACCTGGGTCTTAGGATTCATAAGGTCTGATCTTCCCGAGGTGGGGAGGGGACAGCTGTTCTGAGATCGCCACCCAGCACTGCCTGGACTCACAGCCTTACAGGTGTACCCCATTCACCTCCATCCCCAGCTAGAGTCAGGAGCCAATAGGCACATCATACCCTCCTGCCATGAGGAGGTACCCCAAAGTGCTATGGGGTCTCGAGACTCTGAGCAGGGGACCTCTGGTCTGCTGACCCCCCACCCAAGGCCCCCCGCAGGGCTGGGTCTCAGGAACCCAGTGTCAGAACTCAGAAGGGCTACTGGGGGACATAAAGATCACAGGAGCTCAGACTCCAAGGATTAAAGGCCCTGGCCAAGGTCACATAAGCCAGTGACTGACTGACCATTCTCGGACACAAACCCAGGACTTCCAACTCCATTTTTAATCATTCTTATTGGAATCCCCCCCCTTTAAAAATAACAAGTTCTCATTGCAGAAAATGTAGATTATACCAAAAGTGTTAGATAAGACCAGAAAACTCCCATGTGGTTCCACTAATCAAAGAAACCACAGATAATACTTCGTTCTACTGGCTCGTATTAAAACGTTGATTCTTATGGCTCCTTCCATGATTTTCCTTCCTGATCTGTTGCTTAATTCAGTGTGCGAACTAGACCTTATGGGTAGTCACTGAGTCACAGAATGCCAGAGCAGAGGGGACCTTGGGTGATACAATTAGGGAAGAGTAGAGCAGGGATCTGCAGCTGGGTCCAGCTCCAAAGCCCATGGGGTGCCTGTCTGCCCCCCACACACACACACTGCTACCCTTCCCTCTCGTGGGGACGGGAGTGTGTTTATATCCACTCACTTCCCAGGTGTGGCGACTGAGACCCAGAGAAGGGAAAGGACAGGGTCAGAGTCAAGAGAACTAATGGCCAGCCAGCTTCATGATCTGTGAATCTTCAGGAGCAGGAGTCTAGCTCCCGGGGACCCCCAGTGTGCCCCATAATCTTGCCTTCGCTCACTCTGTCCCTCCACCAGTTGTCTTCCTTTCCCAGCTTCCCTGGCCAGCAGAGCCTGGCTGATATCCTACCTGTGCCATTAAGCCAGAAGCATTTCAGCCTCTCCTGGCCTCTAGGCACTCCATCTGCTTCCTTATGGCCTTGTCACATGCCTCTTCCTGTTCCCTGCTGGCCTGGGAGCTTCTCAAAGGCAGGGTCCCTGCCCCATTCTTTGACACTCCTTCAACAAATACCCGTGCCAGTTACTGTGTGCAGGATAAAAGGTCAATGGCACGGTTCCTACCACTTATTGGGCAATTCTGTGTGCCTGGCCTTGTGCTAAGGGTTTCCGTACATTGCCTCACCAAAGTACCCCTCACGGCACCCCTTTGAGGGCAGATATTATATTATCCCCATTGTTCAAGCGGAGTCTCAGAGAAAGTAACTCGCCCAAAGTCTTACAGCTAATAGGTAATCGGGGCTAAGATTTAAACCCATTTCATTACAGATTGAAAGCTCTGCTCTGTACACCTGCCTGGCCCTCCCGCAGACGGGACCCTTGCTGCCCCCACCCCCCACCCCATGCCAGGAGCAGACCCCTGGGAGACAGAGAAGGAGGCACCCAGGAGCTTCCCGGGGCCATTCGCAAGGTTCTCTGAGAACCCTGAGTCCACCTCACCAGACTTGCCTTACGTGAGGTCTTTGTGTTTGTTTAACTCAAAGATTTTTTTTTAAGCTTATGTATTTGAGAGAGAGCGAGAAAGAGAGAAAGAGTGCAGGGGAGAGGCAGAAAGAGAGGGAGAGAGAATCCCAAGGGGGCTCTGCACCATCAGCACGGAGCCCGATGTGGGGCTCCAACTCATGAACCCTGAGATCATGACCTAGCCGAAACCAAGACTCAGGCAGTTGACCGACTGAGTCGCCCAGGGGCGCCCTGAAGTGATGGCTCCCTTCAGGACTCAGTCCAGCAGTGGCTCCAGCCAGCTGCCTGGGAGGGAAGGACGGTGCCTCCCGGGAGGCAGGGGCACTGGGCTCTGGTCTAATGTCGGCTCTCTCTCTGTCCTGGGGAGGTCCCGCTCTTCTGGTCAGCCTGCCTTGGGCCTCCCAAAAGATAAGGGACTTGCGTCCTCTGCCACTTCGCTTACTGCCTGATTGGAAAGCGTTCCTGGGGTGTGACAGCACATAAGTCTCACCAGAGGCTGCAGAGGGGCCCTCAGCGCCAACCGAGGCTCCTCCTCAGTGGCAGGGTTGATGTTTCAGAGCCAGATACCTGGAGCTCCGCTCAGATTCCTTTCCCACAAACACTGATCCTGGAGACACACAGCTAACTGTCCGGAGGAGCCACAAACACGGCGTCTTTGCGGCCCTCTCTCCCAGGGCTAGTGCCTCGGCCTCGCTGCCTGGGTCTGGGATCGGACCTCAGCTCAGCCGTCTTTCCCTCCTCTGCACCTGGCGCTGCCCACCCCCCAGCCTTGCAACCACAGCCCCACAGGGCTGTCTGCCTCACCCCTGTCCCTCAGAGCTGGGACCGGATGCGACACAGATCCTAACATTTCTGATTAAGAAAATGCATTTATTTTTAGGCTATTTGCATGCTGCCAGGGCTGTATACATATGTATGTATATGCATATTTCCTGGCAACACCTCCCTTTCATTTTCTGGGTAAGAGAGTCTGTTGCTAAAACTGCATCCCGGTTCTAACCCCGGGGGGGGGGGGGGGGAACAAACGTCAGGGATGATATGGCCTGGCCTGCGTCATGCTGAGTTTGCTCTTTGGAGAGGGCCAGCTGGTGGGAGCTGGGGCGCACACTGCTGTCCCTGCCCTGGACAGGGCTCGTTGTGGGCAGCTCTGCGAGGAAGGGCCAGACGGGGTCCCAGCAGAAGGGGTACATAACTAGGCTCTGCCACAGTGAGTGTGACTGCTCCCTCTGCCTGGGAGGCAGAGGCAGGGACCGCTGTGACCTGTGACCTGCAGGCACCACTGAGTGGCTGTGGTCAGTCCAAGAACTAATCTCTCTGACACACTCGACTGCTGTGTACCCGAATCATACAGGCGGAGATACACAGGCCCACCTGTGTCACACTGTCTTGTGTCCATGCCCTCACACATGAATACACACTTCCAGATGCACACTCCGGCCACACGCACATATTCAGGCCTTCATAGGTGCTGATGTGTCACACACAATGTGAACACATGATATGGATTCTCTCTTTTCAACCTCACCGTGACCACACAGACCCCGTTTCACCAGTGAAGACACTGAGGCGGAGAGAGGTGAGGTAACTTACCCGAGGTCACACAGCAGTCGAGTGAAGTTAGAGTCCAGGTCTGTCTGGCTCCAAAGTTAACAACTATACCAGACGCATGAGTACACACACAGACACATGCAGACATGTGGGAGTTTCTGCCATGCTGGGGATGGGCGGCCCCTTCCACCAACCGAAAGACCACAGGCTGTGCAGACGCACGTGCAGGCTTCAGAGACCCGGAGGGGGGCAGAGGACAGAGCTTCGGTTAGCCCATTGCCTCGGGGGGCTGAACAAAACACCTTCTGGCCTCTGAATGCTGCCCTAGAATGCAGACATTTGGAGCACGCGGCACCTAGGATGTGGATTCCGATTCAGATTCACCACTACCAGTTGTGTCACTTACTCTGTGACCTTGGAGAAGTGTCTCCCCACCTCTGAGTCTGAAATAAGAATCGTGGGATCTACCTCTGAAGTTGGCTGTGAAGATAAAATTAGATGCTACAGCTGCCTGGCACCCATCAGGAACTCAGGAACTCAAACGAGCAATAATTTTAATAAACTATAAACACATAATTTATATGTGCATAATTACATAATGTTAAAAATGATAGTAATTACCTGCCTAATTTACAACTCAACAATAACGCTATGAGGTATGGGTACTGTCATTTAACAGATGAGGAAACTGAGGTCTGGAGAGATCAACCGACCTGCCCGGAGTTGCCTAGCCGGGGGCGGCAGGAGCCGGCGTGGAAGGCAGGCAGGGGAGAGGGCAGGCAAATGCCCACTGCCCGCCTCTGGCCAGCACTGGTGTACCCGTCTGCCAGGCTGGTTCCGAGGCAGGAAGCCCACCCGGGAGGGTAATTGTTGGGAGGGAGGGGAGAGGAAGGAGAGACTCATGTGGAGGAAAATGAGAACAAAAGGCAGCTGGGTGACTAGTGCCTTTTTTGACCTTGAATTTCTCTGCCAGGGCAGGAAGCATCCATTATTAAAGAAACCCTCTGTGGGTCCCCACGGCTCCCACTGAGAAAGCTGGAAAGAGAAGTCTCACTTGGCCTGGAAGGAAGAGGGACAGAGAGGGACACTTCCCCTTCCCTCTGGGTCACTGTGGGGCCATGTGGATGGGAGACCGTTAGGGGATGTGTGGGGCCAGGTCTGGATCCGGCCTCCACCACCTACCGGCTCCAACCTTCCAGTAACTTACTTCCCCTCTCCGAGCCTCAGTTTCCTCTTTGCATATTGGTATTAATGACACTTTACCTTGTGGACTTTAAATGAAGTCAAGATGCAAACAGCTTGGCCCGGTGCCTGGTATCTTTAGTGGCTCAATAAACAGAGGCTGTTTTATTTATAATGTGGGAGCCAAGTCTCCCCTCTCTGTGCAACCCATCTCTCCCTACCTGCCCCCCCCCCGCCCCCAAGTCAGGGAAATTCCAAGGAGGGGGAGACAGGAAGGAGGGGCTTCTTGTCTCCGTTTATTGAGCCACTTGCTCCATAAGATCTTAAAACAGGAGCCCTCCGTCTGTTTCTGGAAGTTGAGACTAATGAGTTTGACTTCAGAAACTATACCCAGGCCAGATAATGGAGTTCAGAGAGGAGAGGGGCCACCTCAGAAGAGCCCCAGCCCACCCCAGGAAAAGGAGTGCCCCTCGGATGGCAAACCATGACCCCCTAAACCCACTGTCTCCCACGCCTGCCTCCCTTGGTCTTGTCTTTGGGAGACAGACAGAGGCCAGTTCCTAGGGAGGTAGAGCTATCCCAGCAAGGAAGCAGAGAGGCCCCCCAGAGGCCAAGGTAGAGCCAGTCCCCTCAGCCGGCACCTTGGAGACTCTACAAATAGGGAGCGCTCACTCCACCTGCTGTGTCCCACAGGAAAGATCATCATGATACATGTGAGGAAACGGAGGCACAGGGAGACGCAGCATCTTGCCCAAGGCCACTCCTGTTCTGCACTTTTTTCCTCCCTCTCCACCCCACAAAGACCTAGGAACAGAGACCAGGACCAATTACTCTTGCCCAGTCTGATGACACAGGAACTAGGTGCACATGGAGGGAGTGGTTGGCCCAACACCCCTCAGCTAACACACTTGACCCGGGCCCCCTGGCCGCAGGTACCAGGGAGATTTGAGTGAAAGCGCATTTCCAGGCAGCAGCCTGCCTTCTCATGTAATTAAGAGAAGCAGCCCACATGGCTGTTAGGACAAGCTCTGTCCTCTGTCAGGCCAGCCTAGGGTCCCAGGCGCTCCCCCTAACCGTGTGCTCGAGAGGCCTCGTCCTCATCCATGAAAGGGGCAGATGGGACGGTTACCTGAGACTGCCCTGCTGCTCCTGAGAAGCACCGGGACCTGAAAGGGGTTTGTTGACGGCCTTCTCCCGCAAGGTCACAGGGCCACGCTAGGATCTAAGGTGTTCGTGAGACACGCGTGATCGACCGCTGAGGAAGCCTTTGCTCCGAGAGCCCCTGTTCCTTTCATTCCCAACCTTGAACCTCCTCGGGGTCCAGCAGCTCCTGACCCCTGCCTGTCAGGTGTGCATTCCACAGGATTCCAGGCAGGGGTCATTGTGTGCCCTTGGGCAGCACTGACTGCGTGGGGGGAGGGAAGGGGCCCGAGGCGTCCCATTCGGAGCCCAGCCACGGCAGTTTACCCTCCACAGCCACCACCACAGACTGTGAAGCGGCCGGCTTGCCTTCAGCCGGAGGACAGAAAGGGTTCTGTCAGGTCGTGGTGATTGATTCACCTGTGAACTTAGCTTGACTTGGGGGGCCAGATCTTGGCCATCCAGGCAGCTCTGCCGCCGTCCTTGAGCCTGCAAGCCTCACAGGGGCTGCCTGATGACAGAAACAAAGAGTTGCACAGACAGGCCAGGCTTCAAATCACCTGCAGGGAGTCAGTTCAGTGACCTCAGTATCCTCATCCGTGGAATGGGGCTATCGACAATACTGACCCCTGGGGAGGAGCACCCGAGATCAGATGGCCTGGCACCAGCGGGTGATTCTGCCAGCAAGCAATCCTGCACTCTCAGCAGGGGAGCCAGCCCCGCAGCCGGGGGATGACAGGTGCTTCTGTCTTTTCACAGCAGCTCCAACCGGAGCTGGGGCTGGGCCATGGCAGGCAGCAGCAGCATCCTGGCGGAGTTCGGATCCCTGCACTTGGAGTTCTTGCACCTCACCGAGCTCTCTGGCAACCAGGTGTTCGCAGAAAAGGCAAGTCTTCTCCCAGCTCCTCCCCGGGCTCCGCACTGGGAGCACCCTGGGAAAGTGGGTCCGCGATGAGCAGGGTGGCCGGCGGGGACCTGGAAGGCGTCCCGCCACCATGAAGACATCCCGTGGCTGCTCAGGGAAGCCCTGAGTGTGCCCAAAGCCAGGAGGCACGGAAGGCAGACGCAGGGAGTAGTCAGGGCCAGCCAGGGCAGGGAGGAGCTGAGGCCACCGGCAAGGTTTTCACTGCTGCCGTCAGATCCAGAGAAAGTGCAGCAGCAGGAATCCAGGCACCAGCTCGCCTGGGCGGGGATTGGCCACCGGGCGCAAAAGTCCCCTTTCCAGAGACAGTTAACTTCTCCGTGTGAGATCGGCCTGCCTGCCTTTTGCTTGCAGATGCCCGCCGAGCCCGTGCTGTCAGCAGGCTGGCAGTGCGGCTGCACTGGGCAGCAGAGGCACCCGTCTGTCCTCCCTCGCTGTTGCCAGGCTGGCTGAGGCCACAGCGGGCGCTGAGAGCCAGCATCCAGGCTGTCATCCAGCCTGACAGCTGTCGCTCCTGCCCCTCTGTGAAGCCCTCCAGAAGAAGCGGGTCCTCTGCGTTACAGCCCTTGGCAGTCCAACCGCCTGCAAGTGTCTCAGCGGGTCTAACCCCAACCCCGAGGAGGGGACGTGTACACAGGCCCTCCTCAGGTGGCGCTCGGTCTCATCGGCAGTTGTCCCTTCCTGACTCCTGCCCTGGGAGATAAGGTCCCCCCTCCAGGGAAAACCCTTTGGAGGTCCCCGCTCCCAAAGCCTTCCCTGCTCTGAACGTTGGCCTCTTAGAGTTCCAGGAGCACAGGGAGAGCTCAGCCTTCCCCCGCCACCCGCTGGCTCCCAGGGTCAGGTCCGCCACCCATCCTCAGAGCATCAACCTGCACTCCAAGTAGGAAACACAGGATCCAGCCAGGCCCAGGAATCTGCATTTGTAATAAGCACCCATGTGCTTTGTGATGCTGGGTTAAGGCAAACTGCCTATTCAGTGTGGGACTCCCTCTGAGCATTCTTGGGAAGTGCAAGAGCCCCTTGGTTTCTTCCTCTGTGTTGGGGCTCACTACCCCACCCCCCTTACAAGGCCTGTCATGTCAGACCTACACTGCAGAAGCTTTCCCTTGAACTGGGAGGACTCCCCACCTTGAACCCGGGATACCCCACCTTAAAAGCCCATGGTCCCTAATGGTTTTTATTTTCTGATCCCTTTTTCCTACCTCCAAGCCCTCCCTCCCCCAGCCTCCGTGTTCCCTTTGCTGTTGAGCCAAACTCCTCCGGGAAGGTCGTGACTGGCTCACGATGGAGAGGGACAGGGAGCTCACTCTAGTCCCTGGCTAGTCTGGACAAACTAGCTACCACTGCCCGAGCACCTACTATGTTTTGGGTACCTTACAATATCTCTGATCACCCCTCCAAACCCTGAGGTGGGTCCTCTAGCTGTCCTCATTTTATAGAGGAGGAAACTGAGACTCGGCGGTTTAGTGACTTGTCCGAGGTCATCCAGCCGGGAAGTGATAAAGCCAGGAATCAAGCCCAGGACTTCCTGATTCTGAAGCCCACGCTGTTTCAAGACCGGATTAGTCTAGCAGGCTTCAGGCTTTCCCCACCGCGAGTCCATCTGCCTGTCTCTCTCTCTCCATTTACATTCTCTGGCTATTTTCATCCCCCAATCATGCCTCCCACAGAGGCGATTATTGGCAGTCAACAAATTGGCCCAAATTCTAGAAGCACCCGCACCCTCCAGGGGAGCTCATTTAGCCTGCTTCACTGCTCACCTCCAGGACAGTCGAGAATAACTCAGGTACAAGCACATTCCTGTCCCCCATAATGGACTCTGTTAGCATAAATGGATACGGAATCTCATGTGGCAAAGCAAAGTGCTGTCCCCTGGAATGAAGAGTCTGACAGCTGAAAGGCTGCTCTCCCCGCTCATCGTCTTGTAGATAGATATGCGAGCATGATAGAGTACGTTCCCAGGGGCCTTTCTGTTCTGGTGGGTTCCGTGCTGGAAAGATTTCGTGCACTGCCAGAGAGCAGACCCCAGGGGACGAAGCCTTCCTGCTTGTCGCCCTTTGTAGCCCCAAAGGTTGCAAGTCTAGCCTCCTCTTGCTCCAGCTGAGGTGGCCTCACCTACATGCACTGCACGGGCCCTGCCCCGACCTGTGTTGGACACGGGGGTGGCCCTCTGTGGTCAGCCAAGACCTGCCTCATGTCCTGGCCTTGCCACTCTATGAACTGAGCAGCCACGGGCAAGTCACCGAAACTCTGAGGTTCAGGGATATCCTGACATAACACCACAAGGTTATTCTAAGGGTCGGAGGGAAGGTATTTCTAATGGGGCCTGGCTCGGAAGAACTGAGAAATGTTAGCCGCTGTTGTGGTGGTGGTTGGTAAAGCCCCAAGATGCCTCTGAGGGCAAAGGGGTGCCGAGGGGCCCAGGCCTTTCCTCTGGAACGGTTCCTGTGGTGTCAGAGAAAATAACACATTACTGGGCTGAACCACGTGAAAGAGCCGGCGCCTGACCATTCTGACCTGTGAAAAAGGCAGTTTGAACTTAAAGGTGAACTACTGTAACGTATGTGAACCACCCACTCCTGAAAAGGCCCATCCCCCAAAGCGATGCACAGTGAGGAAGGGGTGAAGCAAGGGGAGCATGGGGGCCTAGCAGGTCCCCAGGCAGAGTGGTCAGTGCAGAGGCGGTGGCTAGGCCCCATGGTGGCCGTGTCCCGCGGGCCCCGTCTTGCCACCTCTGGGCTGGGGCCTACCATTGGTCATGAAGCTCTCCTTCCTGCCTCCTTGGAGTGGTTTCCTGTGTGGAGCCCAACAAGCTGCCTCTGTCCTCAGCTGAAAGTCACTGGCTCCTCCCAGAAAGTGAAGGTGCGTCTGCTGTCCGTTTTCTTGGCAGGTCAGGAACATCCGGAAGGTCCTTAGGAAGATTGACAAGCCCTTCGGCCTCTACCCCAACTTCCTCAGCCCAGTGAGCGGGAACTGGATGCAACGTGAGTACAACACACACACACACACACACACACACACACACACACACACACACACCCCACCCCCACCCCCACCCCCACCCCCCCTGCCTTCACTGATTGCTGCCAGTGTCTGGTGCAAGGCACCTGGGCTAAGGGACCAGGGACATGTTCATCAGAGCCGAATGCCAGCGAGGCGTTTGCTCTGTGCTCCTGGACACCACCCGTCCTGCCAGGTGTTGTGGGGAGTCTTCACTGCTGTCATTGCTGTTGTGACAGGTGTGGTGGCTGCCATCTAGGGTGGCCCCCACACATCCGCTGTCTCCAGCCTTCTATGTCTCAGGGTGCTACTGAAGCCTCCCTCGTCACCCCCAAACTTGTGGCAGTGTCATGGAGCACCGTCTACTCCGGAAGCAGCCCCAAGAAAGACCATGCATCCTCTCCCAGCCTCTTTGATCTGCTGCCCCCTCCCCCAGCTTTAATCTTTTTTCTTTTTTTTTTTTTTTAATTCTTACGTGGAGCCTAACTATACAGCAGTACAAAAATGATGAATTCACCACTGTATCTTACACCTACAAGACCTGGGCCTGGGATTTCCTGCTCTCCTCTGTTCAGTGGCTTGTTCCTCCACAGGACAGGTGTGAGTCACCCCTGGAGCCTCATTTACCGCCCCCAGCTCCAGCCGCTGAGACAGAATGGGGTTCGGGGGGCTGTGCAGGCTGGAGAGTGTTGAAAAGTCTCCCAGGGCCCTGTCATGGCTCTCTCGTCAAGAGGCCTTGATTAGGAGGTCATAGCACGAATTGGTGGCAGGTTCCTTGGGCTCTGCCTCTAGGGGCTTCCCAGAGCACCCCTCCCCTCCCTCCACCATTTCTGCTCAAAGACCCATCTCCCTTTCCCCTGCCTCCAGCCCCAGTTGTTATGACATCAGCAAGGGCTCAGGAGCAAAGTAGATATGAGTCTAATGACTGCATGGCTATGGGGAATTCACTTTCTTTCTTCCAGCCTTGGTTTCCTCCGCTGCAAATGGGAGGAGAGCTAGAGATATGTTCTTTGTGCACCACGGAGGGGTGTGGGAGTAACGGTCAGAGCGGCAGGAAATGGATTTCAGTTCGTCTTACAAAGATGATATGTGTTGTTCTAAAAGATGCTGAGTGCCTGTCAGTAAAAGTGTACGGTCGGGGCCACAGCGGGGCTCCCACCCCTGAGTCTCTGGGATTACAGGTCCAGAAGGCCCAGAAAATTCCACCCGGAGAATTTTCCCTGATGATGACCTCACTCCCAAGTGGCCTTCTGCAAAATCCACTTACAGAAATGCAAAGTATTTTTAGCCAAAACACATCGCCAAATCCAAAAGTGCAGGGAGAAAATGAAGGTTTGAATTACGGATTATGGCCATGGGAAGAGACAGTTCAATAACTGTTACTGCTTTTAATTGCAAGACCCGACTGGGTAAAGAGATAAACGCCCGCTGAAAGCCATAAAGGGAGGGAGAGGGGCGTGGCTTCCCAATCCCAATAGGGACCTTGGCAGATTACCCTTCCATCCCACTGAGAAGCATAACTTTCTTTTTAGGCTGTGTCAGGGCTTACAAGGCTGAGCAAAATCGGTTGCATACAGAAAACTGTTTCATAATAATAAGATATGAATCAGGGGCACCTGGGAGACTCAGTTGGTTAAGCCTCTGACTTTGGCTCAGGTCATGATCTTGCAGTTCATGAGTTTGAGCCCCACATCGGGCTCTGTGCTGACAGCTCACAGCCTGGAGCCTGCTTGGGATTCTGTGTCTCCCTCTCTCTGCCCCTTCCCTGCTAACGCTGTCTCTCGGTTTCTCAAAAATAAATAAACATTAAAAAAATTAATTAAAAAAATACGAATGTGAGGCCTGCTACAGAACAGAGGGAAGGCTATCAAGTTCTGTTCACCTGGGTGCCTACCTCCCTCCTCCCCTGGGTTTCGTATCTGGGCTCATTTCAGGGTTTCTGTGGTTTTTGCTGAGACTTTTTGGTAATTGTGTAGTTTTCCAACATCTGACAACATTCCCAACTTGCATAGGCTAAGTGTGTTCGCATCCTTTTCTCTCCTTGAATCGTCTGGATTCAAAGCCCATTCACAACCACAGAAATTGCAGCTTGGAGAGGAGGGATTAGGGCTGTGTCCTGGGCCCAGGCCCCCGCTCCTGCTGCAAACCAAGCCCCTCCTGCCCCTGTGATTTCAGGGCCAAGACATTCCTCAGGCTCCTGCTGGCACCAAGCACAGATGAGACCGAGCCTCGCAGAGCCTCCCAGAGCTCAGAGAGCTGCCTGCCCTTCGGCCTTCTGTCTTCCCATCCCAACTTTGTCCAGAAGAGCGTTAAATAACTTCCCCATCACCCCTTCCCCACCTGAATCTGCACCCCCATTTTCCTTCCTCTCTCTCTCTTTCTGCTTAAATGAATCTTAACAGGGAACTGAAGTTTGCTCTTTGTTTATCTATTAAATGTCTTTATGTTTCCTTGTCGTTAATTTTTAAAGCACGTGAGCGAAGCAATTTCCATCTTACTGCTCTGGTTAAGCGCACATTTGCCCCGTCTTTCTCCTGGGACAGCCTGAGTGGAGTCACCTCCTCATTCAGCCACAGCTTCACAGTCCTCCGTGGCCAACTCCAGGCAGATGCCCCCCAGGACAAAGAGGGGCGCTTCAAAACCCAATTCTTCCCTCGCCCCCCAGCTCCTTGGAAACTCCATTTATACTACTCTACTCAACTTAAGCTTGGTTTTTCCAAGTGGTTCTGTCCTGTGACTAAATTAAGGCACCTGTTCCTCCTTTCCGTGGCCTTTTATGAACCTGCCCAGCATTAATTACCATGTTTGTCACCGGGTAATAAAAATCTCTGAACTCCCTGCCACCAGATTATCTTTTTAAAGGAATGCAACTCATTTACAGTGAATAACCAGAGGGCTTGCCATCCTTGGTCTGCTAAAGCGACATGATTTATACACCCGCGTGAGCCCGTGCACTTGTGCGCTGGATGATTGTGCTCAAGGTGGCCCTGGGTTCCCTGTGACACAGGCTGTGCCTTCCTTCCAGCCCCTGTTCTCTCAGGGCTCAGGGGCTGCTAATCAAAGCATGCTCCCCACCAGCACCCAGCGCTGGGGGCGGCGGGGGGGGGGGGGCAGGGGGACCACAGAGCCCAGCCCATGTGGCTCGCAGCCCAGTGAGTTCCTCAGTGAGGCCTGCCTGGCGGCCTCAGCAGTTGGAAATAATTTTCCTGTCCTCTTTCCCGTCACAGACCACGTCTCGGTTGGAGGACTCGGGGACAGTTTTTATGAATATTTGATCAAATCCTGGTTGATGTCAGCCAAGACAGATGTGGAGGCTAAAGATATGTACTACGAAGCCTTGGAGGTAAGACAAGGACCTGATTCTTCACAGGCAGTTGGTCATTCACCACCGGCTCTGGCACAGGCCCCTGGGTGCGGGGGGGCCTGCTCACCACCTCAGCCCCCCACCATGGTGAGCTAGCCAGAAGGACAAGACCTTCTGTCTCCTCCCCGGCCAGTTGCTTTGCACACCCAGCTCGTGTCTCTTCTCGAACACCTTGAAATTAGGGCTGTGTGAGCCTCCTCGTTTTACAGAGGCAAAACCCAGGCTCAGGGAGGTAAAGTCATTTGTCCAAGGTGTCACAGGAAGTTGGCAGTTAGTCTGCTTCAGAAACCATGGTGCGTGGGCTCCGGTGAATGTGTCAGAGCCCAGAGCAGAGTCAGAGTGGCCTGGGAGCCCCCAAGTGAGGCCACCAAAGCAAGAGCTTCAGCTGATTTCCTGGTGAAGCAGAGGTGATGTAATTAGTATGTCCAAACAGGGAGGGGCCTCCTGAGGTGGGGCTTCTAGTCCTGCTCCTTCTCTCTATGTGGATAGAAACCAAGGCCCAGAGAGAGGAAGGCACCTGCTCAAAGCCCCAGGACACAGGACAGAGAGGGAGCTAGAGCCAGATCTTCTAAGCCAGTCCCAGTGCTGCCCCCACGGTCCCTCACCCCTGCTGGTCTGTCCGTAGGGTGTGAACTGAACAAGGGATGGGACTCTGAGACGGTGTCTGCAAAGAGGGGGAGACCTCAGGGTGGAAGAGGAGGTTGGTCAGCCTGAGCTGGTGGAAAGGAAGTTACCCATGAGCCCATTGATAGACACTTCTGAGCCCAAGAAAGGAAAAGGCCCTGGGTAGACTCCAGGCCTTGGTTTCCTCCTAAAGTAAGTTGAGCAAGTTTGATTTACTTCGCTGCCATGTTGGTCTGAGGTCTTAGGTCCCCTAAACTAGACTTCTTGCTCCCCTGCCCTTCTAAGTCAGTTCTCCACACAGCAGCCAGAAGAACTGGCTCCTCCACATTTGGAGGTGACTCTTCACCTTTGCCCGCCTGATCCAGACCTACCAATCACCTTGAACTCTTTCCCCTTTGCTGTCCGCTGTGGTCCCCAGCCTTCTACAGACACACCAGACTCATTCCCATGTTGAGGCTTTGGTACTTGCTGTCTTCTCTACATGGAATATCATTCAAATGGTTGTGCCCCATTCATTGGTCAACTCAAATGCCACTAGAAATTGGCCTTTTGTACCACCCCCCATCACAAACCCCAGATTTATTCTCTTCTTTGCCTTTATGAGCACTGAAAATTATCATGTGCACATATTTGTTTACTTGCTCATTATCTGTCTTCCCCAAATAGAATGCTTCTGTCAAGAAGCAAAGATCTTGTCTAGTCATTCACTGTATCTGCCTCACTCCTAAAACATGCCTGGAACATAGCAAACACACACTAACTATTTTGTGAACAAATGAACACATGACTGCTCAAGGGATGGATGGATGGATGGATGGATGGATGGATGGTAGGATGGGTGGATGGGTAGATCAGTGGATGGGTGGAAGGATGAGGGGATGTATGAAAAGCTGGATGGGTGGATGTGTAGGTAGAAGGAAGGGAGGGAAGGTGGGTGCATCAATGGATGGTTGGAAGGATGGGTGGATGTATGGAGGGATGGGTGGGCGGATGTGTGGGTGGAAGGATGGATGGGTGGGTGGATATGGTGGATGGATGAGTATGAACAGTTGGACAGATGGATGAGTGATCTCTAACTACCCTCTGATTGCATGAGTCTGGCCAGGAACAGTAGTGCTTAAAGGAAGTGCATTGAAGCAGACCTCCACAGCCATGGAACTTTTCAACTGTGGGCTTGGTGATGAGTCTTTCCCACCTGGCCCCCCAGCACCAAGATTTTGGTCCTGAAGCAGCTACTTCTTAGGCTGAGTCTCAGCCCCAGATTCAGTTCCGGCTGAGCTTAGACCACAGCCAGTATCAGAGGATCAGTGTCAAGCCTGCAGAGGGGATGCTGCCTGGAAAGGCTTTCCTACATTTCTGCCATCCCTTGCTGGGTAAACATGAAGTCAGTGAACAGCCTGGCTCCCTGCCCTCAGGGCACGCTGCAGTTGAGTCTTCAAGGGAAGAAATGGCCATGAATTATTTAAGCAAACCAGGAGCTTTATGGAAAGCACTTGATTGAACAGGAGAGAACTTGGCTTTGCTCCCTGCATTTGAGATCCCCAGTGAAGAGCCTGGAGTAGCTCTGACCCTGGGTAAAGACAGGGCCTCTGGCAAGTTTGGGGCTTTGAAGAATATTCTGGCAATTCTCAACCTTGTCCACATGTTAAGAATCACCATGGGAGCCGTAAAATCCCATTGCTCGGGCTGCACCCTGACAAGGCTTCTCAGAACCTTTGCGCTGGGGCCCAAGAAACAGCCTTGAAAGCTCCCGGGGGAGGCGGGGGCAGGTTTCCAGTGTGTAAGTTAGAACAGTGTCCAGCAGAGGCAGGTGTGGATGATTCAGACAGGCCGACTGGGCCCACCCCCCTGAGGGTCACAGGAGGAGAGGAGGGGCAACCAAAACAGAGAGAGCATCTTGTCACCCTGGTCTTCTCCAGGCAGGTGCACTGACTGCCCTTTCTTCTTTAGCCCCATCTTACAGATGAGAAACTGAGGCTCCGAAAGGCCCAAGCTCACACAGCAGCCAGTGTCAAAGCCAGGGTGCAAACATGGGTCAGATACAGTGCCCCTGCCGACCACGCTCGGCTTGCCTGAAATCCCTCTCAGGACTGTGCAGACGGGGTCCCCTCTGGGGTCCTAAGGAGGCTAGACACTTTGTCTAACCTCACAGTCATCCCAGGACTTATTCCCAGTTGACAAATGAGGAGAAGGAGCCTTCAGCAAAGTGAAATAAACTTGCCCAGAATCACCCAATTCTCAGATTGCAGAGCTGGGATTCAAACCAGGCCTCTTTAGCCCCCTCGGCTCTGCTCTGTCTCCTGCTATGATTTAGGCCTAACCAGTAAGCTGGCAGCCTGTGCAGTCTCCTGTTTGGCTTCGGGTCTTAGAAGGTCTAGACTTTTCATCTTTGCACCTATCTGCTTGTCTCAGTAGTGTCCTCACAGAGAGACGGGTCTGTCCTTTCCTCTTTACCACAATTACTTAGCCGGGCATTGACCCAGAATGGAAATAACCCATGGCAGTCCGTCTGGAAGGGGCGGTGTTTGCACTGCCACGCGAGGCTTCATGGGACCACCCCGGATGTCTGCGTTCTCCCCTAAGTGTCTTCAGTGGATAACTGAACCAGATTTCTGTGCCCCGGGTTAGCCTGCCACCCCTCCTCCACTCCTGCGTGGACCCAGCTCTGCCCAGGAGCCAGGGCCCAACCCAGTAGTGAGCAGCTCCCCAGGCCCCCCTCAGTGCTCCTCCCCACGTTGCACAGGTGCCCTGGGCATGTCACATCATCAGAGCCTCCCCCTCTGCTTCTCACTGAGGGCCCTGCAGCCAGCCCACCAGCCGGGACCTCGCGGGAGTGAGAAAAGGATCAAACTGATCCAAGAACAGCGGCTTCTGCTCTCCCACAGTGCTCAGAGTCCTGGGAGAGAGACAGGCTTGCCACAGACACACACACAGACACGATGCACAAAGTGGGGACGGCACCATGTGGACAGGGAACAGGGGAAGAGCGAACCCGGGCAGCAGCAGTTTGGGCCGGAGGCAAGCCCGAGCGGCAGAGTTGGGGCAGAGTGTGTTTCTCATGACATGCTGACCGCAAATCATAACCCTTGTGTGTACTTGATTTTGTCGGGGAGCCTCCAACTCGCAGGGGAGCCCCCCAAGGCAGGGTCCAGGCTGTGTATCTCCAGGGGCTGTATCCCCTGCACCGAGCCGGCGCTGGCACAGAGGAGGCACCTACAGAATACTGGAATACGCGATGGGAGGGGAGGGGGGGGGGACAGAAAGAGGCGGGGGTGGGGGCGGGCTGGAGAGGAGCTGGAATAGCCCACATGCACAGAGGGCTCTCTCTGCGCCAGAGAACTCTCTCCCCTGCACACACCTGCCGTCTGATCCTCACACCCCTGTGAGGCAGTTTATGCTCATGTCCCCATTTCATTCACTTGGAGAGCGAGCCACCAAGAGCACACAGAACCTGCCCAACGTCACACAGTTTGGAACTGACAGAGGTGGCATTTGAACCCAAGGAGTCTGCTCCTGGGAGCCATGTCTGTGGCATCAGGTTAAACTGGTGCGTTATTTACTGGGAGCAGGGACCCCTGGAGAATAGATCAGAGGAGGCAGAATGCAGGAAGAGGTCCAGCCAGGGCCCCAGAGACCCCAGCCCTAGACTGGGACCCACGGGCACAGCCATCACCTCTGTCTCCAGGGCTCCCAGGGATAACAGCGGGGAGTGAGGGGCACAAAGGCCTGACACCCACACTCCCCCAACCTCCTGGGAGTCTTTTCCAGCAGTATCCTCTCCCAGGGGAGTGAGGGATGGGTGCCTCTCTAAGCCCCTTGCTACCAGAAGCAGCGGCCATCAGGGAGAGGAAGAGCGGTCTGGGGACCTGGTCCTTGGCTTAATCCTGGCATGGCTGGGTGACCTGGGACAAGCCGCTCAACCTTTTTGTGTGTAGAGGGCACTGCAGCCACATGCCAATGTCGTGGGCATTAAGTGAGCAGGTGCGTGGTAAGGGCTTAGAGAGAGAAGCTCTTAACTTCCTGTGGGCCCTTATTAGGAATCAGATAAAATATAGAGATCCTCTTCCCATGAAAATGCACATATACAAAAGTGTCGCATACAGGTTGACCGGCCTTCTGGACACACACACACACCCCGCCCCCGGAGCCCCTACAGGCCAGCTAGGTTCCAAGTTAAGATTCCCTAACAGAGAACATAGTGGAGGATGGATAGGGATTTTTAAAGATTTTTTAAAAACCTTTATACACAGAAGATTTAAAAGTCTACATAAGAGGTGCACCTCTTAGGAACAGTCAGTAGAGCATGTGACCCTTGATCTCAGGACCATGAGTTCAAGCCCCAAGCTGGATGTAGCGATCACCTAAAAATAATTTTTTTTAAGTCTAAATGAGAGACTCACCCTAGGGAGCTGCCTGGGTGCAAGTCCCCAGCAGGCACCAGGCTTCGGCCAGGTGAGTGGCAGAAGGTCCCACCGGCCCCATCAGGGGCCAAGGTCAAGGGCAAAGGCCTCCTTTGCCTGGGATGGAGGGCTCAGCAGAGCTGCATTCACTGCTGTCTGCAAAATGTTCATTTTCCGTCCTTTCCCCCCTCCCTCCTCTGTCCCCCCACCTCATGACCCTTCTCCCTGCCCAACTCCCACCTTGCTCCCAGGCCATAGAGACCCACTTGCTGAATGTCTCTCCTGGGGGGCTGACCTACATTGCCGAGTGGCGAGGGGGCATTCTGGACCACAAGATGGGGCACCTGGCCTGTTTCTCCGGGGGCATGATCGCCCTCGGCGCTGAGGATGCCAAGGAAGAAAAGAGGGCCCGCTACCGAGAGCTTGCAGCCCAGATCACCAAGACGTGCCACGAATCGTACGCCCGCTCAGGTAACCGTGCAAGGGGAAGGGCAGCAGGAGAGACTGAGGCTAGACACCAGGAAGAACTAGACAAGCCAGCGGAGCGGCAGTGAGCGTAGGGGACGCAGTCTCACCTTGGAAGTTATGTAGAACTGGTATGAGGGACATCTGTGCACTGAGATCGTACCTGAAGTTCAAAGAAAACAGGGGTGGGGCGCCTGGGTGGCTCAGTCGGTTAAGCCTCCAGCTTCGGCTCAGGTCAGATCTCATGTTCGTGGGTTCGAGCCCCGCGTCAGGCTCTGTGCTGACAGCTAGCTCAGAGCCTGGAGCCTGCTTCCAGTTCTGTGTCTCCTTCTCTCTCTGACCCTCCCCCTCTCATGCTCTGTCTCTCTCTCTATCAAAAATAAATAAATAATTGAAAAAAATTATTAAAAAAAAAACAAAGAAAACAGGGGTGATGTACTAAGCACCTTGCCAAGTGTTGTCCCACGTCATCGCCAAACCTCACAACACAGGTAAACTGAGGCCCAGAGATGACTTGGCCACGGGGCACAAAGCAGATGGTCTGCCAGGCTCTCCGAGCGTAGCGACTTCCTTCTCCAGGAGCCCTTACCCCTGAATGTACCTCTGCCTTCCCTCCCCGGCCCCCTCCATGCCGGGGATCTTAGCACCTCCGGCCCCGCCCTGTTCCTCACCCTCTTTGTTCCCAGCTTGAGAACCTACCTGACCATCCCCACCTAACACTCAACGCAGAATGGTCAAGTGCTAGAATCCAACGTCACGTTAGAGAACATGAGCCCAACTTCCTGTTTTACACATGGGGAAACTAAGTCAGCCCAGAGCAGGGAAATGACTTCACCAAAGTCACACTGCATGTGAGTAGCTAAGCCAGGGCTAGGACCCAGATCTTCTGATGCCCAGCTCCTTCTTATGTGCTGCCTCTCTAAACAGTGCCCCTCAGAAAAGTCCCTTCTCCGGGGCCCACTGCTCCAAATTTAGTCCCAGGCTTGGTTGGAGAAGAGGACCCAAGACTTGCCATAAACATTTGTGGCTCAAGGGCCACTCTGCCACTCACCAGCCGGGTGGCCTCTGTTCTCCCATCTGCTCAATGGAAACAATAACACAGGTCCCCCAGGGTGAGAGAGAGGGCCCCATAGAGAGCACATTGCCAGCCGCCTTCAGCCACAGCACCGAGGCGTTTGTTAGCCTGACATGGGTCTGTGACCCCTCCAGTCGAGTCCAGATCTCCGGGAGTTGTTTCCAGGAAGCCAGTGATTTGCAGTGGGTCCTTAAAACGGATCTGCAATTCCATTCAAAGAACCAGGGCCATAAACAAACAGGAGATCTCAGGAATAATAAAAAGCTCGCTATTTGTCTGGGACAATCAGCCCAGACCATAAAAGACATGCACTTCACAGAGCATGCTGCTCCAGCCCACTTGTCCTGGCACGGCCTCGGTGGTCACTCCTGCCCTCACCCCATTAGCCGCTTGGCAAAGCCACTGTTCACCGATGGCATTTGAGCAATCGAAGGGGCCAGGATCTGGCCGATCCTGTTTCCACAAAACCTTCCATGGAAGAGTCGAAATGAGACTGCAAAGCTCCAGTCATCTCTTGAGGAAACACAACCCAGGGCCTCTCAGGGTCCTGACCCAACGGGAAGAAGGAAGGTACACACACCTGAGGACCAGAGCTGGGCACTCAGCTGACCCAGACACGATGTGCAGGCATTAAAGGGAGGAGGCCTAGCGTCTCAGACCTAGGAGGAAAGGAGAGAGAGAGAGCACAGTCCAGGGAAAGGGCATCAGACAGATCCAGGGTCACATCCCAGCTCAGTCACAGCTCACTGTGTTACCTTGGACAAATAACTTAGCCTCTCTGATCCTCCGTTTCCATATGCCTGAGAAAGGGACCATAACATCTACCTTAGCAAAAAAAACCATTTTTAAGGATTGAAATAGAGTATGGAAAGCACCAAGCACAGCCCTTGAAATCATAGGTGGTGGCTGTAGTCGTGGTTATAATTATGGTCCTCCGGAAACCGGGAACAGCACCAAATGGTCCAAAAACAAACCCAACAATGATCACAATGAAACTCAGACCTCATCAGGCCCTCTTCATCCAGGTGCCTCTGCCTGGGTATGTGCTTCTAGGCAGTTCTTCCCCCATCTCCACCTCAGCATTACCCCAGCCTGTCAGTTTCAGAAGGCTGGTTCTGGGAGGTGTGAAAAGCAGTTCCCTAAGAAAGGGGTCTGTGGAGAAGCGTCGCTGCATATCAGCATGTTAAAGGCTCTGATAAGTTCTGCAGACTGGGAGACTCACGTTATCCGACCCACCGTTCCCCGAGTATATTTCAGCCTGAAAGCCTTTCTTGACTGAGCTCTGGTTTACATCTTGCAGAGCTAATGTCTCAAAATACACAGCTGGGGAGCATCGCCCAAACCTCCGGCTCCCCCAACTGCTAGAGAGTTCATTTGGACTCTCAAGACTCTAAAACTGCAAAATGTTTGCGGCCCCAAGGGCCTTGCATCAGCCAACCTAGGCCAAGAGGGAAAGCTGTGAGTTTACCAGGCTTAGCTATGGCTGTCAGCACAGGCGGAGCCCAACCTGTGTCCATCCATCACCAGCCCTCACCCTGCCCGTTCTTCTGAGCCACGGAGATCTCTCCTGGGGCAGCTGGGTCCTGGAAAGTAGGAGATAGGAGATCTGACCTAGGCCTTCTGGTTGGTCCTCCCCACAGATACCAAACTGGGGCCTGAGGCCTTCTGGTTTAATTCTGGCAGAGAGGCAGTGGCCACACAGCTGAGCGAGAGCTACTACATTCTGCGGCCCGAGGTGGTGGAGAGCTACATGTACCTGTGGCGACAGACGCACGACCCTATCTACAGGGAGTGGGGCTGGGAGGTGGTGATGGTGAGTGGGCTGGGGGGGGGGGGG
>NC_043707.1:123104635-123123167 GCF_006229205.1 Suricata suricatta | reverse complement strand
GTGGTAAGTGGGCTTGGGGGGGGCAGGGGGCGATGCACGACCCAGTCTACAGGGAGGGGGCCTGGGAGGTGGCGGTGGTAAGTGGGCTTGGGGTGGGGGGGCAGGGGGCGATGCACGACCCAGTCTACAGGGAGGGGGCCTGGGAGGTGGCGGTGGTGAGTGGGCCACCCCGGGGGCGGGGCAACGGGTGCCCTGAGAACTTAGTCAGGGTCCCAAACACCCAAGCGCAGCACTGAGAGGAAAATCAGGCCCAGCTGACCTCCAGCTGAGGTTCTGAATGCCAAGGGTCAGGGTGAGGATGCAGAGCCCAGTGTCCCCAGCTGGACAGAAGCAGGCCAGGAACTGAGCGCCCACAGTCTTTGGGGCCTGGGCTCCAGCGCCAGCAAACTTAGAGGGCTAAAGGCAAGGCAATAGCCAGAGGCACCCAGAGCACATGTAGTCACTGCTTCCGACCTTGAAGCCAAGCAGATGGCTTCAGATTTCCCCTCGAAAGCAGGAATAGGCCACCAGGCCAGCAGATCAGCCCCTTGCTCTGCCCAGAGCCAGTCCAACTCTAGGCAGCCTCCACCTTTCTCTGGGCTCTGCTCCCCACCACTGATGTCTCCTCCACTAGCCCTCTTGTCTCCCACTACCTAGCAGGAGACCTCATGACCTTCTCTGGGGTAGTGCCAAGGCAGGCATGGGGACTCCAGAAGGATGTCTCTTGCTGGATGCTAAGCCTTCTCTGTGCCCCCCTCTACCCAACGTCCCCTCAGACCCACTGCTCGGAGGCAGAGACTGTCCTAGGGTAGACCACCCCCAAAGCATTATACTCCGGCAGGGAGGGGGGTCCCCTCAGGTTTACTGACATGATTCATGAGCCAGAACCCCCTGCTTCCCTGAAGGCCTGGTTCTTGATCAGCAAAAGTCAAGAGTTTTGTGCTCCTGAGCCCAGCCCACAGACCCTTCAGTGGGTAAAAATGGCATTTATTAAAAAAAAAAAAAAAAAAAAGGCAGACAGCCCGTGGCCCACCCACCTCAGAACAGGGACCACGTCTGCATAGGGCGTTCCTGGGGTGTGCTGAGTCCAGTCCTCAAATCTCCGCCCTCCACTGCCTTCCTGTGTCCACCACTGTAGGTGAGTCTGTCGGACCAGCCTAGTTCCCTGAAGGGCAAAAAGAACGTCCCCCAAGTTCAGACCTGGAGGAGAACTCGAGCAGGCAACTCCGTTGAGACGAAGTTCTCAGCGGTGGACCCCGGGGGGTGTGGCCCCAGCAGCCTGGCGGCAGGTCGGCTGAGCCCTGAACAAATCATGTGGCCTTCTGCTTCCGCAAATGCCAGGGGTCCCTAGCCAAGTGGTCCAGGGCCTTCCCATTCACGAACTGGGCAGGCACGAGTCTTGCGGGGACGGGGGGCCTCTCTCCCCACCCTCCACCAAAGCTGCCTCCCTTTTCCTCAGGCCTTGGAGAAATACTGTCGAACAGAAGCTGGTTTCTCTGGGATCCAAGATGTGTACAGTAGCGTTCCCAACCACGACAACAAGCAGCAGACTTTCTTTCTAGCGGAGACACTGAAGTGAGTTGGGGCTCGGCCGGTGTTCTTTCCAGAGGGAAACTGGACTTCCTCAGCAATGAAGGGCGGGGGTGGGAGAGGGGTGGGGTCAGCAGCCTCTCCCTTCACCAGCGGTCAGGTTCTGCCATCACAGTGGGAGCCCAAGAGCGGTTGGGGGGACTGGGATCTCCGGGTTACACCCCGAGGGTACGCCTCCCTGCGGCCAGGCCAGTTTCTCACTCAGAGAGACACCAGGCAGGACTCCACCCCCTAAGAATTAACTAATCCTTTAACTCGGCTCTTCAGTTTACTGAGTTCTCTGAAACTACGTCCCCTATTGTAAGATGGGGAGAATGGTAGTGATGGTGGTCGGTGCTGTGAAACTTCCGCCTGCTGTACTGTTCCCTCGCTTCCTGGGTGGAAGTCCTTGGTGGCCCCCAGAGCACCCCCCTTGTGCTCAACCCTCCAAAGAGGATTGGAATGGGCCATTCCTTTGGCTTGGGAAGCTGCAGTTCTAGTCACAACCTCCTGTTCATTTTAGTGCCCAAACATCTGCTTGAGTGTAGAGTTTCCTGGGAGGGGTGGGGGGCTATCAGGAGCAGCCCAAGAGTTTGGACTGGTGCAGTACTCAGGCCACTGTGAAAAGAAAGAAGACTCTAGACCATAAGCGGTCCTAGCAGGCCTCTCTTATAGGGGCCTCACACAAGTGGGGAGGTACCTGGGTGAAGCCGGATGGGTACGAGGTAACGGCAGGGGTGTGAGCGCCCCAAGTCTCAGTTCCCTTCTAGGCATCCACAGCTCCATCCCTGGGGCCAGCCCTCCTAGTGGATTTGAGATCTCAGACCTCCCTGCACCCTTAGCCACAGACCCCAGGGGCCTCTGAGATTGGTTCGCAGTGGGGTCCTCGTTGGCCAGAGCACTGACAGGCTGTGTTTTGCTTCCCTCCCCTCCCCCGGGGCACAGGTACCTCTATCTTCTGTTCTCTGAAGATGACGTGTTCTCCCTGGAAGACTGGGTGTTCAACACGGAGGCCCACCCCCTCCCCGTTAACCACTCGGACAGCTCTGCAAGGGTTGGGGGCCAACTCTGACCCCACCTCCCTTGCCGCTCTTGGGGCCCAGAGGGTCGCCTTGCCTTTTCAGGATTTGGGACTGTTCTCAAAGGGATTGAGAACGTAGCCCCTGTCCTGGGCAGACCCAGGGCAGACGTGTCGGACAAGCAACTTCTTTTCCTCTGTGAGGAGACAGGACTTGGAGACGCAGCAAATGTCACACCAGTTTCCTTCCTATGGAGAATTTCTATGAAACCCACTCACTCGCCATTCCAGGGCCCAATGACTGGAGGTTTGCCGATTGTCCCCATATATTTGATTCCCTTCCTTCCATTTGGGGAGGGCTTTTTGTTTGTTTGTTTTGCTTGATTTTGCCTTTTCTCTGCAGTTGTGTTTTATCACAAATTACATAGTTTCAAAATCATATGCTTTCAAAAGCAGTATCATCTTGATAAACTAAACCTTAAAATGTTTGCACACACAAACCTTGACCCCATTTTCTATATTTTAAATGCCTTTTGCCCAACATTTACTATATGTTCAACGATGTGGCATTTATCTTATAATTTGAGAAGGCGCTGCCTTTTGATTTGGGCCTAAATGTTAACGAATCACTAGTGCTATTTTCATTATGGTAATGGAAAAATCCGTAAACTTACAATAAAAGAGTTTATTGAATAAGAAATACAATTGGGTTCATCGCACATCGGTGACTTGGGAAAACCATGGCAGTGTTATCAGAAAAAACAACCAGCAGCTGATTTAACGTACAATTTAGTAAAGACTTCTATCGCCTTTCCTTAAATTGGTCTTAAAAATTCAGGAAGGGTGAAGCCGATCCTTTAAATGGAGTTGGATGTTTATACTTAGGTCAAGGCTTGGAAGAGGCCCAGAGAGCACCAGCAGCGTGCCGGAAGCCATGCAGCCAGTAGAGGCATAGGTGAGCCCAGCCCCTCTTGCTCAGACTCCCTCCCACCCCCGACCCCTATGTGTTCATCTGCTCTCATTCAGCAGATATATGGTGAGTGCCCGTTGGCAACCAGACACTGGGCTGGATGCCAGGGACACAGTCTCAAGTGCATCGGTCATAAGTTCTGTCCTCAGGGAGCCTACAGTCAAGAAGGGGGAAATACAGACCATGAAGTAAATTGACAGATACATAACCTGACTACAAGTTGTATAAAGTGCCACAAAGGGGTCACGTGGTCTCATCTAGAAGATGAGAAAGACCAGCCAGAGGGGTATCCCACAATCCCACTCTCCCCAGTGACCTCACCTGCTCCCCCTGCGGGGAGGCCTAGAACCTTGAGGCCATTGTGCAGAGCAAGGCGTCCGGCAGGGGTGAAGGGAGAGCTTTCCTTCCCCTTTGCAGCCCGTCCACACAGTTGACTCACAGGATAATTCTAAGCCCTGTCCCACACTCAATCCCTTCATTCTGGCTCCTAGAGCAGCCCCAGGACGCCTGGCCAGCCCCGTCAGAAGAGCATGTGATTCTTGATCTCGGATTCATGAGTTCAAGCCCCATGTCAGGTGGAGATATTAATAAACTTGAGTAGTCCCTGGGGTGTTGGAGCCCTGGGCCCAAGTCCTGTGCCTTTAAGTCCCCACTGTGGGACTGTGGGCAGGTCACCTCACCCTGATGGCCACTCTTCCATCAAACAGGGAGGAGCATCCATCTCCCAAGGTCGCTGTGAGAATGAGTGGGACCCGTTGGTGCCCTGGCAAAGTGGGCTCATTCCTTGTTCTGGAGACGCAGATGCTGCCGGCACCTTCTTAACCAGGAGTCAGCATGCTGGTTGAGCTGTCCCCGTGGAGTTTTGTGAATAAGTCCCTGCCTGAACCCAGGAAATCACTTCACTGTAGACAGGCATCAAGAAAGTGTGACTCTGGAGACCCGCCTGTGCCCATTTTTTAAAAAAGCAAAACGGGGTGCCTGGGTGACTCATTCAGGTCAGTGTCTGACCTTTGATTTCAGCTCAGGTCATGATCTCACGGTTCGTGGGATGGAGCCCCGCATCGAGTTCTCTGCCGACAGCACAGAGCCTGTTTGAGGTTCTCTCTCTCCCTCTCTACTTGCCCCTCCTCTGCTCGTGTGCTCGCTCTCTCTCAAAAATAAACAAACTTCAAAAAAATAAAGAAATAAAAAGGCAAAACAGAAAAACCCACTGCACAAGCATTGTGGAAAGGTTAGAAATACCTTTATGCGTAACGGAAAGAAAATCCACACACCATCCTACCCTTTGGAACGAATACTGTTATATTTTCTTCTCGATGTTTTTCCTATGAATGTACAGAATATATTTTGCAAACATGGTATCACACCCTATATACTGTTTTACTATAATCCGCTTTTGCTCTTAACCATATGCTGAAGACCTTTTCACTGTACCTAGTTGTGGAGTATTCCATTGTGTTCTCCATCACGCTTTCTGGATCTAAGCCGCTGTTGCTGGGCATTTTGGGTTTGTGACAGTTTGGGCCCTCAGTTCCAAATAATAGAAGCCAACTCTGTCTAACTTAAGCAAACAAAACAAAACCCAAAAAGAAAGAAAAAGGGGAAAAAGCACGCATTGAAATGCCCTGGGGTGACTCATGGGCACTTGGGAGAGGGAACAGTCAGACCACAAGAAGGACCAGGAAGAGGAAGTGACCAGGGACTCAGGCTCCAAGAATTCAGGGGACAGGCTCCCAGCACCAATCTCCCCAGCACCAGCTGTGCTGACAGCTCAGAGCCTGGAGCCTGCTTCGAATTCTGTCTCCCTCTCTCTCTGCCCCTCCCCTGCTCATGCTCTGTCTCTCTCTGTCTCTCAAAAACAAATAAAGATTAAAAGGAAAACCTTAACCTTAGAAAGAAAGAAATAAAGAAGGAAAGAGAAGGAAGGAAGGAAGGAAGGAAGGAAAGAAAAAGAAAGAAAAAGAAAGAAAGAAAGAAAGAGAAAAAGAGAAAGAAAGAAAGAAAAAGAAAAAGAAAGAAAGGAAGGAAGAAAAAGAAAGAAAGAAAGAAAGAAAAAGGAAGGAAGGAAGGAAGGAAGAAAGAAGGAAAGAGAAAGAAAGATAAAAGGAAAAAGAGGAAAACACTTGACTATTCCTCTTTCCCCTCATTCGGCCCCTTAGAGTCAACTCCTGGAATGTCTCTCCATTGCAAAGCCACTTGGCAGTTCCCCAAGACCCCAGGGTCCCCCCCCTTGCCCGTGTTGCTGCCCCCCCTCTCCTGCCACCTGAGTCCTTGTCTTCTGCATCACGGCCAGGAGCAAGCTGTAAAAATGAACATTTTAAAATTCATCCTCCAGGACGGCCCTTGCAGGTGGAGAAATATCACCCGTTTGGCAACTTCACGCCATTCCAGGGATAAAAATAAGTAAGACCCAAGGTAGGCTGAAAGGAGAGAGAAATTAAGGGATGAGTCATTTTCATCGAAGGAGGAGCCTCAGAAGCCCAGCTCTGGAGCCGCTCCGGCGGCAGCCCCTCCCTTCCTGGCGAGGGTCCGCAGGCAGCCAGCCTCTTCTGCAGGGTCGTCCGATGGAACCACCTTTCGCACCTGTTTTCTTCACAGATGGGCTTGAGACTGCTTCCAGAAAGCTTCATTAGCACCTGGCTCAAGGCACTGAGGTCTGCGGAGCGCCACACCCCCGAGAAGCAGGACATTTCCTTCTCCAGATGCGTCCTTTTAGATGACTGAATTTGTCCAGTCGCCTTGTGCATCTCGGTGTTTGGCGAGTTGCAAAGTTCAAAAACCATATGCACTGGAAAGAAAAAGCAAAACCAGAAAACCTGATTTAAAGGCAGCATCTGTGAGACCCGCAATGTGAATCTCAACTGTGTCCCCGTTGCTTTGGGGAGGGGACCTCTTCGAGGTTGAGAAGGTGCTGGAGATGGGGAAGGGCCAGCTCCCCTCTGCGACCACTGAGGCTCTGTCGCTGGAAATATGCTCTTTGATTATGTGGCACAGAGCGCTCAGCCCTCTGTGACTAAGGCTTAAGCACCCGGTAATGGGGGTTGGGGTGCTGATGCTAGTTTACTGTATCTAAAAATACCTGTTTGGCTCCCTATATTTGGAACAATATTTTGATCCTGCTCCTCCTGTCTCTTACGACTGAGCTTTTAAAACTTGAATGTGCACCTGAATCACCTGGGGACCTTGTTAAAATGCAGATTCATATTCAGCGAATCAGGTGTGGAGCCCAGGATACTGTGCTTCTAACAAGCTCCCAGGAGATGTTGCCGCTGCCGGTCCTCAGACCACACTGAGTAGCAAGGCCTCCCCCAGTGGCCACTCTTGGTTTCTGTCCTTTATCTCCAGAGGAGAGGGGCTCGGGTGTTGGGATGGGACCTAGAGGTATGCTACAGAGGACGTTATCACCTGCGTCAGCGGCTCCCCACCCCCCTGGACAGTCCAGACAAGACAAGAGCAGGCTTGCTGGTGGCTTAACGCTGCCCAGCAGAACTTGCTGCTATGTGGGCCTCCCTACAGACGCCCCAGATCTGTGCTGTCCCACGGGGTGGCCCCGTGGTGGGTATTGAGCACTTAAAGTGTGCCAAGTGCAACTGAGGAACTAAGACTTTAAATTGCATTTTATTTTATTTTTTTAATGTTTATTTTTTAGAGAGAGAGAGAGCATGCTAATGGGGGAGGAGCCGAGAGAGAGGGAGACAGAGCACAGCTGTCTCTGTGCTGACAGCAGACAGCCCGATGCGGGGCTCGAACACACGGACCATGAGATGAAGACCTGAGTTGAAATCAGACTTCGCCGACTGAGCCACCCAGGTGCCCCCAATTTTTATTTCATTTTAATTGGATTTAAGTAGCTGTATGTAGTCCTGGGCGCCGTTTGGAACAGTGCAGTCCTGGAGCTTAGAAAGCCAGTCACCTGCTCATTGACTCCTTACCCCATTGGACCCTCCTCCACCTGCATCGTTACAAAAATAATCTTAGCACAAAATACATTGTTTGGGGAGTTGAGGTTCCCTTGGACTTGGTTATTTTTATACTCATTCCAGCCTGTTTTCTACAAGAGCCTCTGGTTTTTGTTTTGTTTTGCTCTCACCCATTGGTGTATCTGCAGATCTGCGGGCTTTAGGTCAAGTTGAAGGTAAGAAAGGCAGAACGGGAGAGGGCGAGCACAGCCTGACCTGGACCTGGGTTCAGCTGCACCCTGCCCTTTCCCTGGGCTGTGTGACCTTGGGCAAGCCCCTTAGCTCTCTGGGCCTCTGCCTACTGCTGTAGAAAGGGGAGGTGATTTCAAGGGTTAATTGAGCTCCCCAGTGCGGTAACTCAGTACATAGAGTGATGATTGTTGCTGCTATTATGTGAATGCTCTCTGTAAACTAGAAAACGCTGCTGTCAAAATTTCTCCTTTTTAAAGAAAATGCTCTGAAACTTGGAGGGAACTGCATCAACCAGGCCCAGGAGACAAACCAAAATCTCAAAGCAATAAATCTGAACATTTTCTGCTTTCGCATTGAGCAAGCATTTTGCTGTTAGCCCTGAAGTACAAAATTTGGAAACTGGGAGAAAGATCCAAGGGCCTCCAGGAGCCGGCCTGATTGTGGGGGTGCTCAGGCAGGGGCAGAGCGCTGAGGGGGAGATGCTGGGAGCTGGGCTCCACTTTGGAGGCAAGGCTGAGGTCCTGTTCATCTTTACTCTTCAAGACATCCCTGATGAATGCTTCCTACCACGTGGGGAGGGGGCACGGCAGGCAGAGACCCACAGAGCAGGAACTTGAGGTGCGGGGAGGCCTGCTTGCTCCATAGCTGTCCCTGGCCTCTCTGGGCCTCCCTACAGATGCCCCCAGTGCTCTCCCTGCCATGCCCACATCCTTCATCTCCCCTCCTCTCGTAGATGACCCCCAACCTAGGGTGGCCCTCACCCTGCTCGTGACATTTGCTCATGACAGTTTAGTTTCCAAACCTGTTGTTCCAGCACACAAAGCCCCCTTTGCTCTCAAAAGTGTCCCAATTTGAACGACAAATGAAGGGCCCACCCTGGTGTAAGTGAAAAGAATGGTGACTGAGATCTGTCTCCCAGAAGCCTTTGGTGCTTTAGGGAATGGTAAAACCCAGCCCGGAAAAGCATGCAAGTGGCCCAGAGAGCCTTTCCTTTGGAAACCAGTCTGGAACTGCGCGTGATGTCACCTACTTCCATACATTTCCATCCCTGTGCCTCTCGCCCGGATTGTCCTCTGCCCCCTCCCCCCCAGGTATGCCTACTAAACTCCTCTTCATTCCTCCAGGCTGTCCTCCATGTCACCTTCTCCAGGAAGCCTTCCTGGACCTCTTCCTGCCCTATCCTTGAAACAGGCTTAAAAACTCCTTTTCCAGGGCAGACACAGGTTTGCATGAGCCTCTCCCTGATAGATCCCAGGTACCTTGTCCTTACCTTTGGATCCCCAACATGTTGCAGGCAGCAACAAATGTGTTGGAGGTTTAGGGGTTCATCAGCCACCTGCCTTTCACAAGTTCCAGCTGACTGAGAATGGGGTGGAGGGTGATGGTCAGTTTTATTACAAGGTCTCTGGGGGCTGTCTGGGGTGGGGCTGACTATAGATTCCAGAAAGTGTGAGGGGAGGGAGAACAGGAGCTCTGCCCACCATGGGACAGGAAGGCCCCAGAAAGGTGGAGTGTGAGCTCACAGGCCCAGTGGCCCTCTGGCAGTGCGGTGACCCCCCCCCTCCCCTAGGTAGAGTGATGGGAGTGTCAGGGTTCACCCAGTTCACCCAGCTGGTGGATCCACCCCTCATCCCGTGGAGACAGAGGGGAGTCGGCCCACTCTCCAAGCGGGGAAAACCCCAGTCTAGGGGCTGAGTAGAGAGAAAGGCTTCTCAGACCCGTGCAGGCACGTGCACACACCTCAACTTGCCTCTCCCAAGGCTCTGGACTTACTGGCCAGCCTGGGAGTCTCCCTGTGGGGAGGCACTGGGACCCCCCTGCTCCCACCCACAGGGGCCCCTCACCCCAGCCGCCAGTCCCTTGGGAGTTCTCCTGCCATCAAGGGTGGGAGGCTCTGCTTGGCCCACAGAATGATCCAGCACGGACCCATCATTAGATCGGTGGTTCCCAGGGTATGGAAGCCAGCTCTGAGGTGTGAGGAGCACCCGGGAGCTTGTTAGAAATGCAATTCTCAGGCCCCACCCCCAGACCTTTGTGTGTTATGGGGTTCATCCCTGCCACCTGCCACCATTCTGGAACCCTCCAGGCTTCGTAATTCCACACATGGCCATGAACCTTCTCTACCAGGCAATGGGCAAGGTACTGGGACTGTGGCCTCACTCAACAGACACGGTTCCTGCCCCCCGTGGGGCTTCCAGACCAGCAGCAGGGCCAGGACGGAAATGCAAACACATCAGTAAGGTGGGTGCAGACGGAGGTAAATGCTTGGGAGGCCACGGGCAGGGGACGTATGAGAGTGACAGAGGGACACTGGAGGTGGGGAGGTCAGGGATGCCCCACAGGGAGCGGACCTGTGTGACAGACCATTCCAGGCAGTGGAACAGAGAACCCAAAGGCTCAGAGGATAGGAAGTCATGGCGCACCCGAGGAGGGGGAAGGCCGCAGTGAATGAGGGGCACTGTCCCAAGGGTCAGTGAAAGTCGGAGGTACAGGGCTCCATCCCATAGGGCCTTGAGGCAGAGGCTGATTTGAATCCAAGCTGCAAGATGCCGGGAAGAGGTTAAAGCAGGGCCATGAGATGACCTACTTTGCATTTTGAAAGTTTCGTCTGATTCTAAGGGGAGAGGTGTGGGGATGCATCTTGCCCTTACATCTGTCTCAGCGAAAACTATTCTTGGGTTCCCAAGCAGAGGCTTCTGAAACCAGTGCTCCCAGGAGCACGGAGAGAGCAGGAGCCTTCTGCCAGCTGGGCCCTGCACCCTCCCGTCTGGAGCAGCACAAGAGACTTCAAGGCACCGGGGCCTGTCCCCTGACCTCTGCTCCTGGACCTCCTCGCCTCTGTCCCCCACCCTTGTCAAGCAGGCCTAGCTGTGCCCCTGACGATTGCAGCTGCTTCCTAAGACAGCCCTTCTCTTTGCTAGCATGTGCGGAACCAAGGCTTTGTTTTCTGGCTCGGGAGGCCTTCTCTTTTGTCTTTGGAATCTTCTGGATCTTTGGCAGGTAGGATGCCTGTGAGTTCTGAGCCCCAAACGTTGTTTTCTGTCCACCTTCACCCCTATCCCATGGGTAATTTCACCCAGGAGATGGTCTCCCACGGAGTGTCCTGCACGGGCCTGGATCTACCCCATGTCTCCTGGTTGCAAGCCCAGCACTTTGCCCTTGTCACCTTTCCAGCACTTTCTGCAGGGCTCTGACTCCCCACGTTCCCCCAGCATGAGGCTCCCCACCTACAATCACCATCACCCTGTGGTCTCGATAACTTCCCTGCCCAAGGCTCACCTGGTCACCAAGGAGGCCATCCTGGCTGCTGGCACCACTGTGGCACCCACTCCTTGGGGAAAACATTTGACCTGCTCTCTGAGGTCCTGCCTCTCCCTCTCTCTGCAGTGTCTCCAGGATCCCTCTTACCAAAGAACAAATATGTCCAACCCCCTAATCGCATCTCACCAGAGGTCAGGAGCTCTCTGCCTCCTCTTCTCTTTCATCTTTGTCTCCTTGTCCTTGACCTTTCTCCTAAGGAAACCCTTCCTTCCTCCCTCCAGCTCAATCACTGTGCCTTCCTTCATTCGACTTTAATTTTTCCATAGCGCCGATATTTTATTTTTTTTAATGTTTTTTATTTATTTTTGATACAGAGAGAGACAGAGCATGAGAGGGCGAGGGTCAGAGAGAGGAGACACAGAACCGGAAGCAGGCTCCAGGCTCTGAGCTCGCTGTCAGCACAGAGCGTGACGCGAGGCTCGAACCCACGAACGTGAGATCTGACCTGGACTGAAGCCGGAGGCTTAACTGACTGAGCCACCCAGGCGCCCCGCGCCGATATTTTAAAGTAGTCCCGTTTTTCCCTTGAGTCTTTTTAAAATTTTTTTTCAACATTTATTTATTTTTTAAAGAGAGAGCATGAGTGGGGGAGGAGCAGAGAGAGAGGGAGAGACAGAAGCAGGCTCTAGTCTCTGACCTGTCAACACAGAGCTAGACATGGGGCTGGAACCCACAAATCATGAGATCATGACCTGAGCCAAAGTTGGATGCTTAACCATTTGAGCCACCTACGCGCCCCTCCCTGGAGCCTTTAAATGAAACTGAGCCACAGTGTAGACAAGTCACATGTGTAAACACCACTAATCTTAAGTGTACAGCTCCAGGAATGTTCACACCTGTGTACACATTCATGTAGCCTCCCTGCCATCAAGATAGAGAACATTCCAGCACCCAGAGGGCCCTCCCTATCCTGTCCCTCAAAGCCTGCCCTCCCTAGAGCAAACTCTGCGGGTCTCTTGCACCACTGACTGATTTCAGGCACACAGAGCCTTTGAATTCCCTATTCATCTTTTTTTTTTTTTTAACGTTTATTTGTTTTTGAGAGAGAGGAGAGAAGTGTGGGGGAGGGACAGAGAGAGAGGGAGACAGAATCTGAAGCAGGCTCTGCACTGACAGCGCAGAGCCGGATGCGGGGCTTGAACTCATGAACCGCAAGATGGTGACCTGAGCCAAAGTTGGATGCTTAACCGACTGAGCCCCCCAGGTGCACTTCCCTTCTTAGTCTTTAGATCATAAACATTCCAATGAGTTTTCTGTCTTAATTTACATGAGACAACTTATAACAACTTATCTCATATATAATGAGGGCTCTTAGGTTTTTCTATCTGGCCATCATAGATCCCTTTTCTACCCCTTTGTGGCTAAAACCTCTGAAGCGCACAACTAAGTGTCCTACAGGCACCCTGAGACACCCTCCTCGGTGGGTGGCCAGCTCATCCCCGCTTACCCAGGACTCTGCTGCTTTTCAAACAGCAGCACCCCCCTACCTCAGCACCCCTCCGTCCTGGGCAAACCTGGGGCTTGATCACCCCAACCCCTGTTCTCTCCTTAGGCCTGGCCACAGTTCAAAACAGACACAAGGAGAGGAGTTCGGGGCTGTTAGCCTGGCACCGTCTTCCTGGGCCTGACACTAACCATTTGAAGGTGCCCAGTGTTCAAACTCACTTTTTGTGCCTTGCACGAAACTCTGCTGTCTTTGCATTTGAGAGGCTCAGCCTCCAGTCCTGAATGAGCAACAGGATTGGAGGAAGACTGTGTTTTTAATTTTAAAAAATTTTTTTAATATTCATTTCTTTTTGAGAGAGAGAGAGAGAGCGTGCGCATGCGTGCATGAGCACACGTGGGGAGGGACAGAGAGCAAGACACAGAATCCTAAGCAGACTCCAGGCTCTGAGCTGTGCGGGGCTCGAACTCATGAACCGTGAGATCATGACCTGAGCCGAAGTCGGACGCTTAATCAACCAAGCCACCCTGCACCCCTGAGGAAGGGTGTTTTTGTAAAAAGGAAAATTTCTTCCAGATTTGGCGTTCACTGCTCAGCTCTCCAAAACTCCCACCCAGGAAAACAGCTGCCACTCGCTCCAACCCAGGGATACTCACCCCTGACTGTGGTCAGAACCACTGGGCTGACAAGCTAGCAGCAGCCAGGCTAGACGACCCAGGGCCCCCGAGCCCATCGTGCTGAGAACAAAGCTGTCCGTGTGGACAGAGCCCTGGGGGCCTCTCTTGACCCCGGGAAGCAAACCTCCCTGCCTGGACAGGCCGAGAGCCTAGCCAAAGGCTGTTGTGACCACCCCTGCCCCTAACAATTCATCTATTTTCTAGCTAAGCACAGCACAGCCCTGTGCCCGAGGGTCTGGCCAAAGCCACGCAGCGTTCGAAGGCAGGGCCACATCCGTGGCCACACACCAGCCGCTCAGGCCACGCAAACCAAAGGTCTCTTCCCTGCCTTTCAGTGATCTCATTGAATCCTGTGGCGTTAGTGTCATTTGTAGGCTAGTGACTCGCAAGTCTATGGTCCCTATAAACTGCACACACTGTCTCTCTGACATCTCCACGTGGCGGCTCACGGTCACGGCCCCGCGGCAGCCCAGGCCTCTCAGACTTTCCCACCTCCGGAATGGCACCGCCATCCATGCAACACCGGCCGCGAGGCCCAAGGCCCGTTGTCCGGGCTGGGAGACTGCACCAGCCTCCTCACTTCCTCAGTCTATCCTCTACCCAGAATCCAGAAAGGTCTTCAAAAACAAAACAAAACAAAAACCCTCCAGCTTAATGGGATGTGATTTATATGCCATAAAATTCACCACTTAAAGTGTACAATTCGTGTTTTTTTATTCATAGGGCTGCATAACCACCACCACAGATGTCCAACCAGCCCATCTAATGTCAGAACATTTATACTCCAGGGGCGCCTGATTTCAGCTCAGGTCATGATCTCACAGTTCGTGGCCTCGAGCCCCACCTTGGGCTCTGTGCAGAGCCTGCTTGGGACTCTCTCCCTCTTTCTGCCCCTCTTCCACTTGTTTGCATTCTCTCTCAATTAAACATTAAAAAAAAAAAAAGAACATTGGGGCAACTGGGTGGCTCAGGCGGTTAAGCGTCTGGCTTCGGCTCAGGTCATGATCTTACAGTTCATGGGTTCGAGCCCTGCATTGGGCTCTGTGCTGACAGCTCGGAGCCTGGAGCCTGCTTCGGATTCTGTGTCTCCCTCTCTCTCTGACCCTCTACTTCTCACGCTGTCTCTCTCTCTCTCTCAAAAATAAACAAAACATTTTTTTAAAACTCCAAAAATCCCACAAAGAACATTTATACCATTTGTACTGCAAAAAGAAGCCTTGTGCTCATTAGCAGATACCCACTGCCCTCACTCCGTTCCCAGGCAAACACTAACCTCCATTCTGCGGCTGTGGATTGGCTTCTCCGGACACTGCGGATAAATGGAATCCTACAATGTGTGTGGTCTTTGTGTCTGGCTTCTTTCTTTCAGTGTGATGCTCTTGAGGTTTATCCTGTTGTAGCACACACAGTGCTTGTCTCTTTATTGCCCAAAAATACCCATTGTGTCGGTCTGCCATGTTTTAGTTATCCATTCATCAGTGGAAACTTTGGTTGTTTCTCTTTTCTGGCTATTAGAAAGCTCTTTTTTTGTGTGTTTATTTATTTTTGAGAGACAGAGACAGAGAGTGAGTGGAGGAGGGGCAGAGAGAGAGAGGAAGACACAGAATCAAAGCAGGCTGCAGGCTCTGAGCTGTCAGCACCGAGCCTGCAGCAAGGCTTGAACTCATGAACTGCAAGATCATGATCTGAAGTCAGGCACTTAACCGAATGAGTCACCCAGGCACCCCTAGAAAGGTCTTTTTAAAGACAAATCAGGAAACCATACAGGAATTAAAATAAAAGGCTTAATTAAAAAAAGAAAAAGAAGAAAAACAACTCACATGTCACCCCTCCCCCCTTAAAACCCTACAATGGTTTCCCTTCATATCTACATGCAGCTCGTTGTCTCTGCCCGCCTGTCACCAGCCCATCCTGCCCTCCTCCCCTCGGCCTGCTCTGCCTTCTCCAGGTTTCCTGAACGCACCAAGTCTGTTTCCAACTCAGGGGCCCCCGCACTTGAACCCCCGCCTGGGATGCCCTTCCTTTGTTCTTCAGCCTCTTTCCACTCAGGCTGCCACGTAAATGCTACCTCCTGGGAAAGCTGCCTGAGCCCTGCTCACATTCCGTGCCACCCTGTCTTACCCCTTCCGTGGTTACCATTATCCAAAGCTATCTTCTCTATGGGTTTAACGCCTCTCTCCTCCTGCTGGAATATTTAGCTCCGAAAGAGGAAATAGCTCATCTGTCTTCACTTCTCTGCTCCAGGAGCCTAGACTGGTCCCTGACCCATAGCGGGCACTTGGTTGGCTGAAAGGCCCGTGGGGTCCAGGCAGGTAAAGCTCCTCCTGTGGTGGCAACAGACGCTTCCATTTCCTCAAGTGACATTTGGCTGCCAAAAGCTGGCCGCCAACATGGCAGGGGTTGGGTTAGCAGCAAAGAACCCCTCTGCCTGTCCAGGGTCCTAGAGACACGAGAAGGACAAAACCCAGAACCCAGTGGTTCTCCTCCTCCTCGAACCCCAGCTCGTCGTATTCCTAGAGCCGGAGTAGAAAACCATAATATGATCTTCTCCTGGAGAGCAGGAGGGCGCCCCAGGGACAGAGGCCCCTCTCCAGAGCGTTTGCCCCAGTGGTGCAGCAAGCAGAAGAGAGGCGGGGGGGGGGGGGCAGCCAGGATGTGAGGCAGCTCCCCGCTCCCGCCTGCAGTGAGGCCAAGCCCTGCCTCCTCAGCCAGCGGGTGGATGGATGGGGTGCTGGGGTATCTGCACCAATGCCCGGTGCTGCAAGGCGGGTGCGGAAGCAGAACTGCCCAGCAGGGAGGGGAGGCACCCTCCCTCAGGAGCCCGAAGGTGCCTCCGTGGCTAAATGCATTGCTCTTCTGACAACTTGTTGTCTCGAAGATAAAGTCCAAGCTTCTCACCAGTTCCTCGGAGCCCCAGCCTGTCCCTCCTGCCTCCTCTCCTTTCATACTCCCTTGTGTCCCCCCATCGCTCAGCCCCGCTGGACTATGTCCCCATAATAACGGCCATAGACCTGCCTCTGATTTTCACGTGGCCAGACCTTTCTTTTTCTCCTCTGTTCCTGTCCCTGGAATGATGTCCCTCTGGTGGTTTGACTGGTGACCTCCTCAACTCGGGCCTGGCTGGGCACTTCCACTCTGCAAAGCCTCTTCTGGCCCCTCTTGACAGTCACGGGGACGCTCTTCTGCATACACCCCTCTCTCAGATCAGCTATCTCTGAGGAAGCGGGGAGGGTGGTCATAGTATCCACTGACTTGTCTAGAAGACCTCAGCCTCTGCTTTTCTTCTCTGATGGATCCCCAATGCCCAGAACTGAGCACTGAAGACCCTCAGTAAACAGTTGATGAATGGGTGTGTGAATGATTTCGCCGCCAGCCTGAGAGCCATTTATCTTGATGCACTTTCATCGGCTGCTACAGCCAAAGACCCACCTTGCCCACTCTCGGCCCAGAAACAAGGTGTCAAAAAGCCCCTGCAGCACCACCCCCAACTAGAACTACCCTGCTGGCCCAACCTCTCTAGGCCCTGCCTTGCCCAGTCTTTGGTTTAGAGACAAGCCTCCTGGCAAGGGTGCCACCAGCGGGACGCACAGTCCTGCTCCATTGCCAAGGCCCGGAGCCGTCTTCCCAGCGCTGGGTCCCAAGATTGGTCCTTTTCCCAGCGGCTCACTGACCTCAGAAAGTCTGGCAAACCCACCTCTCACCCCAGCGCCCTCCCAACCCCAGCCGCTCATCTCCTCAGCCCTGTGCCTCAGAGACCAGAGGGGTGTCTGTGTCTTTAACAAAAAGCAAGTGTAATAAATAAAAGTCACCTGGCAAAGAAAACTTCCCTCATTTATTTTCCAGGGGCCTTGGCTCATCAATCTTCCCCTCCTAACCTGCTTTCTGCTCCGTTAGCTTTGCTTCCTCATAGAGCAGAATTTGGTTTTCTAATAGCATCTGTCGTATGCAGGGTGTCCCCAAACATTAGCGGTAATGAGTTGGAAGTGACACAGTTGGAACCCTTTGGAAGCCAGTGGCAGATGTCAGACCTCGGTGGGTCCTCCTGAGGCTCTGTGGCCAGAGCACTGGGCAAAAGCTAGGTCCAAGGCCTACAAGTCTTGGTCCCTGGGAGTCATTCATCCGAAAGACATTGGGGTGCCCAGCATGTGTGAGGTCCTGTGTGGGCTCTGAGAAGATGGGCCCCGCCCACAGGGCGCTGTCATAGTTAGTTATCCATCAAGGGCAGACGTGGCAGCAGAAGAAAGTCCTTGCCCCCAGTCTGCTGGGCCATCCCCTGCAAGGCAGCCAGGCAGGAGATTTGTACTCAGACAGACCTGGGTGCCTGAGCGCTGGCTCCTTAATTGAAAAACGAGGCAAACAATCCTCACCGTGCAAGGTTGCCTGAAAACAGCTAAGAGCATAAAGCACCCAGGACCAAGTCTAGCAAAGTGCTGCTCTGTACCTGTTCCATCCCTCCAACATCGCGGACCTGACAGGTGCATGTGCACTGGGGCTGGCAGTGATCCTCCCGGGATGGTGCAGCTGTTCTCCGCAGCCTGGGTTCTGGTCTAGAGGCTTCGGCAGCTGCTGCCCCCTCCTGGGAAAAACAGAGCCATCCCCCGACTCCTGGAGATCTTGAGATGATGGAAGAGCCCCCCCCCCCGCGCCCCCCCCCCTCCGCAACTCCCAGGGGGAAAGGAAGGTTCCTGGAGGCAGGAACCAAAAGTATTGACGGATCCAACAGTATTTCTTCAAACTCCACCCGCCTCCATTCCCAGGGTCCTCCTCCAAACACGCCAAGAGTTGTTTTCTAGAAAAATCACTCCTGTGGCCATGCCACGTCCAGCAGAGGGGAGAGTGGCTGGCAAGTCATAGTCTGGCCTTGCCGGTGCCTAGGGGTCGCCAGCCCCACAAGCCCAGGGATTTTTTTCCGCACCCCAACAGACAGGGAGGGCCTCTTCTGACTCGTCCTTACAGGTGGGACCTTCTGGCCCCAGCAGGTGAGGGTCTCAGGGCCCCATCCGTGTGTGGCCTTGAACAGGTAGATCCCCGCCCCCGCAGATGTGCAGAGATGGCCTTCCAGCTGGACCATGAAGGGAATGGAATAGGGCTTGGACTTTCTTTGTAGTTTTTATTCTTTTCGTTGACTGAAGACGTTTTAGAAAGCAGGTGGGATAAGAGGTACCCTCCTCTGGCCGACAGAGGGAGACGCGACCCCCGGCGAGCTCCAAAGGTGCGGACCCCCGCCCCGCCGCCTCCCCGGCCTCCGCCGGCTGGACGCCCAGGCCCGCTCGCTCTGCGGGAGCTGGAGCGCAGGAAGGAGGCTCGGCGACGGCGGGGCCAGGCTGGCAGGTGGGTGGCGGCGAGACCCTTCACTGACTCGCTCGGCTCGCCGGAGCCTGCACCCTGCGCGGGGCCCGCAGC
>NC_043707.1:123058976-123104535 GCF_006229205.1 Suricata suricatta | reverse complement strand
TATGCCCGCCACGCCGAGGCCCAAGCGGCAGCGCGGCAGGTCTGGCCCGCGGGGAAGGGCGCGCGCGGGGCTCCCCCGAAGGCCTGGGTTCCGGGGGGCTGGGGGAGGGGGCGTGCGGGGGGCGGGGGTCCTCGGAGGGCTGGGGGGAGCCTCGGAAGAGGCGAGGGGAGGGGCTCGGAGGGCGGGGCTCGGAGCTGGCAGTGGGGGGGTTCGGGGGGGGGCGGTCGGAAGAGGCAAGGGGAGGGGGCTCGGAGTGCAGAGGCAGGTTCGGAGGGGGCGAGGGAAGGGATGGGGAGGCACGGGTTGGGGTTGGGACGCGACGGAAGGTCAGGACTGACCGGCCCGGGATGGTGGCATGAAAGGGAGGGAAACGGGGTTGGGGGGTGGGGTGGTTAGACTTGGGAAGACTGCTGCAGGGAGGCTGGAGTACCGGCCCAGTGTGAGGCAGGGCCTGGGACAGTCCGGAGGGGTGGTCCAGAAAGGTGACCTGGACAGAGGGAGCAAAGCTGTGACCCCAAGAGTCTGGTGGGGGCCTGGGGAGTGCCAGACAGTGCAGGGGCCAGAAGAGGACACTGGTGAGAGTGTGAAATGGGGATGGGGCCACATAGAAGACTAGGACAGCCTTGGGGTTAGTAGATGGTGAATGAAAGAGCAGAGTGAAGCAGGGACCAGCAGAGACAGGGGAGGGGGGGTTGGGGGGCGGCTCTGGGGTGTGCAGAGGTGACATCTGAATGGGTGGACTGGAAGTGCCCTGAAAACTCAGAAGAGTTGCTGCCTCCCCCTCTTTGGGACCCCAACTGGGTATTCAGTGGTGCTCAGCCGAGTCCCCTTCCTCCCAAGCAGGAATCAGCACTGAAGTCCCTGGGGACAGAAGGCCTCTTTCTCTTTTCCTCCTTGGACACAGACCGGGATATGTACATCAGCCCCGAGGAGTTCAAGCCCATTGCTGAGAAGCTGACAGGTACCAGGAGAGGCTGGGGCCTGGGGAGGGGGGCACCGAGGCACGGCCCTTTGGTGTCAACACCAAAGCACAGTGATGGGCATTCTGTGTCTCGGGCTGGGTCAGGGAGGCAGGCCACTTGCTGGCCCGGTGACCACAGTCCCCGCCAGAGGAGGAGGGTCAGATGAGAAATGCGAATCTGCTGGAGCAGACGTGTATCAGTGCCTCTCAGTGACAGTCAGTCCTGTTGTGCAAGCAGTTGGGCAGGTAAACAGGTCGGCCTCATGCGGATTTGCTTTGACCTCTTATTCTGCAAACACTTTCCTGAGGATCCGCACAGTCACCTCCTGTCCTTTTTTATGGACGGAGACAGTGCTTCCTTCATAATGACAAGCTCACTGAGCTTGAGGGCTCTTTTAATATTTTTTCACATAAATCTTTTTTTTTACACATTTATTTATTTTTTCAAGAGAGACAGAGCGTATGCAGGGGAGGGGCAGACACAGAAGGAGACACCAAATCCTAAACAGGCTCCAGGCTCTGAGCTGTCAGCACAGAGCCGGACACAGGGCTTGAACCCACAAACATGAGATCATGACCTGAGCCATCCAGGCGCCTCCCCCCGTTTTTTTCCCCACAAAGATCTTTTTCTCCACGGGGAAAATAATCTCTCTCTCCTTTACCTTCTTGGCCTCTGTGAGGGAAAAACTGGACCAAGTTTTGGGAAAACAAAAAATACAATAAAACAAAGCCAAAAATACCATCTATGCAGGGAAGAGAAGCAGGCTATCTGGTTGGCATGGTTATGAGTGTGTTTAAGTTTCTTTGTATCTTGAAGGTTTTACGAATTGTCTGTAATGAGTTACTTGTAAGTCAGGAAATAAAACTTTTAATGAAAAAAACCATAAGGCCATAACACACTGGACATTGTTATTAGTAATTATCTGTGATAACAGTAAAAGAATTGAAAAAGCCAAACAAGCTAATAAGCTTGCACATTCTTATTATTCCCTACCTCTGAGGTTTCCAGATTGCTCTTTGGAAAGTTTTGCTGCAGTGGCTTACAGATGCCGAAATAACTGTGGTTCTTGAGACCGGTAGCTGCTGGGAGTACTGACTAAAAGGGCAGCTCCCAGGACGCCTGGGTGGCACAGCCGGTTAAGCCTCCGACGTTGGCTCAGATCATGATCTCACGATCAGGTCATGATCTCACAATCGTGGGTTTGAACCCCGCATCAGGCTCTGTGCTGACAGCTCAGAGCCTGGAGCCTGCCTCAGATTCTGTGTCTCCCTGTCTCTCTGCCCTTCCCCGTCTCATGCTCTGTCTCAAAAATAAATAAAACATTAAAAAAATATTTCTTAAAAAGGGTAGCTTCCTCATTCTAGCCCCTTAGGATTTTTTTTATTTAAAAAAATTTTTTTAATGTTTATTTACTTTTTGAGAGAGAGAGAAAGACGGAGGTGTGAGCAGGGGAGGAGCAGAGAGAGAGCATGCTACAGGCTCTGAGCTGTCAGCACAAAGCCCGGGCGCAAGGCTTGAACCCATGGACTGTGAAATCATGACCTGAGCCAAAGTCGGACACTTAACCGACTGAGCCACCCAGGCGCCCCTAGCCCCTTAGGATTCTGACTCAGTAGGTTTGAGGAGGATTCGGGGCATCTTTAGTTTGAAAAGGCATCTACAGTGATTCTGACCATTCCTGATGGAGAATTGTTCCAGATGCACCCATTTGGTCTGTCAGTTTGTTCATCAGATGCCCTGGCTCATCTCTGTACCACGACCCTGCCTGGGGACCGCAGCCATGACAAGGCCTTCCACTCGCTGCCTTATTCATCGGAGGTGTCCAGGGCCCCTCCCTCCTGTCAGTCACCCCTTCTGAAATAGGCTTCATTTCTTCCTAAACCTTCATCATGACTCTGTCCACACTTGAAAGGCTTGGACTTGGCGTGCCTCGGGCAGGAAAAGATTTAAGAAATCAAGTTCAGCCCCTGCTACTCCTTATACAGAAGGGGAAACAGGGCCACCCAGAAAACCAGGGAGAAGCGAGTGTCCTCTCTTCCAAACTGGCATTCTGGAGGACGTTGTGGCCTCGGAGCTTATGACACCAAAGACAATGTCAAACGTGGTTCTGTTTCTCACTTTTCATTCGTTGTTCTGAGTGACTGTAGCAAGCATTCATTTCTTCTCGAGGCCCCCGTGACAGGGACACACAGGGCAGCATGGCCTGGCTTTCCCACGTGGGAAGGCCAGAGGGGCGGAGGGATTTGCCCCAGATCACCCAGGAGACGGAACTGACCCCAGCCTGGAGCCCGTGTGCTCTCTGCTCCAAGCTCCAGAGAGCAGCTTCTCTTCCGTGCTAGGATCGCGGCCACTGGGAGAGGCAGCCGCCCGCCCAGATGCTGCATTTGGGGGCCGAACGCCAAGTTCATCTCAGTTTGCAGGACAAAGGGAGGGGGGGACAAGAATGGCCTTTCTGCAGTCAGCCTGGCCTCATAGAAAGAGCACGGGATGGAGTCAAAAGAATTCAGTTTGAGTCCCAGCTCCGTGGCTCCCCGACCCTGAAGCCTCTGGTAGGAGTAACACAGGTCAAGTTTATTACTGGTTCACTCTGGACCAAACCTGGTGCTAATGCTACGTGGATCCTCTCATCCAGTCCTCATAACAAGCCACTGGCCAAACATCCACATGGCTGGTAAGGGGCGGGATTTGAACCCAGCTCTTCTGGTTCCTGAGCCTTTAAGGAAACTGAGTCTCTGAGATCACAGTACCGTCAGAAGAGGGTCCTGGTTGGTTGTGGGTTTAGAGTACAACACGCCTGCCTTCGAATCCTCACTCCCTCCACTACCTGGCTGTGTGACCTTTGGGAAGGGACTCCGCCTCTCTGAGCCTCTACTTCTCATGTGTAAAATAGGGCTGGTAATAACAGTATTCTCTGCGTCTCAGAGCTACAGTGAAATGAAAATGTGATAGTTATTTGTCATTACTTTGGTTTGTTAACTATTACTCCAGCTCCAAACCTGGCTCCCTTAGTCACTGGCCATTTGGTGGGGGGCGGAGAGGGCCTTCCCGAGAAGGCCCCCCCCCCTCCAGTGACCTGCCTGGCCATGTCTCCTAGGCTCAACCCCTGCCGCCAGCTATGAGGAGGAGGAGCTGCCCCTTGACCCCAGCGAGGAGACACTCACCATCGAAGCCCGATTCCAGCCTCTGATCCCGGAGTCCATGACCAAGAGCAAAGATGGGTTCCTGGGGGTGAGTGTGAGGGGGGAGGGCAGTGGAGGCTGCTCGCAGGTGGGACCACAAATACAGAACCGTCTGCGCTCACTCACTTCCTGCGAAGAGGTCTGCTCTGCTCATCTTTCCTTCCTTCCTTTCCTTTTTTTTTTTTTTTAATTTATCTTTATTTTTGAGAGAGAGAGAGAGCACGCAAGTAGGGGGGAAAGGGGTAGAGGGAGAGAGAGTGAATCTTAAGCAGGTTCCACACTCAGTGTGGAGCCCCACACTGAACTCGATCCCATGACCCCAGATCATGACCTGAGTTGAAACCAAGAGGGACACCTGGGTGGCTCAGTCAGTTGGGCGGCCGACTTTGGCTCAGGTCATGATCTCGCAGTCTGTGAGTTCAAGCCCCACATCGGGCTCTGTGCTGACAGCTTAGAGCCTAGAGCCTGGATTTTCTCTCTCTCTCTGCCCCTCCCCGCTCAAGCTCTGTCTCTGTCTCAAAAAAAAAAAAAAGAAACCAAGAATTGGAAGCTCATCCAACTGAACCACCCAGATGGCCCTTGGGGCTGGGGTGGGGGGTGGGGCGGGGGGGGCCAGAAGTGGGTGTGGTGCTGACACTGTTGTCTGGGACACAGTCTGGTGCAGGAGGGATAAGCATGAGCCCCTAACCCAGATGGGATCTCGGTGGGCTTCCTGGAGGAAGACTCTGCCATCTGATAGAGGCTGCAGGAGGAGGTGGAGGGCGGGGAGCTTGGGCAGAGGAAGCAGCAAGCGCACTGGAGACAGGGTTGAAGCAGGCCTCATGTAGGCTTGTTACTTTCTGTAACTCAGTCTTTCCCCCGAGGCTGAGTTTTTTGAGGGCAAGGGCAGTGAACCTTTGTGCCGCCTCAGGCCCCTGGCACCATGCCTGGCACCTGACAGGTGCTCTGCCGAGCTCCGATAAACCAGCCCTGAGGCTCTGTCCCTGGCAGGGGGTCACAGGGTGGGGAGGGCACCTGACTAATGCTGTCCTGAGCAGCCCCGCCCGCCCCAGACCTTGTGGCCAAGGTCTCAGGCCCAACCCCACCGCACACAGGCTCCCCGCACCCTGCCGGCTTTCCCAGACCTCCTGCCACCGGCTTGCTCTGTTCCGGCCACTCCAGACGCCCAGGCTTTCTTCCAGCTGTGAGCCTTCTTGTGTGCCGTCCCCTCTGCCAGGAGCGGCTTTTCCTCTTTGCCCAGCCCACACCTATTCAGCCTTCCCCCCTGCAGTGCCACTTGCACAGGAACAAAGGTCTGAAGGCAGAAGCGCCAGGCCAGTGGCCTGAGGACAGGGAGCTAGCGCAGCTGGACCCAGAGCACAGGGGGACACATGCAGGGACATCGTGGTCAGTGAGGTTGAAAAGGAAGTCACCAGGGGCGCCTGGGTGGCTCAGTCGGTTAAGCCTCTGACTTCGGCTCAGGTCAGATCTCACGTTCGTGGGTTTGAGCCCCGCGTCAGGCTCTGTGCTGACAGCTAGCTCAGAGCCTGGAGCCTGCTTCCGGTTCTGTGTCTCCTCTCTCTGCCCCTTCCCTCTCATGCTCTGTCTCTCTCTGTATCAAAAATAAATAAAACATTAAAATAAATAAATAAAAAAATGAAAAGGAAGTCACCAGACTGCAGAGGGCCTTGGTCACCTGGCATCGGCCTTCATTCTGCAGCAAATTTTGAAATGGGAAGGTTTCCTCATCAGATGCTCTGTAGGCCGGCAGCGGGGGAAAAATGGGAGACAAGATGACCATTTCTCGGGAAGGAGGAGAAGGTGGGGGAGGTGGGGAGCGGGGGTATGGGGGTCGAAGGAGGGCAGAGGTGACGGAGAGGAAGGCAAGTATCCTGGAAGATGCCGGGAAAGGAAGGCAGGCAGGGCATGGCTACTAATGGAAGGTGGGGGTAGGGGGCTGGAGGGGTGACTCAGGCTTCTGGCTGGTGACCAAGTGCAGGGTGGGCCACTTGCCCCAGGGGACCCAGAGCAGGGAGTGGATCTGGTGGGGAGGGAATGAGGTCAGTCTGGACCCGCTGAAGTCATGGTGCCTGGGGACACCCAGGGGGACAGTCCAATAAGTGGTTGGAAACACAGGTTTGACCTTATATAGAAGATTCTGATGGGCAAGGTTGGCAGTGATCATTGGTGGTTGAAGCTGTCTGGGTGGGTGAGCCCCCCGCAGAGCAGTAAGGGTGGGGTGGGGCTGGCAGGGTGCCCGGGCACAGCTGCTCTTACAGGGAAGATGGGTCAGGAGCAGTGCCCCACAGAGCACAGCTCCCCCCTTTGTGGGCAGCTCCCCTGCAGGGGTGGGCGGCCCTTGGACAGAACCTGCCTGCTCAGTCCTCTTGGGGAGGGCTCCAAGAACCACCTCCTCCCTCCTCAAAGTGACCCTGGCCCCCCACCACTGCAGAGGCATGGAAGGGAGAGGGAGCCTGCTGCTGTCAAAGACCTGGCAGCTCCCTGGTAGCCGGGTGCCCCCCCCCCCCGAAGTTTCCAGTCACTTGCTATCCTGGTGGCCAGGGCCTCTGCGGGACTCCTGCCTGGAGCACAGAGGGGTGGGGAGGGGCTACGGAAGGTGGAAGGTGCAGGTTTTACTGGAGGACGCGCTCCAGGTGCTGCCTCCGTGTTCTAGATGTGCAGACAGGCTCGATGACCCTCATCCTGTCCTGCGCAGCAGCTCGCCAGATGGAGAGGGCGCCTTACTGAAGTGACAGGAAATGGCTGAGGGACCCCAGGCATTCCAGGTGCCCAGCCAGTGGGGTGCTGGCTACCCAGGAAGCAGGCACTTCCTGGAGACTGCCTTCCTTCCCCTTCTCTGTGGTCCCATCCGGCTCTTTACCCCAGAGATGTCCCCCAAGGTGGCTACCACCTTCCTCCTCAGAGGTCCCTCCAAGCCCTCTGCCCCCTAAGGGGGACGTTACCCCGGGGAGGGGACTTGGAGAGAAGATGGAGAAGGAAAAGGCAACGCTAGGAGAGGGAATGGCAGGCAGGGGCAGTTGGGATCACCATCTGGCACAAAGGAGGGAGGCAGGACCACATGCCTGTGAAGCCTGGGACTGGGACCATGTGACTGAGCTTAGCCAGGGAGGGAAGAGGCAGGCAGAATGCCTGCACAGAGCACCCCCGCCCCCAGCCCCCCATCCCAGCCCCAGTGGCCCTGTGGCTCAGGCCTGGGCTTGGCCTGAGTGGGCCACGGAGGCGGGGGGTGCTGCTTCCTGGGCTGGGGGTTGGGGGAGCAGGTGGGGTGAGGTGAGCCTCGGCTCCAGGGAGACCTCCACGCACTCACGGAATGGGGACCCCCATGTCGTGCTTCTCTGCACCCCAATAGCTTTGGCTTTCCACTGCCCCAGGTCTCCCGCCTGGCCCTCTCTGGCCTCCGCAACTGGACCACTGCGGCCTCTCCGAGTGCCGTGTTTGCTGCCCGACACTTCCGGCCCTTCCTTCCTCCACGGGGCCCCGTGGAGCTGGGGGAGCCCTGGTGGATCATCCCCAGTGAGCTGAGCGTCTTCACCGGCTATTTATCCAACAACCGCTTCTACCCCCCACCGCCCAAGGGCAAAGAGGTGAGGGCTGCCCTAGTGACCCAGACCCTGCCAGCCCCAACCAGCCCAGGTACAGCACCCCCCAGCCCCTCCTCTTACCCAGCCACGCCCCCTCTGCACCAGCTCTATACCTGGACCCCAAGTGCCAGGACCACCCCTCCTGCTCTCCTGCCTCCCCCTACCGGGCCCCAGAACTGCAGGTCCAGAGCGGAAACGCTGGGGATTGGGACCCAGCAAGCCCGCATGGGTCTCCACTGCCCGCCCCTCAGGTCATCATCCACCGGCTCCTGAGCATGTTCCACCCTCGGCCCTTCGTGAAGACCCGCTTTGCCCCCCAGGGGGCTGTCGCCTGCCTGACTGCCATCAGCGACTTCTACTATACCGTGCTGTTCCGGTTTGTAGTCCTCAGAGACCCCTCCTGGTCTCTCTGCCAGGCTGGGGACCCCGGGGAAGCACGGAAGGGCACAGCACTGCGAGGGCAGGGCCTGCCTGGTAGCCCCCAGTGCTACCACGTGCCACCCTCTGGTCTTCGGCCAGCAGTGTTGACTCTCTGGGCCTTGGTTTCGTCATCTGTGGCTGGAGGGTGGTGGTGACTTCCTTCTAGGAGCAAGGACAAAGTGTGGTGCTTGCTTAGCATGAGGCTGGTGGCTGTGATTGTCACCTGCCCAGAGGGGAGTGTAGCAGAGCTGTGACACCAGGTCATACCCCCTGCAGAGGCTGTGAGGGTCAGAGGACAGTCGGTCAGGCAAGGCCTCCAGGGAAGGTGGTGTGTGAACCGGGCGCTGAGGACGGGCAGCCCTTCGAGGGCCTTGTGGCTTCTCCCTGCCCAGCCCTGTTCTCCACAGGAGACTCTGGCCAAGGGTTCCCCAGCTTTGGCACAAGAGCAGCGGCCGGGGCGGGGCGGGGGGGTACCAGCTCCGCAGGGGTGCTCCCAGCCAGGCTCCTCTCCCCCCAGGATCCATGCCGAGTTCCAGCTCAGCGAGCCACCGGACTTCCCCTTCTGGTTCTCGCCTGGTCAGTTCACCGGCCACATCATCCTCTCCAAAGATGCCACCCACGTCCGGGACTTCCGGCTCTTTGTGCCCAACCACAGGTGGGAGCCTGGGTCCCGGGCCGGCCCTGTACCCCACCACGGTTTGCCCCTGTCTACCCCCTCGCTCTGGGAGCTCAAGTGCAGGGGCCCAGAGGCCCCCTCAAGGTCTGTCCCTCTTTGCTCTCCAGAGCCACTTCTCTTTGGAGAGGCCTAGAGCTCACCTGGGAGGAGGCAGCTTGAGGCGAGCTGAGGTGGGGCCCTTCATCACGTGGCAGCCACGTCCCAGGTGGCCTGGACTGCCAACTCTGTGCCCAGGACCCAGGGCAGCAGCCAACAGACCCTCCCCAAAGCTGGAGCCCAGCACCCTCATACTGCTCACAGACCTGTAACCACAGCCTGCTCATGTCACCCTAAGGGAGGGCTGGCAGGGGGCCAGGGACCTGCCTGGGCAGGTCCAGGAAGCCTTCCCAGGGGAAGAGCCATCTAAGCAGAGACCTGGGGGCGGTTAGGAGAGTTTAGCCAGGCAGAGAGCAGCACATATCAAGGCCCAGGGGCAGGTCCTCCACCACGTGTACTTGCTACCTCAGGCCCTGGGTGGGGGGCAGAGGGCCTGAGGACCTTCTGGAGGATTCCATGCCAGCTACCTTCCAGTGTGCCCCACCTGCTGAGGGTCAGCCTCTTGTCAAGAGCATGGGACCCAGAGGGCCTGGCTTCATGTCTTTCTAGATTCGTCCCTTACAGCAAATGGCTGCTTAGTAGGTCTGAGTGACCCAGGACAAGGACAGGCCCATACCAAGTCTCCACCATGGCACCAGTGGGTTGCACGGCTGTGGCCAAGGCCCTGTTTCCTCATCTGCTAGATGAAGGGATGGCTCTGGGGCAAGAATGAGGGATGGCTGGGATAGCCTGGGAAGAGAAAGCTGGCCCCAGGAGCGGGGGTGCTTTTCTCTCCCTCCCCTCAGCTGTGCAGGCTCAGCCCAGGGCACGCCCGCCTCCCCCTCAGGGTTGGAAGTGGGGGTTCTGGATTGGATGAAACTGGGCCGGGACCAAAGACCAGCCCAAGGTGGGTGGTTGTTGGTGCTGGGCTGCCCTCGTGTGGCGGATCTGCGGATGGCACGTGGTGGGGCCAGGCTTCCTGTGGGAGAGGGAACTGGGGAGGCAGCTCAGGGAGGGCGGGGCCAGGTTTTCGCTCCTGCCCCTCTCAGTGTCCCAGGGGAGGCACTGATGATCTTTTTACCTCAAAGAGCCTTGAGCGGCACTGGGAGACAACGGATGCAAAAGCCCTTTGTGAACTGTAAGGGGCAGGGCCAGTGAGCAGAGTGTGGTTGCAATGCCTTAGGGAGAGGCAGCCCAGGGACACAAAAGGGCCGAGGCTCGGCTTTCAAAACCCCAGTGGCCCCGAGACCTTGGGTTCACCTTGCCAGGCCTCAGTGTCCTCATCGGTAGGAAGAGTTGTGTGCTGTAAAGTCTTGACATAGGGTTAATGGGCCTTGGTGCTGGGGGTGTTCTGCCCTGGCCAGCCTCTCACCTGTCCCCAGGTCTCTAAACGTGGACATGGAGTGGCTGTACGGGGCCAGTGAGAGCAGCAACATGGAGGTGGACATTGGCTACATCCCCCAGGTGAGCACACGGGACTCAGCTGCAGGGCCGGGAGTCTCGGGCAGACCAGGGTGAAGGACAGGCCCCTGGCAGGCTGAGGCCAACGGTCCCCCAGAAAACCGGCTGTCATCGGCCCCCCAGACGGCTTCACACAGTAGAAGGAGCCCCAGATGGGCACTGGCTCTGTTCCAGACCCACCACAGCCCTGACCAGGCCCTGCCCTGCCCGGAGCCTCAGTTTCTCCACCTTTGCAATGGGTGGGGTATCTTGGAGGGTCTCTTAAGGATTCTTGCCCATCTCTGAGACACCCTCAGTGATGTCAACCCCCACTGACCTCTGGCTCAGATGGAGCTGGAGGCCGTGGGCCCGTCGGTGCCTTCCGTGATCCTGGACGAGGATGGCAACGTGATCGAGAGCCGCCCGCCGTCAGGGGAGCCCCTCCAGTTTGTCTTCGAGGAGATCGAGTGGCAGCAGGAGCTGAGCTGGGAGGAGGCTGCCCGGCGCCTGGAGGTGGCCATGTACCCCTTCAAGAAGGTGGGCTGGGCAGGGAGTGAGGGCGAGGGGTGGGCTCTGTGCGGCCAGGCAGGTTGGCACTCGACTCCTGGCTGGGTACGGGGCCTGGCCTGTACGAGTGGGGCCTCTCTTGCCTCGCTTTCGCCATTCAGAACTTGGAGGGGGCATTCCCCTGGCTCAGCAACACCCTTTCTTACACACACACACACACACACACACACACACACACACACTACCAATACACACATGCACACACACATATACACACTACACCCAGCTCCTGATCAGGAAGGACCCTGGCCTCACGCAGTAGCTTCTCTCTGTCTCCACTTGGCCCCAGGTCACCTATCTGCCATTCACCGAGGCCTTCGACGAAGCCAAAGCCAAGAACAAGCTGGTGCACTCAATTCTGCTGTGGGGGGCCCTGGATGACCAGTCCTGCTGAGGTGAGGGAGAGCCCGCCAGTCTGGGGGGGAAGATACCATGCCTCGTGGGGTGCAGGAGGCTCTGAGACCACGACTGTCCTGTTGGAACATGGGGGGCTTGGGGACTACCCAGGGCAGGGGTGTGGGGTAAGGGCTTGGTGGCAGGGAGGGTGGATGCTGAGCTCAGAAGCAGCCGCTGTTCACAGTAAAGAGCCCAGCCCGGTCATTTGCAGCATTGGAGACCTTGGCCAAATGACTTCCCCTCCTTTTTTTTTTTTTCAATGAAAGGGAAAGTTTATTGAGGCCCCAGGGCCTTGGGGCAGGAGGCCGCCCTGCTGGCAAAGGAAGAGCCGGTGGGAGGGGCCTTATTTGACCTTCTTCACCATCAGGTTGACGTTATGGTCTAAGTCCCCCGCTCTTCAAGCTGTAGTTTTCTCAGCAGTGAAGGAGGAGTAACATGCTTGCCTCCCAGAGTTGTGAGGTTGGACGTAAAAGTGGTGGGTGCTGTGAAGTGTTGCAGACAAATGAGAGAGAAAATAGTGCCAGAGGCTGGCCAGGCCTTCACTTACTCAGAAGATTCGCCCAGGACCTCCTAGAGACACAGATTTTGGGTGTCTGTCTGACAGCGGGCACGAAGATGAGTAAAACGGTGCCCTGCCCTCATTCAGTCAATCGACAAACACCCTGGGGACCTCCTGCGCCAAGCTGTGGGCCAGGTGCTGAAAGTTTCCTAATAAGGAAGTCAGATGTGGCCCTGTCTTCGGGGAGCACGGTGCGTGTGGAAGGCAGACGTAGAGTGAATAAGTTCAGGCGTGGTGAGCGTCACCCAGGGGAAGATCCAGAGTGTGACACGGGCTCGGGGAAGGCTTCTGAGGGATAGTGATTTTAAGCTGACACTTGAAGGCTGAGTAGACATTTGCCAGGTGACAGGAGAAAACGTGTTTTAGGTATAGTAAAATCTGTGCAAAGGCCCTGGGCCACAGAGGGTGGTGGGTTTAAGAAGCTGCCAAAGTCTGTGGGTCCCTGGGCCGAAGCCCCTCGCCCCCAATCTCAGCCTAGGACTCTGGTATGTCATTGACTGTAGTGACACCTTCTCCATGGCAGGCTCTTTGAATCTGTTATTTCACTGGCGTGCACAGACCATCCTACAGTCCGTGAGGTTTATTACCGATAGAAAAGCCAGTAAGACGTGGCGGGGGTGGGGGAGGCCTCACTCCTCTGGCCTTGCCATTCCCTGAACAGGTTCAGGGCGGACTCTCCGGGAGACAGTCCTGGAAAGTTCGCCCATCCTCGCCCTCCTCAACGAGAGCTTCATCAGCACTTGGTCCCTGGTGAGGGAGCTGGAAGACATGCAGGTGAGCGGCGGGAGCCCTCGGGTGGGGGGAGGGAGGGCTGGAGGCTGAGGCATCAGGAGTGCGCCCACCTGTCCCCACAGAACAACCAGGAGAACCCGTCCCACAAGAAGCTGGCCGACTTGCACTTGGAGAAGTACAGCTTCCCCGTGGAGATGATGATCTGTCTGCCCAATGGCACTGTGGTAGGCGGCCCCCAGCACCTGCGCCCCCCTCCCCCCTACCGTGAGGCTGAGGAAGCAGAAAGTAAGGGGCACGGACTCACGCATCTCCTCAGGCTTCGGGGCTGGCTCCACTACATCCTGCTGGTCTCCCCGCCAGCCTGAGCCTCACTTGTCCCCATCTGTAAAATAGGGATTGTCGTGCCCGCCCTGCCTGCCCCATACAGGTGTTGGGACACTCCTGCGAGCAGGGGGACCTCAGTAGCACTTCGGGGATGGGGCAGCCATGAGCACAGGCTAGCGGCAGGGTGGACAGGAACATGACCTGGAAGGGAAAGCTGGCCTGAGGACCATTGTGGCCAGCTCTGGGATGGAAGGAGGGAGAGGGAACCAGGCCTGTGACAGCGGAGAGGACCAGGGGGCCCCAGGCCTGGCCGAGCTGCAAGACTCTACCTCTCCTTGGGGGCCCCTTCGAGCACTCACACACCCATCTCGTCGGGGTCTCACACAGCTTTGGGAGACAGACAATCCCGAGTGCCCATTTTCCAAACAAGGAAACTAAGGCTCAGAAAGGTGCAGTGACTTGGTGAAAGCTGCACAGTTAAGAAGTGCTGTCTGGGAGCCTCAGCCTTTGAGTCCTGAGGGATGGTTAGTGTGGGGCCGAGGGCCGGGCGAGGGTGGCCAGCTCCCCCAGGCTCTCAGGCCGGGAGCGGTCAGGGAGCCAGAGGCGAGGCCAGCCAGGAAGAGGGCCACCGGTGCGCGGGCGCTCGGCCCAGTGGAGCCCAGCTGTGGCAGGGCCCTGGCCTCACAGCGCTGGGCAGACAAAACTTGGCCTGGGGACCAGGCTCTCCTGCTCGCTTGTCTGTGTGTTTCTTGGCTCGTGTCCCGGGCACCTGCCCTTAAGGAACTGCCTAGCCGGCGTGAGACGCAGAGGGGGTGGTAGGCACAGAGCCAGTGGGCATTTTGGTCCAAGGGAGTGTGGAGTTCATGGGTCACAGGAAGAGGGAAGAGGGGCCATGTGGGGGGGGCGGGCACAAGGGAAAGGCAGAGAGGTGGGAGGTCCCCGCCCAGCAGGTGGGGTGTGGGAGACATCTGCTGGCAGGGCCCCCCCACCCCACCCCCCGCCGTGTGCGCAGAAGCAGGAGAGGGGAACAGCCTGTGGTCGGCTTCTGCCCCGCGTGTTTGCCATCTGCCCAGGAGGGAGGACAGTCAAGGCCTGAGCCTCCCATTTTCCTAAGAGAGCGCGCGCAGACAGGGAGCGAGAGGGCCCCCCTCGCCCTCCTCACCCAGCCCCTCTCCCAGGTCCACCACATCAATGCCAACTACTTCTTGGACATCACCTCCATGAAGCCTGAGGATGTTGAGAACAACGTCTTCAGCTTCTCGTCCACTTTTGAAGACCCGTCCACGGCCACCTACATGCAGTTCTTGAAGGAAGGCCTTCGGCGCGGCCTGCCCCTCCTCCAGCCCTAGTGCGGCCCCGGGCCGGGCTGGACGGGGCTGGGGAGCTGAAGCAAAGGCCTCCCACACTGAGGACGGGCCCCTTGGGCTGGGCTCAGAACCTGAGGTCCTGGCACATTTCAAACTTCGGGCACCCCCACCCCCACTGCCTGTGCGGTCAGAGGTTCGTGAAGGGTTAGACAAGGGGGTGCCTGGGGCAACTGGACGGATGAACCTCTGACCCCAGCTGCCTCGTTAGCCCATTATGACCCACGTGGTTCCAGAAGCTGCTCAGGACACCAAAAATGGGACCTCGGGTCATCTCCCTGGACCTCACCCACTCAGGCATGCGGCCCAGGCCCCTGTGGCGTGACGATCAGGGAGGCGTGGTGCCAGGAAGACAGGGCTGCCCCTCTCTCCTTACATTCACCCTCTCCCCAAAGAAAGGTCCGGAAGGCCCGGACTGGGGGCTGGGGAGGGGTTGCCAGGGACGCACTCTTGTTTGTCTGGAACCTTCTTCCTGGCTGCCCTCCTATGCCTCGTGTCCCCAGTATGGTCAGTTTCAGCTGGAGAGAGCCTTCTGGAGGCTCAAGGGAAACCCTTCCAGAAGCCACTGCACCCCAGACCTCGGCTCTCCAGACCACTCAGTCCAACCTAATGATAGGGCCCCAGCACTGTTTGGGGACTTGCTGGAGGCCATCTTCCTGGGGCAGCTCGCTGTGAAGGAGGCTCCTGCTCCTAGCAGGGGAGTCCCCTGAGGGGTTCCTGAGGCCCAGGTCCAAGGCACCGCCACTGCCGGCCCAGCAGGGGTCACAGTAGGACTGCCGGCCCCTCAGACCCCAGCTCCATGGAAGTGTAGCTCAGCCAAAGACAACACCTCCCCCAGAGCCGTCAGGGCCGCCCCGACCCCCGTGCGCCCCACCAAATGGCCGCTGACCTTCCCTGGCCTCTCTGAAGGCCTCAGTCTACGTCCCAAGCCACTGACTACAGCCAGTCTTTTTTATACATGCAGACAAGTGTTTTTATGTGAAGTTTTCTCACAGTTTGTAGATATTTTTGATAACACCAACACTGAGGAGAATGAAGGGGCGGTGTCTTCCCCCCGCAGCAGCCCCATGATGGCTGGACCTGAAATCCTCGGTGGGTCCAGCTTGATGTCTTCGCAGCTGCACCTACGGGAAGAAATACTCTCTTCCTTTCCTTCCAGCTTTTTAAAAAAGAAAGTCAGTGCACCCCCAACCCTATCCGTGTCCTCCCCTCAGGCCCAGGGTCCTGGGCTTTCATTAAAGCCCTGGAGCCCAGCCTGCCCCCCAAATCCTGCCCCGAGCTCACTCTTAAACCTGAAAGAGGAAGGCGGACACCTCCTTGGACACACTCCCAGGCCTCCCATTTGCTGAATTCCCCTGCCTGCCACTTAAGTATCCATACTGAGCAACCCCCCTCCTCAGGAACTCTTGTTAACATTACTTCTATTTTCTCATTTAATCCTCACGAAGAACCTGTGAGGCAGATTAATCATTCCCATTTTGCAGATGAAGAAACTGAGTCTTAGGGAGGTGACAACTCACCCAAGGTCACTGAGGGTAGAGCTGAAACTCAGCCTGTGTCTGGACTTTGGTGTCTTTGTTTTGCACTCCGCCCCCACCTCTCACCCCTGCCCATTTTCACTGACGTGAAAGTTCAAACCAAAATGTCTCATCCCTCTCTGATCTCCAGACGGAAAGAGCCAGCAAGCTCAGCTAAGTTCTTTGTGTCCTGGGAGGCAGTGCTTCCATGCTCCTTGAAGGGAGGGAGGGCACCGAAGTCTGTCTCAGTGCTGCCAGGCATGGGTGGCAGTAGCCAGTCCCATGAGCCACCCAGTGTCAGCAGACTCCACCTCCCCACCCCACCCAGCAGGCTCTCCCCGTCCACGCAGGTCCAGAAGGACCCACCTCACACTGAATAGTCCTTGTCCCTTGAAAGGTGCTGATTGCTTGGTCTGTCTTGTCTTCATCTCCTGCCTTTTCCTGACACCCCCCACCCCACTGTGCCATGAAGCTCATGGTGGGGAAGGCCCTAGCTGCCCTCATCACCCCTCTGCCTCTTCTCTCCCCTGTCCACATGTCCTATAATAAAATCGGAGAGGCTAGGGTGGTTCTAAGTGCCTTTCCTTCGAGTAGGATATTGGTTAGTTTTATCCTCAATCCGACTCCTCTGTGGGGTTGGCTTGGCAGATGGGCAAGGGAACATGGCTGGAATGCCTTTGGGGACTCAATTTTTTGTCACCAGAGGGCTCAAGTGATACTCTTTTCTGTTTTTCTTTTTTTTCCTTTTTTTTTTTTTTTTTTTTTTTTTTTTTTTTTTGAATGAGAGAGCACTAAAGCGGGGGACAGGGGCATAGTTGGGTGGGGGCAGAGAAAGAGTCCCAAGCAGGCTTTACACCCAGCTCGGGGCTCAATCCCGAGACTCTGGGATTATGACCTGAGCCGAAATCAAGAGTCAGAAGCTCCACCAACTGAGCCATCCAGCCGCCTCTCAAGTGACGTTCTTAAAGTAAGTTTGTAATCGACCCAGTTAGTAGACTTGACAACTGATGACTATTTTTAGAATCTGATACTCTTGTGTTGAGAAAGATTCTAAAGTTAATTACACATTGTCTTAGGAGCAGAGTCTGAGATGGGCATTAGGTAATTTTTTTGAGGCAGGCACTTCAGGAAAAACCTGTATAAGAAGGAGTCAAGAAAGGGCGTCTAGGCTGGCTCAGTTGGAGGAGTATGGGATTCTCGATCTCGGGTTGTGAGATTACTTTAAAAAAAAATTTTTTTTAAAGCTTTAAAATTTTTTTAATTAAAAGAAGAAGTGACAAAGAATGGGGAAAAGAAACATGTTAAGCAGGGATAAAGTCTCAAATCCGAGCCCTAGAATGATCACAGGCAAAATGTCCTGGATCACAAGCCACACCACAGAGTGGAACGTACCTTTTGTGCTCCGTGTTAATCATCGATTTGGAGGATGAACGAACTCCGCAGGTTAGGGCCTCTGTTCTCCCTCTTATAAGCGCAGTTTTCCAGAGAAGGGGGCTGCTGTGCGTCTCCAACGCAGCAGCTGGAGGCTGGATTCACCGGCAGGGGAGAGGAGAGCTGGGCAGCACCAAGACATCGACCACCCCCAGGAGAGTCAGCTAGGGTGGATCTGCAAGATCTGCCATTGACCAGGACGGAGAATCAGTGATTAAACAATTTGCCATCCTGGAAACAGGGCTGGGCCTGGAAATCAACCTTCATCATTTGAAATATGATCAGGATCAGGGTGGACAGCTCTGAGCTCTCTGGCCAGGATAGCTATATAATTTGCAGAATCCTGTGCAAAATGAAAGGGCCCCTTTTTAAAAATACATATATAATATAAAATTATATATTAAATTTTATATATGAATTTTATTACATATATATTAATTTAAGGGGGGAGAGAGAGCATTAAGGCAAGCACGTAGTTCTGAGCAAAGAGGCCCTGTGTGGCTGCCCAAAGCTGTCCCCGCTATGAAGCCAGCCTGTCCCCGGCTTGCAGGCTTTGAGACCAAAGAACTGTGGCCTGGGAGCCAGGCCCTGCTGTATACTGAGGTCAGAGTAGGGCATGCGACCAACCTCTGGCTGCCATCTGGACCAGGACTAAGAACATGAGAATTTAAGCTCAAAGAGGGAGTGGGTGAGTGAGCCTGGAAGGAATGTGGGTCTCTCCCAACGCCTCTGGGCTCTTGCCCATCAATCTACCATCTCACTGAATCTGCCTTATGTAGATGCGAGATACACAAAGTCTCAAATAGGAAACATTACAAAGCTCTTAAATGTAAGAGATAAGAGGCCTCTTCCTGCCTAACAGAGAAGGCTGTAGAGTCTTGGTTGAGAAGCATGAAGTGTGAAGGGGACCAGGGCGAGATAAAGCAAGGCAAGAGTTGGGTAGGGAGGGCCTGGAATGCCAGGTGGAGGACCCTCAAGGTGCAGTAGGCGTAGGTACAGCAGGCACCACAGAATTTGGGGTCTGAGTGAGGGACGTAGTAGGAACTTGGAAGCTCGAGGTCGTCTAGGGACTATCTTGGGAGAGCAGCTAGAAAGCGGAGACCAGCGGCGGATGCGACCAATCAGGTGTGGTCAACTTTTCCCAAGGGCTGGGGCAGCGCACGCGTGGTCTCGGGGATGGGCGTGTCCCCTTCTTCGGGATCTGCACGAGAGGCTGCCCGCCGCCCCGCCCCCGCCGAGGCCGCACTCGCCCCGCCCGGAGTGAGGTCCGCCCTGCGAGGGCGCGCGAGGTCACCGCCCTGTGCGCAGCCGCAGAGGATCACTTCCGGGGACGGATCAGCGGAAGTGAGGGCGGTTGAGGCTGGGCGACCCGCTGTGGTAGGAGGGGCCGTGAGGTGAGTGAGTCCCGGAGCTGGAGTCTGAGGTAAGACTAAGTCCAAGTGCCGCTCCGGAGGCGGGAGCGCGGTCTCCCGGCCCGACTGTCCACGCAGCCTAGTGTCGGGTGCTGTGCGGAGCTCGCGGCTCCCGTTCCCGCGCCAGTTCTCGCGGGAGCCCATGTTGTCGGCCTAGCTTGGCTACGGGTGGGAGGACTCAATGCCCGGCGGGGGTAGTTGCTTGCCTGTCACCGTCTTCGATAGCTGAGCTGTAGCTTAGGCTCCTCGGTCGGCCGGGCTACTTCGGTCACCTCGCTTCTTCTGGGACCCGAGGGCAGCGAGAGCTTGGCCGACCTTGGTCCCTTGGGGTCGGGCCCTGGCGGGGGGAGGGGAGGCGTGTCCCGGGCGAGTTCCCCGCAGCGGCTCCCCCGGCGCAGCGCCGGCTGTAGCTCGGCGGGGCCCGCGGCACCGGGGTGACGAGAGCGGGCCCTGCTCTGGAGGAGCCCCGAGTCTCCTACGGGAGAGCGTGTGTGCACGGCCATGACAGCGGTCGTGGGAGCGCGGAGGTGCTAGGAACCAACCAGCGTTGCCAGCGAACCGAGAACACTTGGGACGGGGAGGGGGGCGAAGGCCAAGCCCGTGTTCGAACAAATGTCGAAGTGCCCACTGCGGACGAGGCAGGCACTGTGCTGTGCCTGGGGAAGCCTCTGCCCTTCGGCGGACAGCACCTTACTGTTGTGAAGAACTCCGGGGGAGCGTGGGATGCTGGGGTGGGGGCAGGAAGGGCCTGGCAGGGAAGGGGAGGCGATGCTTGATCTGAGCGCTGCAGAACGGGGAGCTCGGTGAAGGAAGTGCTGGTGTTTCAAGCAGAGGGAACGGTGCCGCGGCGGCCAGCGTGCCCGAAGGGTTCGGGGCGGGGGGGCGTCCGAGGTGTGGCTGTCCGGGGGCCGGGGGGGGGTGGAATTGTAGGCCTTGAAGTTTCGTCTAGTGAGGTTGGGCCCGATCCTGGAGGGCCCTGCAGGCCGTTCTGAGTTTAGATGTGATGCTGCTGGTTATAGCAGGCCGGTAGAGGGGGTTTAAACATAGGAGCAGTGTGCCCTAGAAAGATCTCTCTGGCTGTTGGGCTAGGCCCAACTGAGTCTTTGGAAGTAAGTTCGGAGAGGAAGTGGCTGTAGCACCTAGAATGAGAAGTTTCGTGGAACTGTGGCTGCTCGGACACTCGGCCGAGCCTGGCACAGAGGGACTTTGATAAAGGCTTGACCTGCATAGAGTTGAGCCCATGCAGAAAGTAGCAGGATCTAGACCAGACTTGAAATGCTTTCTTGTGGTGTGACCACCGAGTGACCTTAGTCCCTTTCCTCTCTCCAGCTTCCTTTCCCTACGTGTGTCATAAAGTGAGTGCTAATTCCTCTCCTGCAGGTGACAGAGAAATCCTGCAAGGGAAGTTTCGGTCCATCCTCGGTTTAGAGCCCGCCTGTAGCTCCCCAGAGACTTATCCCCTGAGCATCCCAGCCCTCCCGATTTGACCCGTTTGCCTTCTGTGCTCCTCTTTACACCCCTCCCCCCCTCCTGTCTTGGACCTGTGCTTTTGTTGTTTTTTACCCCCACCTTCCCCCTCTGAACTTGCCTTGAGGCTGCAAGTTTTTCACCCCTACCTTCCTCCTCTGAACTCACTTGGCCTCCTGTTTAGTATACCTTTCTTAAGTAGTGATGTTCAGCCTTTGCTAGAATTATGTATTCAGGTCCTATTTCTCTTCCAGATTGTGAGTTTCCTGAGAGCATGGGTGTGTCTTACTCCTTCCAAAGCCCCTACAGGGCCCGGCACAGGGTGGGTATTGTTAGTGTTTGATGAACAAGGGGATGAGTCTGTTGATTGCATCTGCTCACCATACGGGAGCAGCTGTGAAGAATCCAGTCCAGAGTGACCCCATCCATCTGTGTCTTGTTTTAACAGTTCATCAAGTACTTTAAAATCCCCTGTTTCACTCATTGATCCTTAAGATAATCTAAGTGGCAGCTCTTCTTGTCCTCTTTGCATATGGAAATGAGACTTAAAAACCAGTAGATAGTTAAGCAGGATTAAAAACATTTGGATCTTTTCTCTGTAGCCCAGTAGACTTAGATTGGCAAGAGCTAGCTGTTCATTCTCCATTTGTCTAGTTTACATCTCCTTGCCAGGCCCCAGCAGTGCTAGGCTTGGTGGCACATGCTGGGCTTTTACATCCTTTCTTCAAGATTGAATGCTGGGTTTGGATGGTACCTACAATTTGGCTTTGTAACTACCAAAGGAATTTTTTTTTTTTTTGAGGGAGAGAGAGAATGAATGAGGAAGGGGCAGAGAGGGAGACAGAATCCCAAGCAGGCCTGGCACCATCAGCACAGAGCCCGATGTGGGGCTTGAACTCTCAAACCGTGAGATCATGACCTGAGGCGAAATGAAGAGTCAGATGCTTAACTGACGGAACCACTCAGGCGCCCCACCAAAAGAGTTCTCTTTACACCTTTGCAAGTACAGTAAAACCTTGGATTGTAACTTGATCTGCGAGTGTTCCACAAGACGAGCAAACATTTCTAATGAATTTTAACTTTTTAAACGAGTGATGTCGTGCAATAGGAGTACTGCGTGATGCTGAACATCACAGGATCATTACTGAGCCAATGCTTCTTGAAATTCGCTTTGATATACAAGTGCTTTGGCTTACGAGCATGTTTTCGGAACGAATTATGCTCACAAACCAAGGTTTTACCTCATTGCTTCAGGAAAACCTCAGGGATCAGGAAGGCTCCCAGAGTTAGCCAAGCTCATGCAACAAGTCTGGAACAGAACCTTTAAGGGTCTGGATTTGGAGCCATTGTTGGGTGAGGGCAGTCTCTTGGGCTGTTTTTCTCCCCTGTGAAACATCCAAGAAAACTTGGTGTAAGTCATGGCTCTGCAGGACCTGGTTTTTGTGGGGCTTGTTTCACAGGAAGAGAAATCCGGTGTTTCTTAAGATGGCCTGATATGAAAGAGTCACACCTCCAGCCTCCACGAACCCCCAGAGCTGCCCCGTGGCTGCCTTGTCCTTCAAGTGCAGGAGCCGGTTGAAGTGTCGGGAATGGAAGCCAATGTGGTAAGGGGGGTGGGGGCAGGGCCGTGGTGGGGAAGGGTTGAGCCCTGGGCCTGCTGGAGTTCTTTAGGAAATTCTGAGACTCTCCAGGTAATTCTTCCTTTCCCCTGGAGGCGACCCTTCCACACACCTCCTGCCCTCCCACAGGCAGAACCACCTGTGGTCTTGGAGGCAGTTAAGGAGTGAACGTGTTTCTGCTTTTCTGTGCAGAGGAAAGGGAGGGAAGCCTTCATAATCCCTGCACTCAGCTAATTCCTCACCCCTGCACTGATCCTCCCAGCAGTGACAATGCCTTGGCAGCAGCAGTATTCCCCTAAGTGGCTGCCCGAGGTGAAGGCTAGCAACTGGGGAACCTGCTCCCACTGGTATTAAGACTTGACTACCCCACACTGTACCTGTTCTGAATGGGACTGGGGACTTCAGTCGTTGCTAAAGGAGATGGCGGTAGGATCGAACAGTAGCTAGACCCATCTCTTAGACTCCTTGTCCCTTTCTGCTTTAGACCATCCCAATCTGGCAAAACAAGCCCCATGGGGCTGCTCGAAGTGTAGTGAGAAGAATTGGGACCAACCTGCCCCTGAAGCCATGTCCCCGGGCTTCCTTCGAGGTAAGTGTACTGGAAGGGCCGGGTCATGAGGCTCAGAGACTGTGGGACGATGGTGCTACTTCTGTGCCTCAGGAAACCTCAGGGGTCAGCGGGTGCTACTTCTTGGTGTTGCTAAAGCAGGTTGCTTTCCCAGTCACTTTTCCATTTTGTCAAGAAATACTAAGTACATACAATGGATACCGGTCACTGTGCCTTCCTGATTGCACACAAAATTGCAACCACAACTGTCAGACTTCAATCTGTTCATAAATGAATAATCTTGCATCTTCGGTGCCACCACTGAGTGACTAAGTTTTTATCAGGCTCATACAGTCCAGTGTATCAGAGCAGGCCAAAGGCCCTTGCTGGACTGGATTTCCAGAGTAGCCATGTCTGTGCTCTGAAGAGTTTGCCTGCAACCCTGTCAGGTCCCGTGTGGGCCACGGAGGTCAAACTCTGCTTTTCTTACCAGCCCTAAGACTTGGCCACTTAGTCACCTATTATTATGTTTCCCTAAGGCCATTACTCCTCATCCTTTTCTTTCTGGCCAAGTCCAGGCACTCCTTTGCTAGACTACTTAGGCTTACTTCTGTGTCTTGGGGGCCTTTAGCACCCTCTCTGCGGCAGATACTCCCCTAGGCTGTGTCTCAGACCTGCCTCCCTTCTGCAGTAGAAAGCTAAGTAGCATTTTTAGGCCCAGCTACCTCCCTCTAAGAACGAGCTCCTGGCTAGATGCTTAAGGTGTGTACATTTGGGGAACTGAGGCACAAGTACTTAAACTGCCTACACAGGTGTGACAAATACATGCCTGAAAAGACATGGGTCCAGGTGGAAAAAGAAATGAGGGAGGCGAATTTCTGTATGAGATGCTGAGCTGTGAAATCTGTAGCTCATTTTGGAGTCAGAAGTGGTGTCAGGGGTGGTATTAGAGTCAAGAATGGAGTTGGAAGTGTGTGGTGGGAGTGGCTGTCTTGTGACCCAGATTGTTATCCAGAGCCGCCTAAAGAGCATGGGCAGGGTGTGGTCCTAGCTGCTCGGAGCATCAGAAACAAAGAGGAGCACAACTAGGAAATGGAGGGACTCCGTGGATGTTGCCCCCACCCCCGCCACTTGGTTATAACCTCTTCAGTCCTTTGGCCAGATTCTTCTTGGCAGGGACTGTCAAGGGCACAGGGGCATGGCAGGAGCACTAGTAGTAATACTAACATTTACTGAGCTCATGCTGTATGCCAGGCACTGTGCTCAGTACTCTGTGTGTGGTAATGCATTTCATTGTTGGTAGTGGAGCAGCACTCTGGAAAGGAAAACACAGACTTCCCCTAAGTGGCCCATCTTTTTTTTTTTTTTTCTTCTTTATAGTTTACTGTCAAGTTGGTTTCCATACAACATCCAGTGCTTATCCCCACAAGTGCCCTCCTCCATGCCCATCACCCCCCTTCCCCTCTCCCATCAGCTCTCAGTGTGTTCTCAGTATTCAAGAGTCTCTCTTGAAGGTTTGCCTCCTTCCCTCTCTCCAACTATTTTTCCCCCTTTTCCTCCCCCATAGTCCTCTGTTAAGTTTTTCCTGTTACACTTATAAGTGAAAACATGGTATTTGTCCCTCTCGGCCTTATTTCACTTAGCATGACACCCTCGATTTCCATTCACATTGCTACAAACGGCCAGATTTCATTCTTTCTCTTTGTCATGTAGTAGTCCATTGTATATATAAACCACATTTTCTTGATCCATTCATCAGTTGAGGGACATTTAGGCTCTTTCCATGATTTGGCTATTTTTCAAAGTGCTGCTATGAACATTGGGGTACAAGTGCCCCTGTGCATCAGCACTCCTGCATCCCTTGGGTAAATCCCTAGCAGTGCTATTGTTGGGTCATAGGGGAGTTCTACTGTTAATTTTTTGAGGAACCTCCATACTGTTTTCCAGTGTGGCTGTACCCGTTTACAGTCCCACCAACAGTGTAAGAGAGTGCCCGTTTCTCCACATCCTCGCCAGCATCTATAGTCTCCTGATTTGTTCATTTTAGCCACTCTGACCAAGGTGAGGTGGTATTTCAGTGTGGTTTTGATTTGTATTTCCCTGATGATGAGTGACGCTGAGCATCGTTTCATGTGCCTTTTGGCCATCTGGATGTCCTCTTTGGAGAAGTGTCTGTTCATGTCTTCTGCCCATTTCTTCACTGGATTATTTGGTTTTTCGCATTCTGTTGGTTGCCTATTAGTTTTATATATTGTTTTCTTTGCCGTGCAGAAGCTTTTTATCTTGATGAGGTCCCAATAGTTCATGTTTGCTCTTGATTCCCTTGCCTTTTGGACATGTTGAGTAGGAAATTGCTGCAGTTGAGGTCAAGGAGGCTATTTCCTACTTCCTCCTCTACGGTTTTGATGGTTTCCTGTCTCACATTCAGATCCTTCATCCATTTTGAGTTCATTTTTTGTGTATGGTGTAAGAATGTGGTCTAGTTTCATTCTTCTGCGTGTTGCTGTCCAGTTCTCCCAGCACCATCTGTTAAAGAGGCAGTCTTTTTTCCATTGGATACTCTTTCCTGCTTTGTCAAAGATTAATTGGCCATACATTTGTGGTTTCAGTTCTGGATTCTCTGTTCTATTCCATTGGTCTTTGTGTCTGTTTTTGTGCCAATACCATACTGTCCTGATGATTACAGCTTTGTAGTAGAGGCTAAAGTCTTAGATTGTGATGCCTCTCGTTTTGTTTTTCTTCTTCAGTATTACTTGGCTACTCGGGGACTTTTGTGGTTCCATATAAATTTTAAGGTAGTATGTTCTAGCTTTGAGAAGAATGCTGGTGCAGTTTTGATTGGGGTTGCGTTGAATGTGTAGATTGCTTTGGGTAGTAATGGCATTTTAATAATGTTTATTCTTCCGATCCATGAGCATGAGATGTTTTTCCATTTCTTTGTGTCTTCTTCAGTTTCCTTCATAAGTTTTCTATAGTTTTCATCATACAGACCTTTTACATCTTCGGTTAGGTTCATTCCTAGGTATCTTATGGGGTTTTCTGCAATTGTAAATGGGATCAGTTTCTTGATTCTCTTTCTGTTGCTTCATTATTGGTGTATAAAAATGCAACCGATTTCTGCACATTGATTTTGTAACCCTGCGACTTTGCTGAATTCATGGATCAGTTCTAGTAGGCTTTTAGGTTTTCCATGTAGAGTATCATGCCATCTGTGATGTGAAAGTTTGACTTCATCTTTGTAAGTGACCCATCTTAAAGGTAACTTCTGGGTCGGTGGAAGTCCTTTTCTGTGTAACCTTGGAGCATCACATCACTCCTGTGAGACCCAGGTTCCCTACATAAAAGCTATAGCTATCAATTCCTGATCCACCTACCAGTTTGTAGTGTAGCAGAAACGTCTGAATTTAACTCATGGGTATAGATGGATTTTTGAGAAATTATTCCTGGATTTGGTTGTAAATAGTATTTAAGGGACTCCTGCTGATTTTTTTAATTTACCCATACAAAAAATTATGGAAAATAAAAAAGAAAGGAAAAATAAATGAAATCTATTAACATAATCCTAACATAAAATAACTATTGTTTTGTTGTAGTCTGTTCCATCTTTTTATAGATTTTTTTTTTTTTTTTTTTTTTTTTTACTTTATCATAGCATGAGAATCCTCCTAATTTTTCATTTGGGTCACCAAGCCTTATCTGTTCCCTGGTGGTTGTTCGTTTGGGTTGAGGGGATATTTTAGGGAATCCTCTTATTCATTTGGTATAATCATGTCTTGTTATTTAAATCTAAATATTCAAATTATCAAGTTTGCTTAAAACAATGTTGCTATAACAGTATAGATCCTGATTAGCCTCAGAGGTCTCGTACTTCCTGTTGATAACAAGAACAAGACTGTTGATGTCCTTGCACCTGTATTCTCACAGCCAGAGAGCAAGATGCTCTTTGTGGCCATTTGTATTAAAAGGTAACTCTGGCCAGTCCCACTGAAGACTCCTTTGCTCTAACCAGGGGCAGCAAATGCTTTCTTTAAAAGACCATATAGTAAATATTTCAGTGTGTGGTCCATAACCACTGTTACAACTCACTTTTGTAGTTAGTTGCAGCTTAAAAGATGAATGGGTGTGAACCTTTCCCAATAAAACTTTATATGTAAAAAACAGATCCCAGGGTGCCTGGGTGGCTCGGTCAGTTAAGCATCTGACTCTTGGTTTCTGCTCAGGTCATTTCATGGTTTGAGAGTTTGAGCCGCTCATCGGGCTCTGTGTTGGCGGCACGGAGCCTGCTTGGGATTCTCTGCCTCCCTCTCCGTCTTTTATATAAAAAAAAAAAAAGTCCCAATCCTTCCCTAGGCTGCCATGTTTTGTTGAAAGATAGAACACCCTCATAACTAGTTTCTTCGCTCTCTTATGCATGTTCCACACAGCGGCCAGAGTAATCTTTTAAAATCTGAATCTTAAGTAAAATCCTCCAGTGGCTTATTAGTGGTCTTAGAATCAAAGTTTCTAATTTGCTTTCCAGCCTCTTGCAAACAACCCTCCACCTGACTCTGTCCAGCTGTGCTGAACTATTTGTAATCCCACAAACTCCATTCTGACCTTTTATTCAAACTGTTTCCAACCGGGAACTGTCTTCTCTCCTTTAGGAGGCTGCCCTGGCACTCAGGGCTGAATTTTACAGTCTTTGTTAGCCTCCTCGTGATGTCAGCAAATGTTTTTTGATGACTTTTGCTTCCCCGTAGACCCTGCCCAACATCTCTGACCTGTGTCTGAGGGATGTACCCCCAGTCCCTACTCTGGCTGACATCGCCTGGATTGCTGCCGATGAAGAGGAGACATATGCCCGGGTCAGGTAGCTGAGGCAGTAGCTGCTCTGCTGGGGAACAGGGAGGGAGCCTCTGGCCAGAGGAGGCAGCAGGCAGAGCGCTCCAGGAATGAAAGCCGTGGGCTCTGAGTGGGAGCAGACCTGGCTGTGTTACTCTTGTAGCAATGAGTGAGGGAATTTTAGAAGGGGCGCAATGGCTGGCTGTCTCTGACATACTTGTCTTTCCCTGGTCCAGGAGTGACACACGGCCCCTGAGGCACACCTGGAAGCCCAGCCCTCTGATTGTCATGCAGCGCAATGCCTCGGTGCCCAACCTGCGTGGGTCTGAGGAACGGCTCCTGGCCTTGAAGAAGCCAGCCCTGCCAGCCCTAAGCCGTACCACAGAGCTGCAGGATGAGCTGAGCCACCTGCGCAGCCAGATTGCTAAGATAGTAGCAGCCGACGCAGGTAGGAGCCACTGAGTCAGGGTCAGAATACAGCAGGCTGTTCCTTTTACCCTAGCTTTTGGTACAGGATAAGGGTAGGAAAATGATGGTCCATGATTCAGGGGGACATAGGCCCAAAGCCCTGGGGCTGTTCTGAGGCCTGGCTGGCCCCTAGTACTCCTCGGATGGTTTCCATTGGCCATTCTGTGCTGACTGGTTAGGAACAAATCTTTAATTGTGACCTCAGGCAGAATCCCTCCCTTGGCCATGAAAACCAATACTCTGTTCCAAGTGTCTCTAAGATCACATATTCCATGAGCTATCTAGGAGCTTTCATTTTCAATGAGAAATAAGCATTCCTCACCAGTAAGAGAGATATCCCCTTTAAGTACTTATGTTCCCTTTCCTTGTTCTACCAGAGACTCCCTCTCCATCCCTCCATCTGTCTGTAAGGCAGAACCACTGGCAATAGACCGGAGGCTGTCCTGACCTAGTGTATGAAACATCAGCATGTGGATCTCGCCCAAGTTGCCCAGGGTTTATCCTCCTGTTCCTTCCATCCTCACTTTTCTGGTCCTTGTTGACTTAAGGTTTGGGAGCTGTGACTTTATCTGTTGGTACAACACATATGGTCGTTGTAGAGAGGAATTATACTTGAACTTTTCATTTATACGTTGGCTACGTTACTGTCATCCAAGAGATGCTGAAGTAGGTGATGAAAAATGAAACTTAAATATTTTGTTTTGGAAATTCTCTCCATTAAGATTTGAGAAACTAGGAAGACTATCACCATTCTGTTTTTGCTACTTCTTCCAGTCACTCAGAAGCAAAGCCCAGTTACAGAAAGGACAAATTCTGACCTTGGTTCTGTTACTGCTGTTTTGGTTGAAATAGGGCTGTCCCTCCATAGCCCACTGCAGAATGGAGATTTTAGGTGCCTAAGCCTTTAGGGGTGGGTTTTTCCACCCTCCCAGAACACTGGAAGAGCTCAGGGTTCTGCATCTTCTTTAGATCCTGAGAGAGGAGGGTAGTGGAGGAATTTTCCACTGGCTTACATGTACTATCCTGGACTCTCCCAGAATGTCATGGTGTCAACCCAGGAAATGAGTGTTTTTGGTAGGCAGTGTTTGTGGGGAGAAGATATTACTGCTGTGTTCTAGCCCCAATGTCCATCCATGCCTTTGTTTTCTCTTTCAGCTTCGGCTTCATTAACGCCAGATTTCTTATCTCCAGGAAGTTCAAATGTTTCTTCTCCCTTACCTTGTTTTGGATCCTCATTCCACTCTACAACTTCCTTTGTCATTAGTGACATCACCGAGGAGACCGAGGTAGAGGTCCCTGAGCTTCCGTCAGTTCCCCTGCTTTGTTCTGCCAGCCCTGAATGTTGCAAACCAGAACACAAGGCTACCTGCAGCTCATCTGAGGAGGATGACTGTGTCTCTCTGTCCAAGGCCAGCAGCTTTGCAGATATGATGGGGATCCTGAAGGACTTCCACCGCATGAAGCAGAGCCAAGACCTGTGAGTATTTGATAAGGAGCTCTGGTGATGTATTTACTGTTTAAGTCATCTGTGGCCAGTGGTCTAGTAGAAACTTAGTAAATCCTCAGTAGTGGCTCTAATTTACTCCATTCACACTAGCTTGCTGGCTTAATAACACCCCAGGCTCCGGATTGAGCACAGAGCAACATATCACACTTGGTTGGGTGATCTAACTCAATCATTAATAGAGATTTATGTAATCCAACTTCTGTCCCCCAGAGGGGCTTCACCACTTTAGTTCTTGCTGGTGACAAATGTCTCCATGCACCACCCTTTAAAATGGGTTGCATAATAATATCTCAAACTGGTAGACTTTTTTTGATGGAAAATTTCATAAAGTTAGGGTTTCTGCTTTAAAATATGGTGGTCCCCTAGGGGCACCTAGGTGACTGAGTTGGTTACGTGCCTAATTTTTTATTTTGGCTCATAATCTCAGTCATGGGCTTGAGCCCTACATTGGGCTCTGTGCTGACAGCATGGAGCCTGCTTGAGATTTTTTCTCTGCCCCTTCCCCACTCATGCTGTCTTTCTCAAAATACACCTTAAAAATCTACATATACAGTGGTCCCTTCCTATATAAACCAACTCTGAATGAGGTATTTGAAACTCTGAAATTGGCAGCCCATCAGAATTTGTTAAAAATACACCTTAAACTTACTAAAGCAGAACCCCCAAGGAGTGGATCCCTAGGTGTTTAAGGTGGGGGTGGGAAGGAGTTTAGGAAATACCTACCTTCAGAAATTCACCACCTTGCAGTGTTTTTCCAAGTGTAGTCTGAGCCTCTTTCATGGGATGCACCACAGGAGCTTGTTCACATGCAGACTCCTGAGCACCGAAGTTCAACATCCAGACCCCAAAGGCTAGAGTGTGCAGCTGTTTGTAAATGCAGACTAAAAAGCTCCTTCAGGGACTGGGACATGAGGTCTTTCTCCTCAGTTGAAGTTCTTGTTGAAAGGACGGCTACTCACCTTGGTACCTCTGGCCCCTCAAGTGTACCCCCATCTGGAGTCGATTCTGTTACCATGGCTCCCTTATGATGTGAATATTTTACTATGAATTCTAGATCTCTTATAAAAACCTCAGGGAAGGGGCACTTACTTGGGTGGCAGCTCAGTCAGTTAAGTGTCTAACTTCGGTCCAAGTCATGATCTCATCAGGCTTTGCACTATCAGCTTCAGATCCTCCATCTCCCTCTCTCTCAAATATAAATAAACATAAAAAAAAAAAACTCAGCGATAAGAAACATAGGTAAAAAGAGTTCAAAATAATGGTCATAAAGATGCCAAACTGGGAAGAAGATAGGGAGAAGGATGAACACAATAACTAAACTGAAAAATAACACTAGAGGGGTTCACCAGCAGACTAGGTAAGTGAACTCAGAGAAAAAGCACTAGAATTTCCCCGATCAGAGCAGCAAGTAGAAAAAGAAATGGAAAAAGAATAAGATAGATTAAGGAACTTAAAGGAACATCATCATGGACTAACATTCTCATTGTAGGGCTAGCAGAAGAAGAGAAAGACGACTCTTATTTGAAAAAAGAATGTCTCCTTCCCCACAGTAGGGGCGTTTTAAGCCAGACTCTAGATCCAGGAGGCTCAGAGAGTTCCAAATAAGATGAACTCAAAGAGACCCTAAAAGCAGAAAGAAAAAAAAAATAACTTGTTATATAAAAAGGAACCCCTGTAAGACTATCAGTACATTTATCTTCCAGCACTTTGCAGGTCAGAAGGCAATGAAAATGTATTCAAAATGTCCAAAGAAAAATTCCAGCCAAGCAAAGCTACCATTCAGGATTAATTTTCCAGACAAACCAAAGGAGTTTATCACCACTAAATCGGCCTTACAAGAAATGCTAAAATGACTTCTTTAAGCTGAAAAAAGCACTAATCAGAAAGAGGAACACACATAAAAAGAGCAGATCTCACTGGAAAGATAAATGTAATAAAAATAGTGTATCTCATATATTTTACTTTTGTGTTTTTAACCTTAATAAAAGACAAAAGTAAAACATTATAACTGATTACAATAGTTAAGGGATACACAAGATAAAAAGATATAACGTGACATCAAAAGCGGGGTGGGGGAGTAAAAATGTTGAGCTTTAGAATGCGATCAAACTTAAGTTGGCAACTATTTTATCAATTTAAAATAGACTCTTATGGTTAGGAGTTCTACTTAAGGTTAATCTTAACTACAAAACAAAAACCTACAGTAAATATACACTAGATAAAAAAGGAATATAAGCATACCACTAGAGAGTATCATTAAACCACAAAGGAAGAGAGCAAGAGAAGGTACAGAGAAGAACTACAGAAACAGCCAGAAAACAATAAAATGGCAAGTACATACTTATCAATACGTTTTTAAAAAATGTTTGAGAGAGAAAGAGAGGCAGTGCAAACAGGGGAAGGGCAGAGAGGAGGGGGCACAGAATCTGAAGCAGGCTCCAAGCTGTCAGCACAGAGCCCGACATGGGGCTCAAACTCACGAACCAGGAGATCATGACCTGAACCAAAGTTGGATGCTTAACAGAGCCACTCAAGCACCCCAATAATTATACTTTAAATGCAAATAGAATATGCCAATCAAAAAACACTGGCTAAATGGGGCAGCTGGCTGGCTCGGAAGTGCATGCAACTCTTGATCTTGGGGTCATGAGGTTGAGCCCCATGCTGGGTGTAGATATTAAATGAATGAATGAATAAATAAAAACTTAATGTGAGAGAGAGAGGGAGACAGAGGGTCTGAAGCGGGCTCTGTGCTGACAGCAGAGAGCCCGATTTGAGGCTCGAACACATAAACCATGAGATCATGCCCTGAAGTTGGACACTTAACTGAGCCACCCAGGTGCCCCAAAAAGGACTAAAATCTTAAAAAAAAAAAAAAAAAAAAAAAGTAAGCGCTGCCTACAAGAGACCCTTAGATATAAGAACACACACAGATGAAAAGTGAATGGATAGAAAAGGATATTCCATACAAATGGAAACCAAAAGAAAGCTAGGGTAGCTATAACTTAGAAAAAAATCAACTTCAAAACAAAGATTGTAGTAAGAAACAACAAGGGTTAAATAATGATAAAGGGGTCAGTCCAACGGGATAGAATATTTGTAAGTATTTATTAACCCAATATAAGAGTATCTCTATATATTAAGCAGATGTTAACAAAGGTGAAGGGAGACAGCCATATAGTAATAGCAGGGGGTGTTAATACCCCAGTTGCATCGATGGGTAGATCATCCAGACAGAAAATAAGAAAACATCAGGCTTATATGATGTTAGACCAGACAGACTTAACAGATACAGAACACACCACCCAAAAGCAACAGAAAGTACAGGGTAGATCATATGGTAGGCCACAAAACAAATCTTAAGAGGACTGAAATACTATCAAGCATCTTTTTCAACTACAGTGATGATAAACTAGAAATCAGTGGCAGCTTTCTGCCCATGGGTTCTCTTCCCGTGCTTTAATAAAATCACCTTTTTTGCACACACAAAAAAAAACACCTAGAAATCAGTTACACAAAGAAAACTAGAGAAATTCACAAATATGTGGAGATTAAACATCTACTGAACTTGGGAATCAAAGTGGAAACCAAAAGAGAAATTTAAAAAATACCTCGACACAAACAGAATGGAAATATACCAAAATTTATGGGATACAGCAAAAGCAATTCTAACGAAGTTCACAGCAATTAAGTGCCTATCTCAAAAAACAAAACTCTCAAATAACTTTATACCTTAAGGAACCAGGAAAAGGAGCAAATGAAACCCAAAGTTAGTAGAAGGAAGGAAATAAAGATTAGAGTAGAAATAAGTGGAAGAGACTAAAAACCAAGAGAAAAGGTGAAAGAGGTTGTTCTTTGAAAAAGATAAAATTGACAAACCTCTAGCTAGAATCACCAAAAGAAGAGGACTCAAAATCAGAAGTAGAAGAGATTACAACTAATACCACCAATATACAAAGGATAAGAGACTATTATGAAATATGTCAACAAATGGACAACCTAGAAGAAATGGATAAATTCCTAGAAACATACAATCTACCAAGACTGAATCATGAAGAAATAGAAAATCTGAAAAGATTGACCACTAGTAAGGAGATTAAACCAGTAATCAAAAACCTCCCAATGAACAAAAATCCAAGACCAGATGACTTCACTGGGTGAATTCTACCAAACATTCAAAGACGATCAATTCTCAAACTCTTCCAAAAAACATGAGGGAACGCTTTCAAACTCATTTTACAAGGCCGGCATTATCCTCACACCAAAACCTTACAAGGACACCAGAAGAAAATAAAACTATAGGCCAATATTCCTGGTGAACATAGATGCAAAAACCCTCCACAAAATATTAGCAAACCAAATTCAACAATACCTTAAAAGGATCATACACCATGATCAAGTGGGGTTTATTCAAGAGATTCAATCAAGGATAGTCCAATATCTGCACTCAATGTGATATACCACTTTAAGAAAACAAAGGATAAAAGTCCTATGTTCATCTCACTAGATGCAGAAAAACCATTCAACAAAATTCAACATCCAGTTGTGATAAAAACCCAACAAAGCAGGTATAGAAGGAACATACCTCAACATTTAAATAAAGGCCAGAAATGACAAGCCCACGGCTAACATCATACTGAACAGTAAGAGCTAAAAGCTTTTCCTCTATTATGAGAACAAGAAGATGCCCACTCACCACTTTGTCCTCGCCAGAGTAATTAGTGAGAAAAAGAAAATGTATCCAAACTGGAAAGGAAAAAGTAAAACTGTCACTATTTGCAGGTAATACACAGAATACCTTCAAGACTCAAAAATATGGTTAGAAAATATGAATTCAGTAATGCTGTAGGATACAAAATCAGTAAGTAAAAATCTATTTCTATACACTAATAACATACTGTCAGAAAAAGTTTTTTAAAAATCAGAGCCTCTTACAATTGTATCAAAAGAATAGAATACCTAGGGTTAAATTTAACCAAGGAGATGAAAGGTAGATACTGAAAACTACAAAACATCAAGGAAAGAAATTAAAGAAGACACAGATCGATATTGGGAGAATTAATATTGTTAAAATACCCATGCTACCCAAAGCAATCTACAGATTCAATGCAATTGCTATCAAAACTCCACTGGAATTCTTCATAGAACTAGAACAAAGAATCCTTAAATTTGATTTGGAAACCCAAATAGCCAAAGCAGTCTTAAGAAAGAAGCTGAAGGCATCACACTCCCTGATTTCAAACTCTTTTACAAAGCTATAGTAATTAAAACAATATGGTATTGCCATAAAAACAAACAGATCAATGGAGAACAGAGCCCATAAATAAACTTGCGTATGGTCAGTTTACAACAAAGGAGCCAGAAACATACAGTAGGGAAAAGACATAGTATCTTTCATAAATGGTGTGGGAAAACTGGATAGCCACATATAAACGAATGAAACTCAACCACTACCTTAATACCATATGCAAAAATTAACTCAAAACATATTAAAGACTTAAATGTGAGAACTGAAACCATAAAACTGGAAGAAAACACAGACATGTGGACATAGGACATAGGTTATGGCAATGGCCTTTTCAATTGGACACCAAAATAAAAATAAACAAAATGAGACTATCGATAAACCTTCTGTACAACAAAGGAAACCATCCGCAAAATGAAAGGGCAGACTGTTGAATGTGAGAAAGTATTTGCAAATCATATTCCCAGTAAGGATTAATATCCAAAATATATGAAGAACTTCTACAACTCAATGACAAAAAACAAAAAGACCAAAAACCTTGTCTGATTAAAAAATGGGCACAGGGGTTGCCTGGCTGACTCAGTTGGTGGGTTGTGACCTCAAGCCCCAGGTTGGGTTTAGAAATTACTTACTTTACTGAATGAGTGAATGACACAGGACTTAGACATTTTTCAAAGAAAGCTACAAATGACCAATAGGCACATGAAAAGATGCTCAACATCATGAACCCTCAGGGAAATCCAAATCAAAACCACAATTTACTTCATATCTGTTAGAATGGCCATTATCAAAAACAGTAAGTGTTGGTAAGGATGTGGAGAAAAGGGAACCCTTATGACCAGGTAGGAATATAAATTGGTATATGCACTATGGAAAACAGTATGGAGGTTCCTCAAAAAATTAAATAGAACTACCGTATGATCCAGCAGTACTACTTCTGGTATTAACAGAAAACAAAAACACTTAACTGAAGAAGATCTGTGCACCCCCATATTCACTGCAGCATTATTTACAATAGCCAAGATAGGGAACCAGCCTAAGTGGATGAGTGGATAAAGGAACTGTGGTAGAGATACACAATGGAATATTATTCAGCCATTAAAAAAGAATGAAACGTTGCCATATCCAACAATATGATGTCTCAGGGTCATTATGCTAAGTGAAACAAGCCAAACAGAGAAAGAAGAATACTGTATGATAGCTTATATGTGAGTCTAAATTTAAAAAACAAAAAACAGGCCTATAGATACAAAGACTGGTGCCTGACAGAGACTAGAGTGGAGATGGGAGAAATAGGTGAAAGATGTCAAAAGGTGAAAAAATTGACTAAACACTAAAAACTTTTAATTAAAAAAGATTGCAGGGTGCCTGGGCAGCTCAGTCAGTTGAGGCTCTGACTCTTGATTTCAGCTCAGGTCTTGATCCCAGAGCCAGGGGATCGAGCCCTGCATCAAGGTCCGTGCTGAGCATGGAGTCTGCTTAAGATTCTCTCTCTCCCCTGCACACATGCACTCTCAATAAACTTAAAAAGATAGTACCTATAGGAGACAATGTATTAAATATGCTTAGAAATTTGTTAAGAGCGTGGGTCTCTTGTTAAGTGTTCTTTCCAATTAAAAAAAAAAAATCTACAAGCCCCCCTGATGGACAGACAGGGTAGTAGGAGATCCTCAGCACAGCTTTTCCATAGAACTAATAAAGGTCAGAAGAGCCAAGAGCCCAGAGCCCCTTCCCCTACAGAAAGCTAAGAAAAGCACCAAAAGGTGGGAACAGAAGCTTAGTGACCATAGACCAGCTCTGCCAGGTTGATAGTCCTTTACTTTGCCCATATTCTATAGCCATTTCAGGAAATAGTAAAGCATTCTAGTTAAGAAACCAGCTAGCTTGGTTTTGGACTCTGGATTTGCTACTTACTGTGTATCTAGTGACTGGGCAAACTATAATCCTCTGTGCTTCAGTTTCCACATCTGAAAAAAAGGATTATAATAGCACCAACTTTGTGAGATGGTTTTGAGGACTGAGTGAGATACTGTATTCCAAGACAGCAGACGCTGCCTGAGACAGAGCACGTACTCACTGTAAGTTATGACCTTGTCTGCAGGCACCGGAACTTACTAAAGGAGGAAGACCCTGCCGTCCTGATCTCCGAGGTCCTGAGGAGGAAGTTTGCTCTGAAGGAGGAAGATATTAGTAGAAAAGGAAACTGACAGAACTCAGCTCTGCAAATTCAGTCTCATGCTCCTGGAATTCCTTCAGTAGCTGCCTTCCTCACCACAGACCTTTCTGCCTCAGTTAGAAATACTTTTGCAGAGGTCTTGCGGAAAGCTAGAGCTCAGACTGAAAGCGAAAAGCTGGATTATGCTTCCTTTGCTTCAAACCTTAGCAGAAGCTAAGGAGTGGTTTGCACTGACACTTGTTCCAGTAAATGTATAGGTTGGAATGTCTCCGTCTAAAGGAGGAGATAGAAGTTTGGCTTTTCCTGCCTCCGTGTGAAAATCACTTCTAAATGAATGGCTTACTTCACTGCATTAGACCCCATAACTGGTCTCACCGGACACTTTGTGCCCAGCTATCACTCTCCGCGGATTCCTTGCAGCAGAGCAGGGCTGAGGGGAGGGGGGCTGGTTTGTACGTGTTGACAGGGCAAGGAAAACCTTATGCTGCTCCATCGTAAACGGACACCAGTGCCCAGCAATCACCCTCTTCCCCCTTCCCCAGTCCAGCACCTAGATACAGGTCACACCTCTGGACCAGCTGACACTTGGGCTGCTGCTGGGAGGCCTGGGCTGCTTTTTTCTTACATATATTTTTTAATACTCTACAACGAGATCTACCCTCCCAGGGCCTGGGCCCTCATGGGTTCCACTGATTGGAAAGGTTTTCTCTTCCATGGACTTTAGTTTAAGCCCAGTAGGAAGGAGAAATGGGGAGGATAAAAGAGTACCATCCTTCTTCCAGGCCCTTGATTGCCCCTTTGCATTGGGCCAAGGTTTGTACCTTCCACACCATGCATGACTCAGACGCCCTCAGGTCCCTCTCTCTGTGGTATGTGTCCTGTGTTTGGGTTGAAGCACTGCCTGACATTAAATGAAGGATATGGAGAGATACTGCATCTGCTGTTTGTCTGAGTTGGGACCACGTTGTATCCCCCATGGGTATAGGATTCCTGTTCATTTTAAGGTATGTGAACTTTCACAAAAAGAGGCTTCCCCTCTTTTCTTATGAAGTCCTGCCTATAAAAGAAAACTTCTGTAGGGAGCCTCTCTTGCCCTTCTGTAGGGATTTTACCCAAACTCTTAAAAGTAGTTCCATCTTACGGCTTGCACACTTGCCCTCTAGAGGCGGTTTAAGCCTCTTACGACAGCCAGCCTGTGGGTAACGTCTCGGCTAGAACAGAGGGGTTCGGGTGGGACCCGGCAGTGACAGAGCATATGCTATTAAAAAGTTGTTTTCCTAGAAATAAAATGGTAATGTTTTAATTACCAGCAGAGTCAGCCTTTAAAGTCCTTTATTTGGATTCATAGTTTTACAAAGGGAGTTCTCTCATACCTTTTAGAAGAGTGGTTTCATCACATCCGGATTGTTAGCTCAGCCTTTTTTAGGGAGATGTTTAAACACAGAAGACTTTAAAATGCTGTAAAAATCCCCACAAAAGTAAGTCGAAAGCAGAATGATGGTGGTTTTTTTAAGTCTCTCCTATCTGCCCCCAAACATCTGGGCCCAGATTTGCCTTATCACCTCATAAAGGTGTCCGGAGGGGCCCCTGGGTGGCTCAGTCAGTTAAGTGGCCCACTTCGGCTCAGGTCACAATCTCACGGTTTGTGAGTTTGAGCCCTGCATCAGGCTCTGTGCTGACAGCTCAGAGCCTGGAGCTGCTTCAGATTGTGCGTCTTCCTCTATCTGACCCTCCCCTGCTCATGCTCCATTTCTGTCTCAATAATAAATAAAACAAAAAAAATTTAAAAAAAAGAAAAGTGTTTGGAATAACGGCCCCGAGGCTGAGAGGGCAAGCTAACGGCCAGAGATTAGAAGAAGGCGCATCCGTCAGGAGCAGGTGGCCTCCATCAGGTGGCTCTCAGGCTGAGGGACTCTTCAGTGGAGGGTAAGTCCCTGCGCAGCCTCCTCACCGCTCACCACAGACTTGCACAAGTTTACCAGCCGCCGCCTCAGGGAAGGGCCCCATCGTTTTATTTATACCAAGAAAGTGCTCCATAACAACTTCATCCTTTGCCTCCCTCCCAACACACCCTGATATTTTCCTACAGCTGTGTCACTTTGAGATACTTTTAGAACCAAATCATCATAAAGATACTTAGACTTGATGCCTGATAACTTGGTTACCTTCAGAATCCTGGGTAAAGAGCAAATCAGGCTGCAGACTGAACTGAGTGGGCATCTCCTGGCACTGAGCCCACGGGCTGCTAGGAAACTGCCCTAAGTCCCGGTTCTGGTTGTTGGTTACATCTCGGAAAGGAGCTCTAGAGTTGTGGGCGATGACCCGCCAGCCCTGGGAATCCTCGGTAAAAAGCTGACTCCAAGAGTCCTTGTCATTCTTTTCACTGTCACAGGAAAGTACAGGGACAGGACAAGGGCTGTGTTTCGCTGAGTCCTTGTTTTCCCCATCCCAGGAATCCCTGTATGTGTGAAGGAGGATGGGTCTGGTTTCTTTGGCAGACACCTTTTCTAACTGAGTCTTGTCCAAGGGCTGAAGGCCCTTGCCCCTGGCTGGTTTAATGCGTCTCTGCACACCCTGATAGTTCTTTTTCTTAGATCCATGAAGCCATTCCCTTTCCCAAGAAGAGTCTTTGTCTTTCTCCTTTGGGTCCAGTGAGCAAGAACCTTCCAAGTTGTTGGCGAAGGAAGAAGATGGAGAGGCTTTACTCTTCCCAGCGTAGACTAAGGTGTCAGGCTGGAGCAAAGACAGCATAGTCGAAAATGGTGTTCCCTTTCTGTGGTGGCCGCAATCGTGGAGGGACTGTGGAGAAAGTCCAGCTTCCTGGGCATCTGCAGGGGTTGAAGTGGCTAATGGGGGTGCCAGGCAATCATCCCCCAGGCCCTGGGTCAGATGGTCTAGCTGCGTTACCTCGTTCTTCGACTCTTCATTGGTCTGACTTTCTAAAGGAGATGAAACATTCCTCTGGTCGCCACCGATTGTCCTTCCTAGTAAAACAGACATAAACAAATACTATTCTGCAGGAAAACTGCCCTGAGCAGGATTCCGCTGGCTTTTTTTGAAATCAGTATCAGCCATCACTACCTAGATGCAGGGGTCTTCGACTTGTCACACACCTTTCGAGCTGATCTTTCTGCTTTCAGTTTCTACTCCCTTCCAAAATCATCTTTCTAAAACACGGACCTCATATGCTGCTACTCCTATGTATGGATGCTTCCTAACAGTCAAACACGGGAGGTATACTCCGACCACACAGCCTCCTTTTCTGGCTGCATTTTCATATGTGGAGTTTGTTAAACAGGGCACATCAATTCTGCTTTTCTTTTTTATTTAACATGGTTTCTGCTAAATAGTGGTTGTGGCTAAATATGTATTCCTCAATATCATCCTTTGAGAAATAGGTGAAACAATTTTTTGTTAAGATTATAAGGATCACATTAACCACCCAATTCTAAGAAACCCTCTGGTGTGGGGCGCCTGGGTGGCTCAGTTGGTTAAGCGTCCAATTCGGTTCAGGCCATGATCTCACGGTTCGTGGGTTCGAGCCCCGCATCAGGCTCTGTGCTAACAGCTCAGAGCCTGGAGCCTGCTTTGGATTCTGTGTCTTCCTCTCTCTCTGACCCTCCGCTGCTCATGCTGTCTCTGTCTCTCAAAAATGATTTAAAAAAGAAAGAAAGAAACCCTCTGGTGACAGTGCAAAGAACATTCAGTGCCCTACTCTGCAAACATTACATGGGAAAGGGAATAAATACCATTAGGATGCTAAGTCAACCAGAAGGAAGGACAATAAAAAGAAACTAACGTCCAGCCTGACCATCTGATCAGGCATGGAGTGGATCCTGTTCTGCCTTAGCAAACTACATGGAATTGCTCCCCCCCCACCCCGCACCCCATTATATCAAGATCTAATTACAAAGCTGAATGATTTCCTCTTTACTTCTCCAACAGGAATTATACCGCAGAAACCATGTTTTTTGAAAGATTTCTCAACTTTGCCTAAGAATTCAATAGATTATAGAACATAACTGCATTTTGAAATAGGAAGTGTCCTTGAAAAAAATTGGCCCTTTTAACTTAAAGCAAAAAGTTGCTTATTTTAAGTTACTGTTTGGGGCAAGAAGAGTGAATTTAAGATCTATGCAATGCAATCCCGGGACTCAGAAGAGTTAGAGCTCTCCCAGCACCCTCCACCTGGCAGCAGGCACCCTGTTCTGAGGCCACTGGTCTTCTGAAAAGGGACACGTAAGCAAAGACCTGCCAAAGGATGATGACACACCAGCAACTTTATGCTGACCTTTCTAAGAAAAAAGCATCTTTAACTAATTTGAGAAGCTTTATACAGAAATATTAAATAATCTTAGACTGTTCATTGTGGCCAACCCAAGACCTCACTGAAGGCAGGTCAGCTCCCCTGCACACCCCAACTCCCAAAATATACCTTTCTCCTCAGTGCTGTCAGGAAATACAAATATTTAATATTAGGCTGAATGAGCCTGAATGAGAACATATTTGTATTAAAGCATGTATAGTTTTGCAGAAGGGGAGGTTTTGTTGTGTTTTAGAACAAAACCTCTTCTAATAAGTCTGCTAAGTTTAACACAGTGCACCACTTCTCATAACTGGTCCAGAATAGGAAAATGCACACATTCTTTTTGCTCCTTGGGGATCCCCAGGCGGGTCACCATACCTGGCTGCAAGGTGAAGAAGGAAGCGATGCTGGTCTGCTGAAGGCCTGCAGGTGGAATTCTTTGAGTAAAGGAAATCTTTGCCTTTTTTTCTCCAGGAAAAAGTGTTAGCATTTTGGTGTTTGGCATCATTAAATGTGTCTGAGAAGGGGGAGAGTAAGAATAGTAAAACCTATTAATATCAAAACAGCTGCCAGACAGGAGAGACTGAATAAACAGCGATCCGCACGGAAGCATGCTGGACCCGCTGGGCTCCACTCTGTCCTATTCTCTAGGTCGGTTTTGCTGCACATCATCTACCATTTCCCACCAGACTGATATTTCTCTCAGGAAATCACATGTTCCAACTATATCGCCCAATCTTTCTGCTTCCCCATGGAAATCAGTCAGGCTGACGAAACAAGCAGGTTTTGTTGAAATGATTTCAGGGATGATACGCTCTTACATTTAAAGACAATAATTCTACATCAGCAGCAATTGACACATTTTTAAGTGGTTTTCAAATAGTCATATACGGTTAAGAGCCTGGCTCCACAATCATGCAGCTTGGGTTCAAATCCATCCCAATTCTGCTACTGCTACTTCGGAACAGATGTTCTGCAAGTTGCTTAATCTGGGTCTCATTCACATGTGTGAAATGAGGACAGTAAAGTACCTATTCCATAGGGCTGTTATGAGGATTTGTCAAATAATTCACATGAAAGGCTACACACAGCTTCTGCAGTTCATACTAGTTGGTTATTTCCAGGAGGAAAAGCAATGAAACAGCCAGTCTTATGTTCAGCCAGAATGTGTACCAGAGAGATTTGGGAAGTGAAGTTTTGTCAACTAACTATAAATACAACCTCAGCTTTATTTAGTGTGATTTGGTTTTGTTTCCACTTGCTTGTTATGAAATGCCTGAGAGGCAACCCTGAGAACAGGACTATATTCAACTCAGTTTGGTATGAAAACCAAAGAAACAGGTTTTGTAACATGCTGCAAGTTGGAGATAGGTCTGAAACTTGAACCCAAATTATTAATTCTAGCCCAAAGCTGACTTCATTTTTACATTTTACATTAAAATGTACTTTGAGTGGATGAAAAACTAAAGAAATTCTTAGTATAAAACTCATTCTTTGACTTGCAGTAGTTGGTATGGAACTTTCCCTTCCACTATACAAAACAAGAAAACTGGATAAGATGTATGAGGCAGCTGATTTTAGATGGTGGACAACAGGTAGTGCATTGGATTGTGAGCCCTGAGAGAAGAAAAACAAATGAGGTGAGCCCTATGATGACCCTGGCTTTCTTCCTGGAATCACCTGCATTGAATTGTTGATTAATTAAACATACGGAGATTGGAATTTGGAGAAACTGAGGTGGCCAGCCACTCCTCCTCTCAAGTTCTAATGGCCATATTCTCTCACTTTGAATTTGGGAAGATTTTTGTGACTGATCAATAAAATATGATAGAAGTGGCTCGCTCCACGTGGATCCAGTGTGTTGTTGAAATCTGTGAGCCCGAGTTTAGGCTGGCCAGGCCTAAATTCGTAATAAAGCCCTTTGCTTTTGCATGCGTGATTCAGTTTCCCAGGTAATCTCTGGTTTTGGGGGTGATATTAAAATCTGGGTACAATATATGGTGCATTGGCCGGGAATCCCCCCCTTCAGAGCTCCTGGGACCCCGACACACTGGGCCTAATCACCGGCTGGTGAGTGCACTCATTTCTTGTCCATCTGTGTCTAAGTCTTGTTTGTTTGTTTGTTTGTTTCTTTATGTGCGCGGGCCCTTGTGCACAGGGCCTAGGCAGGAGGTGGCCGAAATGACCTCCGTGGGGTCCCAAAGGAGCTAGGCGGACGCGCCGTGGAAGCTCGGGACTGTGGGTGCCAAGAGACGTCTCGGACCCACTCTGAATTGGATGAGTGGGGTCTAGGACCCCACCAGGAGGCCAGAGAGCCGGCTCACCCATCTGACGTAGATGAGTGGGGTCTAGGATCCCACCAGGAGGCTGGAGAGCCGTTCACCTATAGTAGGTTGGGCAAGTGGGGTCTAGGACCCCACCAGGAGGCCGGAGAGCCGGTTCGCCTGCAGGGGGTTTCGCTGGTGGCAGCAGCGAGACTCCATTAGGTCTCTGTGCCTTTGTGAAAGAAAGTCCTCCGCGGGAGGGAGGCAAAGTGTGAGTTGTCACCGTGACGAAGGCAAAGTGTAATTATCCGTTTGCTGTGCATCTAAGTGTAATTTTGATTGTGACTCTGACTGACGAGGACATGGGACAATCTACTTCAAACCCTTAGATCTTTTTTTGCAGGAACAAATGGCTGACCTTCAACATTGGATGGCCAGAAGATGGAACCTTCGAACCCTGGTTACAATTTCTTTCTCCTAGGATCCTAGCGGCAAAAATTACCGCCGCCCGAGAAACCAGAAGTATTGGAGCTCTTCAGTAAAGTTTCTGGCTTCCCCTCCAATTCTTTGTTTTTGCACGTACTAGGGTGTGATATGCCTCATTGTCTCCTCCCAGCCTCAGGAGCTAAGAGAAAAGGCACTCCCAAGGATATCTAGGTTTTGGGAACTGGGGAGGCACGCTTGTTTTTTCTGCCACCCTGAAAGTGGCGCCAGTAATCTGTAAAAGTCACCTGTTAGAACCTCCGGAGGTAAGCTAGTTCAATTTTAAATGCACATGTGCTTTTGTCTGGGGTATTAAGTGGAAGCCTGGAGTCATGCCTTCCTGCCCCAAGGCCACACAGAAATGTCGGTCAGCCCTTTAGTAAATCTGTAAACACCTGTTTTGTGGCCACTTCTGTACTTGTTTGTCCAGTTGTTATTGTCATTGTTTTTTTGGTCTTGTCTGTGGAAAGCCTATGGGAGGGAATGTAGTAACCTCTGGTGTGTATGTAAGTGTGAATGGGCTGCTCGGTCTGGCTTGCCTGCCCAGTTCGAGTCTGTGGCTCCACGGGTGAGCATCCTTAAGATCCCGAACAGCCCACGGGACTGTGCAGAGAAGGAGACCTTATTGGTCTGGCTGAGATAAAATCATACTGTAGGGGACACTGACTCTCTGTGTTCCTCTGCCTTGTAGAAGTGAGCGCTTCTCCCTCACTCATTTCCCAGGTTAACAGCTAAAAGTTTAAAACTAAAAACTCTCCTTCTCTGCCCCTCTTGCTCTCCCTTCCCCATTATTTCTTCTGTACCACCTGGATGGGGAGAGGCCAATGTGCATAAATTGCCTGAGGCAACGGGTTCTCCCTCCGCCCTAGGTGAGAAAAAAACAAAGGACTGCAGAAGTCAGACTTTTTGCATCAAATTTCCAGGTCAAAATTAACTAGGGAACAAAGTGTCTCATATGGCTCATTCAGTGTTTGAATTAATCTAAGTCTGTTGGCTTGCTTGCACCTGGGTTTGATACAGTACAGATAAGTTCCTGTTAAATAATAGTTAATTTGGTCTGTCTCAGTTTTCATGGGTAATTGTTAAGGTTTTGCTTTGATAAATTAAGATTAAATTCATTGGCTGTCTAATTAGATAAAAAATACAAGCCACAACTAGTGATTGATATATTGGTATAGGATGAGGTCTGTAGATGCCTGTGCTTTTTGACTTGTGACAAAACAACTGGGGATATTTAAAACTGTTAAAAAGCTGCTTTGTACTTAATTGGCTCATAAAATTTCCATCTAAGAAAAGTTCTGGTATAAACATCTTTCAGTTGGTTACTAAGTCCTCAGTTGGAGACTAAAGGTTCAGACTGATGGGAAAAATAAGAAAAGCAACCCTATATGCAGGAAATTGGGGGTATGTAAGAAAAATATAAGAAATAAAAGTATATTTTTGAGGTTAAAAAAGTAATTTTGTCTTAGATGAGACTGGTTGTTTAAAGAGAAATGACTTTGGGGAAAAAGTTTAAAGGCAAAGGAAAGTAGCCAAAGGTTCCTGTAGGGAAATCATTAAAAAAAGAAATTTTATGTGTGAGGTTGAGATGAATGGAATATTAAAGGTATATTGGTATAAGGTTGAAATTCTGCTTTTCTCTCTTTCAAAAGACAAGTTTTTCCAAACCTGTGGTCTGCTCTTGTTAAGACTATGTAAATGAAGGGTTTCTCTTTTGTTAAGAAGATAAAAGGTTTAGGTCTTATCTTTATCAGGTCTTTGATTGCTTAGTTAAAACTTCTCTGAGGTTAAAAAAGTTAGGTTTTGCTGAAGGATCCCAAAGGCAAATATGATCTTTTATTGCCACTTTGGTTAAATAAATATAGTTTTCAGATTTGTAACAATTTGTAATTCTATTTAGGATGTGCTTTGTAATTTCTTAAGGTTTTAACTAATTTCCCAGTATTCAAATGGTAGAAAAGTCTTTTGACCAATTGGGCCCTTTCATTCAGGATGCCAAGTTACTTAAAAAGCACTGTTGT